>NW_004955434.1:7508952-7527247 GCF_000276665.1 Chinchilla lanigera | reverse complement strand
AAGAAAGAAAAGAAAGAAAGAAAGAAAGAAAGAAAGAAAGAAAGAAAGAAAGAAAGAAAACAAATAAAGATGTCATTATCACAGAGATTTTTCTGAACAGGATACATTTTTGAGAAAGATTTCCACCCCAGAGACCTTTTAAAAGCTTTCAGGCTTTCTTTTGTCTTATGGTCCTACTTGCACTGAATGCAGAATTTAAACAGAAGAACATAGAAAAAAATAAAGAGATGCCAAGTGAAATGCCTCCCTGCAAGAAGGAGAAGTCTAGCCCATTAAAACTGCTCATAGTCAGCAAGATTTTATAATTGGTGCAGCATTTCCTTCGCTCCTGCTGTGATTTGAATGTGGTTTGTTTCCACCAAAACTCACGCTGCGGCTGAATTCCCAAGGTAGGAGTACTGAAGTGGTGATGCTCTTAAGAAGTGTTGGGGTCAGCTGAAGTTCCCCAGTCTAGCCTCTAGAACCATGAGCCAAAATAAATCTTTTCTATTTATAAAGTACCCAGCCTTGAGAATTCTGTTATAGCAACGCAAAATGGACTATGCCAACTCCTCAACTTTCCTAGCTTCCATTCTATTACATATCTCTTGGCTTCTAATATTTGTCGTGTATTTATCTATTTTACTATTTTTGGAAAACTTTGATTCTAGTGTGGTTCCTGTCCACTATTGTTCTCATGCTTGGTATTGTCTCTCAACTTCACTGCTCCTCTTCATTCTTATCCCTCTGAGCCTTGTGCTGCTTCAGATAAGCAGCTCTGATACTGTAAAGCCCCATTACATGGCTGTCCTTCCAAAACAAGTTAGGACATCTGCATTTCTGCAGTTTCCTCTGACATTTCTCATTTTTCTTTGTCTGGGCCAGCCAACTTTAATCTAGCTTACTCTGGATCGCCTACCTTCATTCAGTCTAACCTGTTTGTGTGCTAATGTGCCTCAACTGCGTGTTTTCATCGTTTCCTTCTGTCAGTCTGTGTATGTTCTCTGTGACACATCAGTGAGTATTTGAGGCACCTCTCCCTGTCCTTTTTTTCTGTGGCAGATTGCAAAGTCGGCACAGGCAAAATAGAAGCTTGGCCCCTAAATATTATTGTAATGCTCAATTTCATGCCTCTTTGTAGAATGCAGTGAAGTCCTTTATGATTCTGATCCCTTCATGTAAGCCGTAATTAATGCATACACTTTAGGAGTTGTTTGGAATGCCTGAGTCTGGATGTACTTGGGTTGATAATGGGTTATATAAAAACTGATCTTACAGAGATTTTAGGAACTCTGCAGCAAGAATATTACTGCCATCACAATCGTACTACTACATTAATTGTTTCACCACTCTCTGCACCATTTTCTTTGGGGTTATAAAAAACAGTATATCTATAGTTGTTTAAGCACTGAGGAGTCTTTGATCATCATATATGTATATATCACTGACAATGTAGGTGGCCAGATTCTTTTTTTTAATTTAATTTAATTTAATTTATTTATTTTTTTTTGGTTTTTCTCTGGTACCGGGAACCGAACTCATGACCTTCTTTTTTTTTTTATTTTTTTTTTATTTTACTAGAACAAATTGTTGACAGTTGACAGACTTTTCAGTATGTTGCCTTATCCCTTTCCTGCAAATGTGTTAATTTGGGCAAATTATCTCCTGAGTGAATAAGATTTCATTGGAATATATATATATGTGTGTGTGTGTGTGTATATATATATATATATATAAAATATATATATATGTGTGTATATATATAATATATATGTGTATATATGTGTATATATTTGTTTGTTCCTCTTTTTCTTTCCAGTCTTGATTTTTACAAAACTTTCATCCCCTTGAATTTCTTAAATGATGAGTTTGTCTGGAGACTTTGCCAGTGTCCGCTGCTACAGCACATAGGAGCTAGATCCTGGTTTTTGTGAAATCTTGAGCTCTGTATAACAACAGCTTTAAATGTCTTTGAAGAAAAGTTATCCTAAAAAGCAGTTGGGGTCTGCTAACATGGATCCATTTTTTTGTTGCATCATTTAAGTCTTTTTAAAAATCCTGGTGTTTCTGTTCTTCCCAATCATGTCATATCGATATATACTTTAAAAAGCTTATCATGTGAATTAAGAACCGTGTTATTTAGCACAGGCAATTATTTGATTACCTCCCCTGTGCTAGTTGCAGCCTGGCATTTAATCTGGCCGAGGCCTACGGACCGCAATTTGAACAATCAGGGTAGTTTTCTGTAATTGCAATAAATCATATCATTAACCATGACAGACTGTTCCTCCCACAGACTACTTTTCAGTAACTGTTAACTCCTGAACTCCTTATGAAGGCCAGATTTCTCTGTAGTCAAGTGAATTTCATAGTCAGATGGCAGAATATAAAGGCAGAGTCTGTGTTGGAAAAACAGTGATGTCCTGAGGGTGGAGCCTATAGAGGTCCTTCTATCTGTAAGAGATGTAGGGCTGTGAGGACTGTGCCGCATACAGAGACCACACAAAAGCAGAACGTGTGGAGAGATTATCTGCTGCAAGGCTGTTTAATTTTCTAATGGCGAAACAGATGGAGACCAAGATGTGAGGCATACTTATATTGTTACATTTTGGTCATTTATATAAAATACACCTGCTACTGTATTGAGGCTTCCTGGGATGAAAAATATCAAAAGAGAAAATATTTTTAAAAGGAACACTTATTGCCACCTCATGTAAGCTCATTTTACAATATGTCTATCCTTAAATGAAATTGCAAAAGTAAATTGTTTTACAGGTTCTATTCTCTTAAAAGTTTTACATTCACCTCTGATGTGTGGGATGTAGCTGCTTTTAATGATTTATAATTTCAAATGACATGATTTTCTTTGTTGTCCAGTTTGTGTTTAGAGTGTTGGCTCTTGATACGGAAAGTAAAAAATTAAGAGCATTTTCACTCTAGACTTATTTCTGCCATCGACTGATTTTCCTAAACACGTTTTGTTCACATTATTGACGTTTGGACCACTTATACCTTGCTCCATATCCCTATTTACTTTGTCTCTAAGTTCAATAAAGAACATGGTGTTAGGATTGTTTGAATTATCCTCAAAATAGGACCAAGTACTGATTAGGATTGACATAATTCTACATCTCAAAATCCCTGATGATCCAGGGAGAATGTCACAAATTCAAGATCCTGTTGCTTCTCTTTAATTTCTTGGAGCTTTCTTTCTACTTTTAAATTATTGTTAGTGTCATTATTTCTTGTAGTGGGTAAATGAGATGTAAATTCTCTGGGACTTGCATGATCAAAGCTGTCATTATTTGGGTCTCGAATTAATTTTCATTTGCACTGACTATAGAATTATAGCTTCAAGATGATTGTCCCTCAGACATCTGAGTGCCTTTTACTGTTGTCTTCTAGTAATTCAGTTTTCTATGGGGTTATCTATTCCGATTTGGTAGTTTTCTTTTTAATAGGTGGCTACTTTTCTTTGTAGTATTGTTTTTTTCTCTGTGTTTGGTATTCTGAAACTTCACAGTCAGGAGTCTAAATATGTTGTTGTTGTGTTAAAATTTATCTTGTGCAGCATTTGGTGGATTCCAATGTTTCTTATGTTTTAGCCTATTCGTTATAATAATCTCCTAATTTCATGGAGCTTTATATCTCATTTTTCATTCCTGAATTATTGTAATGGTCCCTGACCTTACTTTATATATCTCTTTGCTGGCTTTTAATAGGCTTTATTTCTTCGCACAGTTCATGGTGAAATTGAGTGGAAACTATGGAGATTTTCCATATATCCTCTAACCTCACATAAGCACAACCTCCCCCACCACCAATATCCCCCATCAGAGTGACACATTTATTGCAGTTAATGAGCTCTTGGTGTTATATGTTCTGTGGGGTTGGACATGTATCCATCTTTATAGTATCATATAGGAGCTCACTTTTCTAAAATACTGTGTTGCACCTATTCATTTTCCCTTTCCTACTAGCCCAACTGCTCCTCTGTTTAGGGTCTCCATAGTAGTACTGCCCTTTCCAGAATATCATTTATATAGGAATCTTAAGGTATCTGATGTTTTAATTAGCAGTATGCTTTTAAATTCCTCCATGTCTTTCATGGTTTGAGAGTGCATTTGTTTTTAGTGCTGAATAATATTCCATTCACTGAAGTATCTTGCTTAGTTTACTCACTGAAAGAGATCTTGCTTCCAAGGTTTGGCAATTATGAATGAAAATGCTATGTACTACTAGGAACAGATTTTTGTGTGGACATTAGTTTTTAATCCTTTTGGTAAACATAAAGGAGTTGTGTTGCTGGATTGTATGAAAAAGTATGTTTAGTTTTGTGAGAAACAGTTAAACTGCCTTTCAGTGTGGTTGTACCATTTTGCAGACACCAATAATGACCATGAATTCCTGCTGTTCACCATTCTTAGCAGTATTTCATGTTGTCAGTATTTTGGAGTTTGAACATTCTAACAGTGTATAATGATGTAGCTCATTGTTTAATTTGTGTTTCTCTGTTACTTGATGTTAAACGTCTTTTTATATGCTTATTTGCCATCTGCATATCTTTGATGAGAAGTCTGTTAGTGTATTTTGCCCATTTTAAATTGAGTTGTTTTTTTCTTACTGTTGTGTTTTAAGCATTATTTCTATACTTTGGATAATAGTCCTTTATGAAATATGTCTTTTGCAAATATATCTCCCAGTCTGTAGTAATTTGTTTTCATTCTCATGACAGTGTCTTCCACAGAGCAGAAATATTTAATTTTAATGATGTCCAGCCTGTTAGCTTTTTTTATCTGCTGTGCTTTTGATGTGGTATCTAAAATATCATTTCCCAACCTAAGGTTACTGGGATTCTTTTCCTATGTAACCTTATAGAAGTTTTATAGTTTTGCATTTTGCATTACCTCTGTGGTCCATTTTAGTTAATTTTTGCAAAAGATATAATGTTTATGTCAAAATTCTTTTTTTTCTACATATAGATGTCTTGCTGTTCTAGTACCATTTGTTGAAAATATCTTTTTGTCTTTGTTTCTTTCAAAGATCAGCTGATCATGTTTATTTAGGTATACTTCTGGCTCTTTCCTGTTCCTTGATTTATCATTCTATTCTTTTGCCAGTAGCAAACTGCCTTAAATTTAGTTATGCCTAACTAAAACAATTCTGTCTTGGTCACTTTTCTCTCATTGCTGTGACAAAATACCTGACACCCAGAATGAAGTAAGGAAAGGTTTATATAGCTCACTGTGGAGGTTTCAGTCTATACTCCGCTGGCTCCAAAGCAGAGTGGCACGTGGCAGAGGGCAACAGTTCATGGTGTTGGAAGACAGCAAAAGCAACAAGAGCAAAAGGGAGGAGTGGGAGAGGGAAGACCAAATGTCTTTCTGTCCCTTATATTGTATGCAAAATATCCACCCCAAGGCGGGTGTAGCACTCACACCCATAATCCCCGCATTGGACCATGGATCAATCATAAGCTCTAGAAGCCTGTTCCACGACTGCATGAGCCTTTGGGGGGACATCGAGGCACAAACCATAACAATTCCAAACACAGAGAAATGTTGAAAGTGGTTGCAATATTCAATACTCACCAACTAGATTCAATAATTACTGATATTTGATGTAATATTCTTTAATTTCTCTGTGGATATCAGACTTTCTAAAATAATCTTTTCCATTCACTAAATTATTGCTATTACATCTGGTTTGAATTGTCTGATTATTTCTCTTATTTCTTTCATGCTGTTAGTTTTCCTTAAAAAATTACTCTTAGTTGCTTATTTATTTTTCAAAAAATGAGATTGATTAATACATGTTACTGGTGGGGTCTCCTATGCATTTATTTACTGATGATTTTATAACCTGGCAAGAGTTTCCACTGATATTGCTTTTGAGTGTCTTCCCTACTGCATTGCAGTCTTAAATGAGAAATCTCACAGTCAGCTCTGTGTAAGAGGGCAAAGTATGTTTTTGGCTAGGATTCACTTGCAGGTAGGTGTGGAGGAGACATTCAATAGGGCACCACTGTTCAAGATGCCAACACATTAACAATTTCAATGTATTTGTTACTGAACCCAATAATTTTTCCTCCTCCATGTCTTTTATGTAGTTCTAGAGATATCTTAAGATTTGTTTGCTTGTCCTCTTAGACTTCTAAATGTAAGGCTGCTTATCAAGTTAAAAAAGTTTGTATCTTCTTTGCACAGATACAAAAGACTTAGTTAACAAGTGTATAATTTGGATTTTAGCTCCCTTTCAACCTCTTTCTGGGAACCTGTGTGTACCGTATAACCTACATACTGTACACGGTGGCACTGTCCACAGACCAAACCTGATAGCCTGCTCCAGAATACAGTTTGCTTCTGAAGAGCTCTTTAAGGTCAAGGGGATACATAGATGCCTGCTGTTATTATTAGCTTTCTTGTTTCTGGGATGAACTACCTGACACTTAGAATTTAAAAGATGAAATGGTTTAACTAATTCATGGTTAGTTGGCTCCAAGGCAGAAACACTGTACCATGGTAGAGAGGCTTGATAGAGGAATGTTGTTCACTTCATGATGGCTGAGAAGCAGAGCATGGGAACAGTGCTAGAGAAAAAGGAGCTTGGGACCAGATATAAAACCCACAGCCATAACTCTGCAACTCACCCAGAAATACCCAGAAGTATACTGTACTAATCCTCTAGGTGGCTCTGAAGCCAATCAAGTTGATAATGCTACTTGACTGCTACATTCCATCCCTGGTCAAATGAAAAACCAAACCCCTACCCTTGAGCCATTCTGAATCTCCACACAAACACAAAGTCATAATTTTGCCTAAGGTGATCTATAATTCTCCAAATGCACTAGTGACTTTTCCAAAGTCTGAACGGTTTCAGCATTACTCCAAAATCCAAGTTCAAAGTCTCCTCTGAGACTCAGGCAGACTCCTATCTGTGCACTCCTGAAAATTTAAAAGGCAAGGTACATGATCCTAAAATATGGGATATAATTAAAATATATGGTGAATTTCAAATTTTAAAACATCAATATGGTAAAAAATATACCATCTTCCTAGTGTAAAAAATTTATAGAGTAAATAAGATCCAAGCTGCACAATAGATATTGGAAATGGGAAGAAACTGTTCAAAAGGAAGAAGAAACTGGGATGGAGGAAAGGAAATAGGAATGAAGGGAAAAGGAAAAAAAAAATATATATATATAAATACAAGATAGTTAAGATTCTTATACTACTAATTTTTCTTAGTTCATTGAAAAGAAAGGTTTATGCTAATATTGTTTGGACAATTTTTTATGCCTGTGTCTTGTACTCTGAGTAACTACTTTGAAGATAACAATACACAATGTATTAACCATTGTTACTCTCCTATTACCTTGTTTTGAGATTTTATTATTTTTCTTATTAAAATAAAATTTAAAGCATACACCACCATGAATTCCCCTCCAAATTTCCCCCTTGGTTGGAACCTATTTATTCCATCACTCTTGCCAATTTTGCAGGTCCTCTTTCCTAAGTGTCTTTAGTTGTGATACTATGGCTACCTTGATATTCTGAATCAGTTGACGATGTCTACCTTTTGTGGTCATGTTAAGTTTGGGGAAGAGGTGGAGGTCTCCACGGTGCCAGATGTGATGATAAAGTGGATGAGGACAGACTGTATATACTATTTTTATTTGATAGAAATAACCATCATAACTATGTTGATATGGGACATTAAGGCTGGTATGAAAAGACATCCATGAAAGAGGACCTCCAGAACTGCTTTCGAACATGGTAAGAGAGATGGGATAAGTATGTTCTAAGTGAGATGGAATATTTTAAGGGGAATTAATGGCAATGTGTCTTTTGCTTTAATAGTTTTAAAACTCTTATCCACACATTCACATTTTGATAACACATCATACAAAGGTATAATTTAAACATTCCCATTCCAAATTGGAGGAATTGAAGGGTGGAAAGAATCTGGCCTAAGCCAGGCTGAAACCCAGCAGTGCTGACAGTAAGCCCTGTAGTTACATGTGCAGCATCCAGGGTGGTAATTCTGTGTTTCCAAGGCTTGAGTGGCCCCACACCTATGCCCTTGCTGCCTGATTTACCCTTTCGTCCTAGTTCCCACCTAAATATAATTTTTTCTTGTCATCAGTAGTATTCTTCTAATATTCATCTTTTCACTTTTTAAAATACAGAGTTCTCTCATGTGTCTTTTGCTTTGAACACAAGATTTTATCAGTTCTTTCAAACCAGTCTGAAAAATACATTTTCTTCTTCTCCTATTTAGTTACAGACGTCTTTGCCCCTGAAAGCATTCCTAGCTTAATGTAGCCCCCATAGAGTTGATTCGTTGCTTTGTTTTCTTTTCTTGGTGCATTGCCCTGAAACTGTATTGTATCCATTTGATTACTTCTAACAGAATGTTTTCCTTTCAGGGCTACCTTTATCCTCACTTCTGTATTGCTTGATACTCCACAGGGAGGTCCTTAGTGATTGTCAGAGACCTGGATGGGTGATGCCCATGCTCTGTCCTTGTCTAACGCCCTTTCTCTGACACCTTCTCTCTCTTTCAGCCCTGCTTTAGATGTGAATAATTCTGAAATGTACAAAGGCCTGTCTGAAAGATTCATTCATGCAAAGGTGCAGATAGTGGTCTATTTCTTCCTCCATATGTGCGCTGGCAGACATGTTGGGGAAGCAGACCCAGTTCCTAGAGTGGATTACTTATTGCAGGAAACTGACATTAACCACGTGACTATGCAGACAAGGGTAACCTTGTCTTCTGAAGGAGCAACACAGCACTGGCAGAGCCTCCCATCAGGGCAGGAGGTAGTTAGGGAGGCCAAGGAAGGCTGCTTTTTGGAAAGTGAAACATGAGGTGATATTCAGGAGAAGGTGAGAAGAGAGTGTCCCAGAAAGAAAGAACCACAGGTACACCTGCCCTATGCCAGAAAAGCGTGGAGTGAAAGAGGTCAGTGTGGCTGAAAATGAGAAGCAAAGATGAGCGCAGTGGGGATATGGTCAGCAGCAGGTACCAGCACATGCAACGGTCTCTTGTCTTTCACGTGCAGATCCTGGCACCACGCTGCCTGCACTTGTGTGTCCTGACTGGCATGTCTGTGTGACTTAGAACAAGTTTCTGGGCCTCAGATTTTCATCTGTAAAATGAAGATCATCCATCTGATGAGAAGTAAGTGAGTTACTATGAGAACATGTAGAACAGCTTCTAGCATGTAGCACTATGATATTGTTATTATTTCTAGGAGAAATATAATTCCCATGACTGACTTAGGGAAAATACTTCCTTGTATCTAATTTTGCCCATATTCATTTTGGTAATGTTTGTGGAAAAGATAGTCTTTTGAAATGACAGAGAAAAGAGAAATTAAAAGATTATTCCTCTAATTTTCTCTTTTGAAACTGTGATTTTGAGACGTATGTGGACTTCAGTATGGTTTAAAAACCCTATGTGTAAAGGATTATTTTCTCCTTTCCATTACTTACGTCTTCCTCTTCAAGGCACAAAAACACAGTAGGTAACAGTTGTCTTTGGGCTAAGAACTGTGCTTCAAGCCCCTCCATACACTTATCCAGCACCTCTTGACCCCATCAGTTGAGGTGGATGTATAGCAGCAGGAATCCTGTTGATAAAGTCTCCCTTTCGAGTCACTAACGGCCGATAAGACACACTTGCCAAAAGGGTACAATGGGTTTCATTTCAAGCATCATTGTGTTGTGAAAGTAAAAATTATGCATAATTTGTGTTGTTGGAACTGTTAGTTAAGGGGCCTTATTGATTTCATCAATGAAAAAACCTGTAACGCTTTCTTCAGTGATCATTTTGATTGCAATTTTGTTAAAATAGCATCTAAAGCATACAAAGAAGGGAAAAGAGAGAAACTGCATCTGGAATAATTTTTTTTTTTTTATTGAACGCCTGCTTTATGCTGTTTGGTGAAAGTGAAACCTATTGTGTATGTTTGTGTGTTTGTGTGTTGTGTTTGCTACAAGTGTTACCTATTGTAGTGACTCTTAGAAGATATTACCTTCTGAGTGCATTTGGACCATGAAGCAATATTTCCTTTTATCTCCTTTTCTCATTGTTATTTAGAAAAAATTACCAGATTTCCCAGTGGCAACATATCTAATTTAATAATCTGAGAGGTTAGTGCTTGAAAATATAATGAAATGTACTAAATACATGACAGTTTTGTCATTATTGGTACAAAACATATTGTAACTAATCTTTACTGATTAGGAAAGTCTTTTATAAAGCACAAAAAACAATCTGAAGAGAACTCCAGTTCTATTTGCATGATTCAATATAATTATAAATCATGGAATTTTTCTTGAATATTGGCTGATAGGCAAGAACTTGAAGATGAAGATTAAGAGTTAAAAGCCTTTTTAGATTTTTTTCTTAGTTTTAAAAAAAGCTACAGAAACAAACAGTGGAAATTTCCTTCTCTCTTTTTCTTTGGAAAAGTTTCTGCCACTTGAATTTCATTAGTAGGACAAGTGATCGTCCCAGTGGAACTGGTGATTTTACTTGATGTTTTGGTAGCTTGTAAATATGGCTGAGCCAATATTTCCACACATTCTGGAAAACTCAAACTCTTCTAATATTTTCTTTACTTAAAAAAATATGTCTGTGGCAGTATGGAATGCTGGGTCTTTCTTGTATGGAAGGGTATTTCAGTATGAAATTTTGGAATACTGATTCCATTCCTTGTATGGAATCCCATTCTTCCTAATTGCATGACTGCAGAGTGAGATAGATATTTGACAGAGGACTTAATTTTCTTCTCTGAAAACACAGGTACGTTTGTCATGAGAATTAAATAAAGATTCTACTGTAAACATATCGTATGCATATTATAGGTTATCCACAATGCCCTGTTTCCTAAACTTTTTCCTTGAGAAAGAAACCACAACATGGGAACACATGAAGACCACATAATATGTGACCTTGAAGCAATGATTGAAGACATTAGTCTATATTTAAGTGACTTCAATTTTGTGAGAGAAGTAGCTAACCTTGTGTGCATGGGTAATGATTGAGCGTGGTGATTCAGAGCCTGGTGTGTATGAGACAGACCTGATGCTAAATCTCAAGTCCACTATTTAGGAGTTTTGATATTCGGGGAGATTAATTCCTGGAATCTTTCCTTTTTATATGTAAAATGGAAATAGTAATAGAATACTTACCAAGGGATCAAACTGTAGAGTTTGACAAGTTGAGCCATGTGGAAGCGTCATACAATGAATGGCCCATGGGTGTCTTTTTGTGTCTTTATATTTTAGATGCATCTCTTATATTTTACAGACCATGATAAGGCCTTTACTGTTCTACTCCTTATGTCTGGTGTTAGTATCTGAAATTCTCTGAAAATACAGGCTTTTATTTCCCATTTAGCAACCAATTTGACTCTGCAAATATTTTGGGATAGTGTAACTACTTTGAATGGATTTATGACTGGTGGTGGAATCATGTTTTTCCTACTAATTTGGTAGCAAAGATGTTTGAAAGAAGGCAGAGGCTAAGAATGTGTTATTTTAAAGAAGAAAATGTCTTTATAAAGATTCTCCAAAATTGAAAATTTGGCGATAGTTTCCAGGAGTCAAGGAGTAGATGCTCTCAATTTGGTGTATCTACATACACACGGTTTCCCTCTTAGACTAAGTCCTCTGCAATTTAAATTCTTTTGAGGGGTCTGATACTAACTGAGCATTTAGTAGGATACACAGGTGCAGGTATGAATCCTGCTGTTAAGATATCCAGAGACAGCATGGAGAGCAGCAGGAGTAGATGCACAAAAAGATGGCGCTGACACTCTGTGATAAGGTCACTTCTGGAGAAATGCAAAGGAGTGGGGCCATAGGGAGGTCCACCTGTCCCAACACAAGAAACAGCAGAAAGGGAGAAACTGTACAGGTGATGAGTAAGGCTTGCTTCTCAGAGAGGCTTCTTCCCTTCTAGCAGGGGTTGGGAATGTGTATGTGTTCAGGAGCATTTTTAGTTGTTACAGAGACTTAGCTTCAGAGAGTGGAGCTCAGTAAGGCTAAGTGCTCTTCAATGTATGGACAGAGAAAGAGAAAGCCAGGGAACAGTGTGTATCTATCCAAATGGCACCTAATGGGCCACCTCTAACCAGGCGGCACCTCCTAACAGCATGTCAGCTGTCAACTCATCACGTACTAATGCACTGATGATTTAACGCACCCATGATCCAGTTACCTTCCGAAGATGTGAGGCTTGGAGGGCATTTTAGATCTAAACCATAACAGGGCCTTTTCCAAAGGCCAGTGAGAAACACTGGATAAAGGGAAAAAGAGGTGCTCCAGGGAAAATGACTTAGTGTTGTGTCCTGTATGTACTATAATGTGGAAAACAAAGAATTGCTTTGAGCTTCTAGTATTTGTGAAAATAAAGGCCAGTGAAAATTGAGAATATTCTCTTTAGTCTACTGTGTTCTGTTGAGGCAGTTAAAACTGGATTTTCAGTGGTCCACCTTTCCCAAAAGCTACTGCAAAGATTCAGGTTGGATCTGAATGTGCCTCTTGGTAAGGCCCAGTCTGCCGGAACCTCTGGATAACGAATCCACTTACATCCCTCCGAATGATGATATCCTGGGATATCATGTTCCATTTATTTTAACGTCTTCCATTTATTTCGCCTCTCCAACAGGCTACCAAGTTAAGAAGGGGCCAACTATAAAACAGGATTGACATTTTAAACCAGAAAATCTGTTTTTCTTTGCTTTAATACATTTTAAAAATAAAATAGATTTGTTAAGACCTCCAGAGCATTTAATAGAGTTGTCCACAGCAAAGACATCAAGCAAAAAAGACACTGGAAGATATGGTTGAGTTATGTACACGCAGGGGCAGAAAGAAAGCGCATAAGCCCAGAAGCCTATGGCCCAGAGGATGCATCTTGTGATCACAAAAGGTGGGAAAAACGCAGGCACGGAGCTCCATTGTTTCAGCAGACACAGAGGCATCATGATGACAGATGTGAAGGTATCTGATCCTGCTTCGGTAAAACCCAGGGACTTGCAAAGATGTCATGCACGCCAGAGTTGGACATAGAAATAAGGAAGGCAGAGTACATGAGAAGAGCCACAAGGAAAGGCTGTGCCGGCCAATTCCTGTTCTGTTTACAGACAACTCCACTGTACACACTGGAGACTGGTATGAGATGTTATTTAGAAGGAATTCAAAAATGTTATATTTTACAACTATGTGAAAAAGCCAGTATTAAAAACCATCAAAGTGCTCATTCCTACTGTCAGTTATTCATTCAGAAATTAATTTGAGGTAACCATGTTAAGCAAAATAAACCAGACTCAGAAAGACAAGTATCACATGTTTTCTGTAGTGTGTCAATTTAGGGGAAAAGATGCTGTGAATGAAGAGAGACTACTAGCAGAGAGGAGGGGGATGGAGAGAAGGATGGGGGAGGGAGAAGGGAGGGTGGGGTGTAGGAGGGAAGGGGAGAATAATTAGGGAGATGGATGCTGTAAAAGTGTGTCATGTATGTATGAAGCTACTATAATGAGGTCCAATATTTCTTGTATTGCAAACACATATATATATTTATATGTACAAAAAAAAAATCCTTCATGAAAATTTGGTCAAGTAACTTGACCTCTCTGTGCCACATTTTTTTATTCTATGAAAAAAAGGTAAAATAAAATTTCATAACAAAATATTAGGAGAATAACAATAGTTAATACGTTACATATTGTCATCTTCAAAGTAGTCACTCAGAGTACAAGATATGGGCATAAAAATTTCTCCAAACAATACTAGCACAAACCTTTCTTTTTAATGAATGAAGAGATACTAGTAATATTGCTAACTTGCATTTTTCTCCCTTTTCCCTTCCTTCCCTTCCCCTTTTCCCTTTCCTAGTTCCTTTTTCCTCTTAAACTATTTCCTTCCATTTCAGAATATCTATTTTACATTTCAGACCTTATTTACTCTTTCAATTTCTCACATGAGGGAGATACTACGATGTTTATACATGTGAGTCTGATTTATTTCACTTATGAGTATAGTCTCAAGTTGTATCCATTTACCTATAAGTCTTGGGTTCATCTTTCTTTTTGACTGACTAGTACTTTATTATATAAAAATATCACTTTTTAAAAAATCCATTCCTTGGTTGATGGGCATTTGTGTTGTTTCCATGATTTAGCTATTACAAATTGTGCTACTGTAAACATGGTTACACATATATCACTGTGGTATGATGTTTTTAATTCTTCTGGGAAGATACCCAGAAGGGGAATAACTGGTTGAGTGGGACCTCTAGTCTAGCATTTTGAGGAATCTTCATACTTATTTCAACAGTGAATGCACCAGTCTACACTCCCACCAACAGTAGAGAAGGGACTTTTCCCCACAGCCCTTCCAGAATTTATTGCTTGATTTATTGACAATAGCTATTCTTTCTGAAGTGAAATGGAATCTGTGTTTTAATTTGTATCTCTCAAATGACCAATGATATTGAATGTTTTCTCATGTATTTATTTGCCATTTGTATTTCTTCATCTGAGAAGTGTGTATTCATCTCAGATGCCAATGTCTGTATTGAATCTTTGAATTTGGAGTTCTGAGTTTTTTCACTTCTTTATGTGCTCTAGATAGAAGTCCTTTTCTGAGTGTGCCACATTTTTTAAAAATCATTGCATCATGAGAAAGTGAAACTTTTAAGGACCTTTTTAGCGCTAATATTCTGTGAATTTTCAAATGTATTATTGATTTACCATTTTATTTTGAAGGGAAATAATTTGGTGGCCTAACTATGAATCAATTCATGAGAACTAACAGATAAACTACACAGAAGACCTAGGAGAGTCTCTGTTTTGATCTGAGGTGTGAAATTAAAATGAGGTTATTTATGGAAACATAGTTTACAGTACTTACAGTTGCTAGTGGTTTCATCAAGGAAGAGTATCCTGTGCCGTACACTGATCAAATCACCCAATACTCTACGTAGATCCTTACCCAGGGCAGTTAGTGTGTTGGTCTCTTATTGGTCAGGCATGTTGGTTTTTCTGGAGTAACTAAAATCTTGACAAAGAGATGGTCAGAAGAGAGTTGTATGAACTTGATGAAATTTTTTTTTTAGCTCATTGGGTTATAGATTTGCTCTGTCAAGAATCACTTGAGTAAGCAATATCCTTGATGTGGTTGTGCTTCCAGTGGAAGGGTTTAGAAACATGTAGCTTCTATATTCTACTTTGTACACGCACTGCCCATTTTCCTATTAGCATTTTAAAAATTGTGTTACTCATTTGACCTCCATTCATTTTAAGCATATTATCCTGGCTGAATGTTCAAATTGCTTGTTAGGGAGCAGTGCCTCTGGGTTCTGCTATCATTGCCTCTATTTGCCCGGGTGGGTCCCTTGGCAATTTGCTAGTAATTTAAAATGTTTTTGCAGGATTGCTGGATTTATACTAGCTCTCTGCTTGGTTGTAAATGTACTGGCCAGCACTGCAGTAGTTTGTTTAGACTATTCTCCATGTTAAAAGGAGAAATGAAATACCCTTGCAGAAGAGCATAACCTGTTTATGCCCCTATTATTACGCTGTGATTATAGAGACACACATAGTTATTATGCTAAGTGCTACACTTTGATTACTTTGTTTTATTTAACCCTCCTAGTAACCTCATAAGGAAGATATCATCATCATCTCATAATTATGGTTGAAGAGATCGAGGCCTGAAAGGCAAAATAACATATCCAAAGTCTTACAAACTAATCTGTGTTGCTTATGAAACTTTCCTAGCTAACTTCTACTTCATGGTTTTCTAGATAAACTGTAAATTATATGGGGAATATATATTATACATGCAGCATACATATAGTTTTTCCATGTGGGGACTGAACCCAGGACCTTATTTGTGCAAGCCGGGCAAAGCAGAGCTACACCTCCTGCTATTTTTCTGTCATAGCCTAACATACCCGATTTTTGTACTAATTTACATTTTAATGTAGCTGCATGATCTTTATTAGAGTAATTCCATCTCAGGCTCATTGAAATGTCATGGACACCTTGTGAAGTTTGATATTATTTTGTAAAAGCTTTTGACTGGGGTCTGGCATCTTCACGGTTTATTGCTCATGCACACATTCACATGGAGTGACAGTGTGGCCTGGCCCATAGCCCTTAACTATGGAATACATAGTCACTGCTGCCTGTCAATTGTACTTTGTGATTCTGCAATAAAGAATACTCTAGTTCTTTTCTTTGTTATACCTGAAAGCACTGGGAAGCCTGAACTCTTTATTTCTTTTGGTGAGTGCTTGCAGACTAACACAGAAAGAAAAGGATTCATTAGACATTATTTTTCAGCCTTTCTAACAAGGAAGTAAAGCAGAATAGGTGAGTTCAAGTGATGTCAAGTATCAGTGCTGGTTTGTTTTTACCACCCAGCACAATTACTGCTTTCACAGTACTGTCAGTATTTAGCATTGCCTTGACTCGTAACTCTCTGCAGCTGTAAGTGTGGCAGATATTCACAGGGATACACTAAAATAGCACATCATTAAAACACTGTGGCTGATGCATGCCAGGTTCACCTGTACTCTCAATGGAAGTTTGTTAGAAGTGGTCCCCCTTTGACCTCATTGAAGCTTATAAACAGCCTTAAAATTTTAGTGGAAGTAAGGAGGAGTATAAATCATAAATGAGTACAGTTGGGCCTCCATATCCACAGGTTCCACATTCTCAAATTCAACCAACTGTGGATCAAAAATAATCAGGAAAAAAATGCAACTGTATTAGACACATACAGACTCTTTTGTTGTTATTCCCCAGACGATACAGTATAACAACTCCTTTCATAGCATTTGTATTTACTTTGGGCTTAATAAGTCATTTAGACATGATTTAAAATATATAGGAACATTTGCATTGGCTATATTCCAAAACCACCATCTAAAAAGGGACTTGATCATGCTTGGATTTTCTTATCACTGAGGTCCTAGAACCAGGCCCCTGGAACATCAAGGGATGACTAATTTGCACTAACTGTATTCTGTCAAGTATCTTTCTCCTTCTGCATGTCTGTGCTTCAATGGATTGCCTGCACTTTTTTTTCATATATTGCTCAGTAATTTTCATTTAATGCTGTATATGTATATGAAAATAATCTCAAAGTTTCTGAGAGTGCTGCATTATATAATTATATTTACTTTTAACCTAAAAGGTATTTTTTTAATATGGAAATACCACAAATTTGTTATATAAAGAGAAAAGGAAACTATAATGGTGGAATGCACACAACAACAAAGCCACGTCATAAGAAAATTATTCCTCGTACTTTGCATTTCCAAGTTTATTTTATTTTAATGTTTTATATATCTGTTTTTAGAACATTTGTTAAATTGATGCTCTGGTTTTTCATTTACTGTGGTAAAACAGTTTTCTTTGCTAAAAAAGCCTCTCTAAATATACTATGTTCTAAATAACTATATTTTATTAAGACATATATACCCAACATACTTTTTCCACCTGTTAAACTAAGAAAGAGAAGGATTCTTCATTAATATATTTAGGCTTGGGAAAGGTTAGCCTGTTTAGGGTTATCCAACATGGCCGTTTCATGAAATATAAGAAACTCCAGCCACTGGTAGCACAATGCAAATATCTATGGCCAGGAATCTTTGGATTGGAGCAGTGTCCTTTGATGTCCCTGGGCTGGGGCCTAGGGGTTTCTTCCTATAGGGTGACAGGATAACAGCTCTTTTTTCTCTCCATGGTGGTGGCCATAGGGTTTTAATCCTAGGCTTTCTGCATTCTAGGTAAGTTCGCTACCATTTAACTACACCTTTAGCCCCAACGGTAGAAGTTCTTATTATCCTGTAAGGCCACCAATAGGCTGGCTGAAAATTAGTCCTGGCTTCTCTTTTACAGTCAGGATCAAAATAAGAACACCTTATTGTCCAAAGAAATTCTCACAAAGTCAATGACAAGCATCAAAAGTGAAAAAGAAAGGAAGAAATAAAATCTCTAGATGATATAGTTGTCTAGCTAGGAAAACTAAAGAGAACCAATTGAAAAATTAGAATTAGTGAAAGTTTACTTAAGTGCCAAGATTCAAAACTGCTATATAAAAAATAAATAACAGTACCACTGATGAACAAAAAGATAAGATCTTATAGTGGAATAAATTCTGTTTAAATCAGAATTGTTGTTAATATTTACTAGGTACAGGGGCTGGGGATTTAGCTCAGCGGCAAAAGCGCCTGCCTGGCAAGTGCAAGGTCGTGAGTTTGGTTCCTGGTACTGGAGAAAAACCAAAAA
>NW_004955434.1:7506242-7508852 GCF_000276665.1 Chinchilla lanigera | reverse complement strand
ATATATATAGGTAGAGCTAGGTAGAGCTAGGTAGAGCTAGGTAGAGCTTTGATAAATGCCTAGGGAGCTATGTAAAGAAACCTTAATGCTTTACTAAGAACCATGAAAAACTTGGCTAAATGAGGAAACATACCATGTGTCACACTGAAAAAAATTCAGTATTACTTTGCTGATGTTAAAATTTACTACAAACTGTAATTGACAGATTGATTAATGGACAAGAATTGACATTCCAGAAGGAGGCCTATGTATCCAATTGCACCTATGATGGATATCATTGTGGGTCATTGTGAGTTCTTACTCAAAAGGGAGTATTAAGGTAATTCTCTGTGGAATCAGATACACATAGATTAAAATCACCAATTTGCTATGTTTTGTGGCTTGTTGTTCTTTTCTCCATGGTTGTAATATGTGGGGATAATATAATGTGGAGATAACAGTTCCCAACTCAAGGAGTGGATAAGAGCGACCAGGGATATGGATCAGCAGGCACAGCGCCTGTCTGGCAGGTGCAAGCTCCTGAGTTCAATTCCTGGTACCAAAAAAAAAAAAAAAAAAAAAAAAAAAAAAAAGAGTGGAGAAGGATTAAATGGTACATGGTACTTAGGCAGTAGATGATAGAGGTAAATGATGTTATTTCTTCTTCAAATAGGCATCCTGTGTTTTCCTAAAATATTATACTTAAGCTTTTAAATGTATTCTTAAATCTGTATTTGTATAATTATTAAGGATAAAGAAAATATAACAGTCGCCTCTTAAAATGTAAGGAGATTAATATTTTTCCTGTCTCCACAATTCATTCCACCATCAGTTACTACAAATTCCATCATTTTCTCAGTCCTGGCAGCATTTTAGCAATAAGTTAAGGTGTGTCTGCTTCACTTATAAGCAGAGCTAGGCATGTGGTTTTATATTCTGTTATCTAGGTAGTCCTGGTTATAACAGCAAACATTGTAGCAGGAGATCTGAAAAAACACAAAAAGGTGTAAAGAAGAAATTTAGAATGACCATTGCTTGAAGATAATCATCATTAACATTCTGTGTCTTTCTTTTGAATTGTTTCTTCATTTTGTTGTATATTTGAGTTTCAAAATTGATAAAACTTTTAATGCAATTTCAATAAAAATCTCAACAAAATTTGTCGCAAGTTAAATTTAATAAAGCAACTAACTACAAAATTAATATGGAGAAATGAACAGTGAAACTAGTTTTTAAAAAGCTTTGAAAGGAAAAAAGTTCAGGGAACATTTTCCCTACCAGATATTAAACTGCATTGTATTGTATGGGTGCAAAATTGAAATGGTAAATTTGGGATACCATAGCCAGAAAAGCACTTAGTGTTTACATGATAAAATGTGCGTTTTTTCTCTAGGAGAAAAGATTTGACAATTAGGCAAGTTTTTCTCGGCTTAAATAGATCCTCACTTTCTACCATATATCAAAATAAATTTCAAAATAACCTAACATTAAACCCAGTATAATTTTAAAGGTATTTGCCATGTTTGCAATTTCTGTAAGGCTTTCTTTACCTTTGCTCTCTTATCATGACTTGCTTTATTTTCTTTTAATGGTCTCTTTTGTTTGAAAAGTGAATTATCATTTCTTAATGATACAGGGAACTTGAATTATACAATTAACATTCTCTTTTCTTGCAGTAAATCCTTTGTAGAAAGGTGACTTTCTTTTGGAGTGCTACTATAACTTACTGGGATTCTCTTGTACTGCAGAGTAATTTCATACACTCAGGATAGTTTTTCTGTCTGTACTTTTCCTTACGGTGAATATAATAATTATATTACTGTAGCAGAGCAAGTTTTTCATGCCTAGATGCCCATCCTAAGTCTGATGTATTTCATTTCATTTCTCTTATATACTGTAGATGCTCACTGAGCTCCTTTTACTTCATGCTTCCATTTATGAATAAGGTTCTACTAATTTGCATTTCTGTGGTTCCCCAAATTAGGATGATTTCATTTATATGCGTCATATGACCGTTCCATCAAACAACAAGGGGAAATACATTCAAAGATGCAGGTGCTCCTAGCATTTGAATTGTGGAAGGTAGAAGACTTGTAACTAAATCACCCCCAAGTCCCTGTGGCTGAATTATTTTTTCTTAAAATGTTCTATTCATTTTTTTTAATTATACCATGTTATTTGCCCATGATAGAGTAGATCTATTATGGACCTCAACATTTTAATTTCCACCTAATATTACCGATTTTTGGTGTAGGACCTGCTGAATATATTCAGTGATTTCAACAGTGCTGGAAAAGTCTAGAAAAAATATTCAAAGTAAAGTTAATTGTGACTTGCAATAATAATGTCAGATGGTTTTTAGGAGAGTGAGAGGAAGTTGATGCAATTAATTTAAAAAATATGTTAAAAGCTAACAAATTAATGATTAGATCATCACTGTGAATGAAGTCCAGTACACTGAAATCTCAAGCTTTTTTTGGTATGTGCGAAAGTGGCCTTTGTACCTTTTTTTTTTTTTTTAAAAAATAAGGCTTACAGGGGCTGGGGATTTAGCTCAGTGGCAAAAGCACCTGCCTGGCAAGTGCAAGGTCGTGAGTTCGGTTCCCGGTACCGGAGAAAAACCAAAAAAAA
>NW_004955434.1:7487553-7499782 GCF_000276665.1 Chinchilla lanigera | reverse complement strand
CTTTGTTCTCGCGTCCTGGCCTCCGGGATTGGGTGCGGCCTACCTGGCTCTGTGTGCGCTTTTCGGCTGGGAATCGCGGTGGTATGAGTCCGGCCCACTCTCGGATCCAGGAGCCCTTACTTTACATATTCTTATAATAATGTTTATTGATGTACTAATCTTGTTTGTCTGAATTCCCCATATGTTATAAGAATAGTTATATAATCAGTACTGGTCAGAGGCAATGAGTTATACCATATTCCTAAAGGTTTTTCTAATTTCCTACTTATTGAGAAAATTTGATAATTATATTTGACTTATGGACTAGATAGATCCATTTTGACAATGATACATTTAAAACGGAGTGTTTTTCAAGGGACTAAAATGCAGTGGTAGGATTTAAGTGTTTATGTGCACAACTCACAGTATTTTAAGGTAGTAATTTTAATCCATTTAACCAGGACTTGATTGTAGTGCTCCACATTTTTAAAAATTTATTTAGTTTGCAAAACATAGCAACTCAGTCATATATTCTGAGATGTAAAGTAGTTCAAGGAAATAATAATAATTAAGGTGGAGATTGGTTTGTTAATCTGGGACTATGTGAATTTCCATATAGGTATTTCTAGTTTCAAATTTGGTTAGGTGGGACTAGAATAAGTTTAGTAAATATTCTTTTGAAACTAGAAGGGGTTTTCATTGTGCTACTCCAATGTCAACAAGCTTGTCATGGAGATACATTATGAGATGATACATAAATTTATATTTGAAAGGGTGTCATCAGAAAAAATTTCCTGAAGTCTGGTTTTCATGTTACAGTATTGCTGGAAGATCTGTGAAGTTTCTTCTCACACATTTTTTGTAGGTTTGTGCAGATCTCCTAAGGCATTGATAGTGAAGCTTTTAGAGCTTTCAAATGATACAAGCAGCCTGCTGCAGCATGTGTGCCATTGGTTCACCCTGTTTCCTAGAAGGAAAGAGTACAAGTTATTATCCTTGTTTTACAAAGAGAAAACTAGCTTTACAGAGTGTCGCATTGCTCTGAGTGAGTACTCTGCCAAGTGGCATAGCTAAGAGCACAATCTGTTCCAGTGATTCAGTGTTACAAATCATGCTTTAAGTTTTCCTACCAGTAATTCCTGTTGCAGTCCCTTAGCTCGTTTATACAGTCAGTCTAATTTGGATGACATGGCTAAAAACCCAGGACTGTATTTCGGTGTTCTGAGCTCTTTTGGAATGATGGGCAAGATCTTAGAAACAGCATACAGTACAAGTGACACAATTTGTACTAAATATTATCATCCTCATGGCAGTTGTAGTTGATGATTCACTCCTTATTTAGAGTCATCAATAATAAAATCTCTTCAAACATGACCTTAGATACTTTTGGATCACAGGTTTTCCATGAAACCAAGTCAGTCAGCCAAAGAGAACAGGACACACCGAGCAATGATTTTTGCGCTGATCTCATTCACTTTGAGATTCTAGAATTCAGAGGCAAGTCCAGGATTATGTTTGTGTCTTTCACAGAGTCCTTTTTTAGAAACAAACAAAAACCCCGAGCTCCTTCTCCACCTTTTTTTATGTCTTTATAAAATGTTTCAATTTATATTCAGGGCTGATTCCCCCACCATTGTCAGATGCTAATCAGAACTAGTTATCTAAAATGACTAGTTGAAAATATTACCTGGTTGAGTACTTGAGTACCTGGGATAGTTAATGCTATATACCATGCACAAGAGTATCTCTGTTAATTAGTCAAAGAAAAGAAACCAAACAGATCAATACAAAAAAAAAGCAATGAAATATAAAGGAACACAGAGAGAAGACAGCAGAACTACATGCCTAATGGTAAACAACTAACAAATGGAAATAGTAAAGTTTTAAATGCCCCAATCAGCAAGCACACAGTGGTTGGATAGGACAAAGCCAACTCTTATGAGTTTGAAGTCATTAAGGATGTAAGGGCATACATAGTTTGAAAGTTAAAGGATATAAAAAATATTCCATGCAGGTGGAAACCAAAGGAGAAACCAGCTGTTCCTAAATTATATCAGCAAATAGATTACATCAAAAGTTATCAGAAAAACCAAAGAAGGACATGTTATAAAGACAAAAGGTCAATCCATCAAGAAAATATAACAACTACAGTGATAAACTATAGTTGTTGAACTCAATTTGTTCCAAATTCATGTTCAAGCACTAAAAAGTTCAAGAACTGAACCTGCTTTTTCCATAAGAAATAATGGAAAACCAAATAATTTCCATGAGGTCCCAAATTTATCCTTATAAATTAATTTTTTCAGGACTGTCACACAAATTTAACAGCCCTACTCTGTAGAAATATCCCCCAAAAGTCTAAAAGCATAAATGCAGTACATTAAATACCAAAACAAAATAGAGTAAGTTAAATTTAAAACCTTCTGCTCAGGTAATTTACCTTGACTTGGAGGCTTCCTGGCACACTGGAAGCTAGAGAGAAACTGGAGGAGAAAAAGTGTTATTTTTTAGAAAGAGAGGCTCTTTCCATAATGACTGCTGGCAATGCACTTTCTGGGGTCTTTTCTTTTGGTCTTTTTCCACCTTTTCTCACTAAAAATTTGGATGAGAGCAGTGCTTAGACTGAAGTATCACCCCTTTGTGTCCACTTCTAGACAGGGTGTCTCACTTTTGGGCAGTGCAAGATTTTCAAGCCAGATTTTCCATTTGAATATCTCAAAAAATTACAAACACCCAACAGTTTTTTTTTAAACTTTGTTGTTCAAACAGTGGGAAGTCTGAGCTTAGAGCCCTTGGACCGCTAAGTTATCACTAAGCAAATATATATGTATCCAGCAACAGCACCTAAATATAGAAAGTATTGACAGAACTGAAGAGATATATAGATAGCAGTAAAAAAATGGTGGAAGACTCCCATATTCTACTTTTAATAAAGGACAAACCATCCATAAGAAGATCAATAGGGAAACAGAAGATTTGAGTAACACTTTAAACTAAATGCCAACAGAACTAGGCACGGTGATGTGCGCTTGTAATCCCAGCACTCAGGTGGCTGAGGCAGGAGGATCGCCATGAGTTTGAGGCCAGCTTGAACTAAATAGTAAGATCCTGTGTCAAAAAATAAAAATAAATAAATAAATAAATAAATAAATGCCTAACAGACATGTAAAGAACACTCCACTTAGCATTTGCAGAATGCCTGTTCTTTTTAAGCACACACCAATTGTTCCAAAGTGGATCATGTGTGAGGTCATGAAACAAAGTAAGATTGAAATTATATAAAGTATATTTTCTGGTCTTAGTAGGATGAAAGTATAAATCAATAGTAAAAGGAAAACTTAAAGTAGAAGGGTTAATTGGTCCAAAGAAAAAATAAAGAAGGAAATTAGGAAATGCCTTGAGACAAATGAAAATGAAAACACAACATACCCAAACTTGTAAGCCACTGCAAAAGCAATGCTGCCAGGGCAGCTGCCAGGATGGAGCCCACATTCACAGAGAGAAATACTGAAATAAAAACCTACCTTTACACCTCCAGCAACCAGAAAAAAAGAACAAACTAAACCCAAAGCTAGTAGGTGAAAAATTAGATAATGCGAGATTACAGAAGAAATGAAGGAAATAGAAAAACAGTAGGAAAAAAATCAATGAAACTAAAAGGGGCTTTATTTTTTGAAATGATAAAGTTGAAAAATCCTCATGTGAACTAAGTGAAAAATGAAAAAGTATATGAAATCATAAATAACAATAGGAGGGTACCATAAAAATAAAAAGGAAAAATTAGAGATAATTGTGAATAATTCAATGCTGACAAATGGGATGATCTAAAGAAACAAATATATTCTTACAAACATGCAGCCACCAATAGTAAATCACAAGGAAATAGGTGGTCTGAAGAGACCTATGGGTAGTATGGAGGTAAAGTAACTAATTATAACCTCCAATAAGGGAAAGCCGAGGATGAATTGGCCTCATAATTCTCTGAAAAATTTAAAGGACATTGCTACTACTCTCTACTTTCCTACTCAGTCTTTAAAAGATAGAAATTCTGACCGATAGTATAACATGGATAAACATTGAGAGCATTATTGTAGTGGAATAAGCCAGAAAGAGAAAAATCATTGCTACATGATTCTTCTTCAGTTAAGCAAGTTGAACAAGCTTTAAATAACTGGAATGACACAGGCATAGGAGAAGAATGCACTTAAAATTTTGTTAAAAGAATAGATGTCATTTAAATGCTCTTACCATAATCAAATGAAGTAAATTTTTTAAAAACACAAAAGCAAATAAAATAGAAATAAAGTCAATAGGATTTAGGTACAGCTAGCATAAGATAGATCACTAACATACTTATAAAAACCTTACAGAGAATTTTAAGAGCTATATAATACTTTTCAGATCTTTATTCTTCTTTCCGCTGTTGACCCTTAGTACAATAAGTAGCTAACCTGTTTAACCTCAATAAAAACTTTGTCTCCTGATGTTTACATATAGTTTTACTCTTAATACACCTAGAAAAAGTAGCACAAGCAAGAAAGGGTGCCCTGACCCATAAAATATTAATTCCACATACTCTAAAGCAGGGAAAAATTTGGCCAACTCTTCTCTTATTCTTAACTTGAACTTACAGATGCAAAACAATTTTCAGATCATATCCCCTTAAGTAGAAAAAAATAGAACAGATAGTTTCATTACCACAATGAAGGACTGAATTTAATTGACAGCTGGACTCACTAGATATCTAATTATTGTCAGAACTTATTGTAGCCCACGATCAACTACTTCTCAACCAAGGTAATTATTTTTAACAGATGTTTTATTTTGTTTAATTGGTTTATATCTGATGACTGTATGAAAGGTTGTCTCAAAGACTTGGCTCTGGTTAATTTTTTACCTAGTGCATCTTAGAGTATTTATCAGGAAGTTGTATTTCTCACAATTGGCAATGCATATTTTGAAGATTTTTCTATGAAAAATAATCCCAACCATGCTTTCTTTTAAAGAAGCAAGGGGCGCTGTCCCCGATTAGCCCTTTTAGCCAAGAACTGTTTTCTCAATGCTTGTTGGCTCTATGCATTGGTCTACTGTCAATTTCTGTGGTCCACCCTTTGTGAACATCGAGAGTTCTTTGTTCTTTTCCTGGGCAAGGATCTTACTTAGGCTCCCAGTTTTCAGTATTGAATCATAAATATTTCAGGTTTTTCTTCTTTGTCTCTCTCTCTTTTTTTGAAAAATATGAGCATTCTAATCTAAGAGTGAATCTAACACAACAATGCTTCTAAGAGTTTACCAACTCCTTAATGTAAAATAATACTCATGAAGGTAGATGTCTAAACCTGTTAAACTCATGTTGTCTTCTAGATATACTACACTTTTTCTTGGATAGAACTAGGTTACTTATGATTGAAGGGTATTATTTTTTGCTCTAGGAGAATAGATGGTTTCTCATTTAATTACCATTTGTCCTGAAATCCTCAATTTTGGTTGAAAGATGCTAAATAGCAGCTATATAAAACTTACCCTGGGGTTTCTTACAGGTGTATTGAAAGTATTGTTCACTACATCATTCTTTTTTCCCCTCAGAAAATTCAGGGAAGGAAGTTTCTTTATGTATTCCTGCTTTCCATATTTATGTTTAAAACAATGTGGACCAGTATCTGATTGTGTTTATATTTGCAAGATCTGAGATAAGTTGCGCATCTGTGGCAAAAATATAAAACTGGGATTTATGTTTGTATACTTATTCATCCTTAGGCAGAGAAGTAGAATAACCTACTGATTAAAAGGACGATCTGTCCGTCATGTTAAGTGAAGTAATCCAGACTCCAAAATTAAATATCACATGTTAGTGTGAAACCTAATAATAAAAGATAGAGTGATAGGAGAGGAAAAAGACCCTAGGGATGGTCTCTAAAGCTAAAAATCTTGGGTTCAATGGCCAGTTTTCCACTCTACTAATTTTGTAATCTTAGGAATTTCTCATCTCCATGGGTGTCAATTACTTTGTTGTAGAAGAGAGATCCATACCAGTGGAATCTTTTTCATTGTTTTTTGTGAATACAATATATAAAACAGAATAGTTTGATGCATGCAGTTTTCTATATATGTCAGATATGATTTTTCTTCTCCTCTCTTGTTCTCCATTCTCTTGTTCTCTCTCTCTCTTTCTTTACCCCTGGTTTGGTAGTGATGGGGGTTGAACTCCGGGCCTTGCATATGCTAAGCACATACTGTGCCACTGAGTTCGTTACACCACAGCCCTCGGTTTCTTTTATTTTATCAAGTTATGTATGGATTTTATATAATAACAATGTATTACTGGAGATTCTTTTTGTTGTATATTGCATTTTAAAATGCAATAAGTAAAAAAGAGCAATACAACAAAATCCCAACAATGAACTTATTCCAGACATGGCAGGACTTAGGAGTTCAAGTAATGTCACTGTTTGTTGTATTTGATTACTCCTGCTCTACTTTGAATGTAGTTAAGTCTCCTTATCAATTTACCTAGTTATAACATCCTACAGGTTTATATGGAGGGAAATTTAATTAAAATACTTTGACTCCACCGTGTTTAATCAGATTCCTCATTAAAAAATCTACAAAATATGAAAAAATTAAACTTCTTGTAGAAAATAAGTTACTCAGTAAAGTACAATTTTTACCAGTGCCTTCAAATTTTAACTCTCTTTATGAATACTACTTTCAATGATGTACAAATTTATTTTTGCTAAATAAGTATAAGTGTTATGACACTTCTACCATCAGAATACTTCTCAGCCTCAGAATTTGAATGCACAGCATGTGTGTTCAGACAGAATTCTCTGTATTCAACTGAATTTAGTTATGTGACTATCAAGTCAAATTTGTATTCAGTAATTATGTGACCACTACATCTATACCCCACAGACATGTGGCCATCTGCCAAAATCACTAAGTTTCTTCTATGTTGACTCATGAGACTTCATTGGACTAGGTAAAGAGGAACACTCTGATGGATTAGTATGGTCTGCACTGAACAAATGAGCAGGCATGTGTTTGTCATTCCTGGTTTATCTTGTAAATGAAGTTTATAAAGAGCTACTAATTATATCTGAAAGAAGCACTTGCAGATATCATCATGTAGTTCCCATATCCCTACATAAAATAATTGCAAGATGTTCATAATCTATGTAATATTTAAAAACCTAAAGAGGTAGAAATTTTGCAGCCCTTCTTGGTAGTGATTTTAGTAGTTGGAATTGCCACACTGGAATTCTACTTTAACACAAACATTACTTTTTAAATTTATTTTTTTTGCTTCCATATGGAAAAACACTTTAATAAAGAGGATTCCTTTATTCAAATCCATTCAAAATAGAAAGCCATTATGTTTCTCAGATGATTAGAACTTGATACACACTGATATCAAATGTTTAAGTGGCAGGACAGTGGACCCTCGAGTTATGATGGGCCTGACATATGAACAACTTGGGTTATGACCAGAATTTTAGTTTTAACTTATGACCAAAGTCTTGAGTTATGACCAAAATGATGACTGCTTGTACAGATAGTCTCAGGTCAAAGATCTGCCTGTATATAGAAGAGAGACTTTCAAGGCTGGATAGAAAAGCCTAACCTTCAACTGACAACCGGAGCTACAAACAGCCCTCAAGAATGAATTGAGTTCATAAGTTAAGGGTCCACTGTATGTCTATTTTGAAAATAGTTATTCAAAATGGATTCATAACTGGATTTCAAGTACCTCTTTCAAATTTACTTTCCATTCATAGGTACAGAGTAGATATTCTGACAGGTTTAATAAAATTATCAGATGATGTAAAAGTTAGTTGAAAATATATACTTTAGATTTCATTTCAGATTAATACAGTTTGACTTTTAAAAATACCACTTTCAGATATTTTCATTTAAATTTCCTAGTATGTGGGATCTAAGATATTGAACTTATAGTAGAGAATAGAGTGATAATTGCCAGAAGTCAAGGGTATGGTGAGAATTGGGAAGATACTGGTCAAAAGATACAAAACTACCGGTTGTCAGTTGAAGGTTCGGCTTCATAGACTGTATACTAGTACATAGAACATGTTTAAGTAAATGCAAAGGAATTGAAATTATCCCATGTATACTATCAGACCATAGTGCAGTGAAATTGGAAATTAATGACAAAAGAAAATACAGAAACTCCATAAACAGTTGGAAATTAAATAACATCCTCCTGAACAACCAATGGGGCACAGATGAACTCAAAGTAGAGATTAAACACTGTTTACAATCAAACAGAAATGGAGATACAACCTATAGGAACCTATGGGATGCAATGAAAGCAGTCCTCAGAGGGAAATTTATAGCGGTGAACTCCCACCTTAGGAAAACAGAACAAGTAGAAATAAACAATCTTATGCTGCACCTGAAGTTCCTAGGAAAAGAAGACCAAGTCAAAACCAGAACCCAAAGAAGGCAGGAAATGGTAAAGCTCAGAGAAGAAATTAATGCAATGGAGACTAAAGAAAAATATAAAGAATTAATGAATCAAAGAGTTGGTTCTTTGAAAGAATAAATAAAATGAATAAACCTCTAGCCAACCTTATTTAAAAAAGGAAAGGAAAACTGAAATACACATGAAAAGGAATGAAAGGGGTGAAATCACTACAGATCCTGAAGAAATTCAGAAGATCATCAATACCTACTTTGAAAAGAGGATGCTTCTTTTGGTTGGTGCATTGAGACCATTTACAGTGATGGTTATAACTTACATATATTTAAATTGATGGATATGTACTGGCTTCTCTTTATCATGCTATTTTCCTGCTGTTAGATCCTCCTTTTTCCCTCTGTTTAATTGCTTCTCTGCTTTGAAAAGAGGATGGAAAACACAGAGGAAATGGACAGATTTCTAGATACATATGAATTACCAAAGCTGAATGAAGAAGATCTAAAAATTCTAGATAACTCAGTATCAGCCAGTGAAATTGAGAATGTAATTAAAAACTTGCCAATGAAGAAAAGGGTAGGTCTGGGTGGATTCACAGCTGAATTTTACAGGCGATTTAGGGAAGATTTAATACCAATTCTTCTCAAACTCTTTAATGAAATTGAAAGGGAAGGAATTCTCCCCAACTCATTCCTGGAGGCAAGTATTATGGTGATACCAAAACCAGAGAAAGATCCAACCAAAAAAAAAGAACTACAGGCCAATCTCCCTAATGAATACAGATGCAAAAATTCTCAGTAAAACACTAGCAAACAGAATACAACAAGTCATCAAGAAGATTATACACCACGACCAAATGGGATTCATACCAGGAATTCAGGGATGGTTCAATATTTGCAAATCAATAAATGTTATAACCATATGAATAGAGCCAAGGACAAATATCACATGATCATCTCCATTGATGCAGAAAAAGCCTTCAATAAAGTCCAACACTCATTCATGATGAAAACCCTATAGAAAATAGGAATAGATGGTCTTTACCTCAAGCTGTTCAAAGCCATTTATGATAAACCAACAGCTAACATCATACTAAATGGTCAAAAATTGAAAGCTTTCACTTTAAAATCAGGAACAAGACAAGGATGTCCACTGTCACCACTCTTATTCAATATAGTTCTGGAAATATTGGCTAGAGCAATTAGACAAGAGGGAGAAATAAAAGGAATAAGAATAGGAAAGAAAGAAGTGAAATTATCATTATTCACAGATGACATGATTCTCTACAAAGAAGACCGCAGAAACTCCACCAAAAGGCCATGGATTTAATAACCAAATTCAGTAGCATGGCTGGATACAAAGTTAACACTCAAAAATCAATAGCATTCCTGTACACAAGTAACAAACAGACTGACAGAGAAATTAGGAAAATCACACCTTTTGCAATGGCATATAAAAGAATAAAATACTTAGGAATCAGTCTAACAAAAGAAGTAAAAGATCTATACAGTGAAAATTACAGTACTCTGAAAAAGGAAATCGAAGAAGATATCAGAAAATGGAAAGATATTCCTTGCTCATGGATAGGAAGAACCAACATTGTGAAAATGGCCATACTACCAAAATTGTTGTACAGATTCAAAGCAATCCCAATTAAAATACCATTATATACCTCACAGGTCTAGAGAAAACACTCCTAAAGTTCATCTGGAACCAGAAGAGGCCTAGAATAGCAAAAGCAATCTTGGGAAACAGGGAAAGGCAGGAAGCATCAATTCCTGAATTAAAATTGTATTACAAAACCACTGTGATAAAATCAGCATGGTACTGGCACAAAAACAGACCTGAAGATGAATGGAACAGGTTAGAAGATACAGATACAACTACAAACACACTTAGTCACCTTATCTTCAACAAAGGGGCCAAACATGTTCAATGGAAGGAAGATAGCCTCTTTAATAAATGGTGCTGGAAAAACTGGCTTTCCACATGCCGAAGACTAAAACTAGACCCATGTCTTTTACCATGCACTAAATTAAAGTCAAAATGGATCAAAGATATAAATATTAACACAGAAACACTAAATTTATTGGAAGAGAAAGTAGGTAAAAATCTTGATGACATTGGGGCAGGCATAGAGTTCATGAACAAAAATCAAACTGCACGGGAAATACTTCAAAGAATCAATAACTGGGATGTCATCTTATTGAAAAGTTTTTGCACTTCTAAAGAAATCAACAATAAAGTAAAAAGAAAACCCACGAATTGGGAAAAATTTTAGCCAACTGCCCCTCAGACAAAGGATTTCTATCTAGGACATATAAAGAATTAAAAAAAATCAGGCCTCCCAAATTCAAAGACGCAATCCAAAAATGGGCATCTGAGATGAATACACACTTCTCTAATGAAGACATACTCATGGTGAATAAATGCATGAAAAAATGTTCAGAGTCATTGGTCATTCAAGAAATGCAAAGTAAAATAACACTGAGATTCCATCTCACCCCAGAAAGAATGGCTATCATCAAGAAATCAACCAACAACAAATGCTGGAGAGGCTGTGGGGAGAAAGGAACCCTACTCCACTGCTGCTGGGAGTGTAGATTAGTGAAACCACTGTGGAAATCAGTTTGGAGATTCCTCACAAAACTAGGATTGGAAGTCCCACTTAACTCAGCTATTCCCCTTCTGGGTATTTTCCCAAAAGAATTAAAAACATCATACCACAGTGATATATGTGCACCCATGTTTATAGCAGCACAATTTTTCATAGCTAAATCTTGGAAACAACCCAGATGCCCATCCACTGAGGAATGGATAAAAAATATGTGGTAATTTTGTGCAACGGAGTATTACTCAGCTATTAAAAAAGATAAACTCGAGGCTTTTGTAGGTAAATGACTGCAACTAGTGAAACTGTATTATCTTTACAGTTTTATTGAAGAATTATTTCCTTATTCCCTATAATGGTTTGATCAATCTTTCGTTCTTACATCTGGTAATCTGAGCAATGTAGTTGAGGGTAGCGATATGCAATGTAACAACCACTGTTGATTTGTATTAGTTTGTCTTGAGACCCTGTATCACTTTGAATGTTCTTGCTTTGATTTGTTTATGTTTGTGATACAGGTATGCTGCTACTGTTCTACCTCTTTGCTTGTTTGTTTCTCATTTACTACTCTCTTTAAAAAAATAAAATAAAAAAAGAAAAGAATATATAGTCAGCAGTTTTACAATGTGTTTTTAAAATTTTAAGTATGCCTAGGTAGTTGATAGCAGCATTCAATTCATCTATGCTCTTACTGAAGTTTTTGTCTATTATTTCTGTCAATTTTTGCCTCATGTATTTTGAAATTTTGTTACTAGGAACACATTTTCATGGTTGCTGTCTTCCTAATAAAAGGACCACTTTATTATGAAATAATTTTCTTTGGTTGATTATTGTCTTTTTCTTAAATAATATTCTCCCAATATAAGTCTACCTATCCCAATTTTCTTATACTTAATGATTGTCTACATGTTTGCAATCATTATTCCTTTAGTATCTTCTTTGTATTCTTTCTTCTCTCTGAGATTCAAATTATGCCTGTGTTTTTAAAAATTTTTTTATTTTAAAGTGAAAGAAAACACTAAAAACAATATACAGACTTTCAAACAATATAACAAGAAATTAACAATGGTTATTATAGTGCATATTGTTACCTTCAAAGTAGTTGCTCAGATTACAAGATATAGGCATGCAAAATTGATCAAACAATATGAGTACGAACTATTTCTTTCAATGAACTAATAGAAATTACTAGTATAATTATCTTA
>NW_004955434.1:7406437-7487453 GCF_000276665.1 Chinchilla lanigera | reverse complement strand
TCTTTTTCTTCCTTCTTTTCTCCTTTCCCCAATCCTAGTTGTTCTTTCCTTTTCAAAATATCTACTGTATATTTTGGATTTCATTTACTCTTTCAATTTCTTACACTAAGAAGACAATACAATGTTTACACATGCAAGTCTGATTTATTTCTCTTGTGATTATCGCCTCTAGTTGCAACTACTTACCTATAAAAACCTTGAGTTTATCCGTTCTTATAGTTGAGTCATACTCCACTGTGTATGTTTTATCTTTTCATATTTTCTCATGGTTAGTGAACCTTCTTTCATAACTTGTAAAGTTTGTTTTCTCTATATTGAATGATTTTGATCCCTTTACACAATCACTCTTTTTCTGGTCATCTCATTTAGTTATTATGCTCATTCTGTAAATTACTTATTTCAGATATTTTGTTTTTATGTTATCATTTCCTTTATGTTTTTGATATTTTCTATTTTTCTGAATGTTCCTATCTCTAAATCCATTGCAATTATATTTTAATTTATATTATTGGGAATATACAAATAGATGACTTAGAATTCTTGTCTGCTATTTTATTATCTGCATCATGTGAGGGGCACTTTCTATTGGCTGTCTTTTCTTTGAGAGTGTGTTATAACTTGCTTTGTATTTATAAGTCAAATGATTTTGCATTGCATCCTGAACATTGTGAATTTCAATTTGGTAGAGATTCTGAATATTATAACATTGTTTGAAAAGTGATTTAAAAAAAATATGGGAAGTAATTTGTTCGGACTGAAACTGCAAATCGTATTGCTTGATCAGATGCCTAAGTCTCAGTTTATTTCATTTTGGTTCACTAAAGTGATTAATCCTTCCTGTGGCCATGTATGGCTCTTTATCCATACAATCAGCTCCCCTTCTCTACCCTTCTTCTTTCAAGGCCTATCTTCTCACTGTCTGACAGCTGTAGTTATGTCTACATTATATTCTCTTGTTCTTTTAGTCAGAAATACTCAATATTTACTCTCAAAGTTTTGCTCATTCTGTGTGGCATAGTCGCAAGGCTGCCATCAGGACAGAAGCTCTGAAAATGGCACACAGTACCAGTTCTCTTGGGAAGTGGTTCCCTACTTTTTAGCATCAGGTAATGATTTTGTGGAAGACAATTTTTCCATAGATCAGGGAAAGGGGATTGTTTCAGGATGATTCAAGAGGATTGCATTTTTTGAACTTTATTTCTACTGTTATTACACTGTAATATGCTTTATTTTAATTCAGATTTATAGGGATTTGAAGTCATCTCAGACATACTTTTAAGGACACTGTAATTTGTGCTCTCAAGCAATTGATCTTATAACATAGACAAAGTCTACATTGCCAGCTTATTGAAAAATGAGTTGCAGATCCATTCTTCCCCAGTTTGGGGGTCTCATATGGTTGGGAAGTAACACTCATTCTTCTGAAAGCTGAATAGGTGATCATGGACCGGCTGGGAGAAAAAGGCCCTGTCTCAGGCCCTTTTAAAATCTCTGCTAATGAATGCTCCAAATCCCAATGTTCACTTGTCCCCATAATTCCAGTTTGGCTTTTAACGCAGCCACTTTACCTGCTGACTTGAATGCATTATCTTTCTCCCCTGAAATGACAGATTGCTTTCACTGAACAGTTTGAATATGTCACAAGAAGAGGCAAATTTTGCAACTCACTCTGTGTCACCAAGATGTGCTGCTGGTGTTTTTCTAAAATGAACTGCTGGCATGGCTCTCACAATTGGAAATCTCTGGCCAGTGATCTACCCTTAGAAAGCCATCGTACTTCTGTGTAGAAGAGAAGATGTGTGCTCTGCCTCTGTTTCATCATACAGCTGTGAAAACAAGGACAAATTAGGAACATGTATTTTATTGTGGTTGATAATTACATCTAACACAATGTTGTTAAGTTCAGGTTAACAAATTTTCAACCAGTTCTCAGCCAGACACTTTTTCTCTATGGATGAAACAGTGCATACATTCATATTAAGAAGTGACCTCTAGGACAACAGCAGTGAAACCAGAAAGCTGTCCAGTCATGGTAGTTGCTCCAACAATATGTATATGGTTACCAAATAACCAATCCAGTTTTTCTCAAAGACTTGAATATTTCTGCAGCTGTGGTGTTGGTTGGCAATAAAGGTGCATGTAACATCTCCTTTCATACATACTCCTAAAAAATGTATCACACTAAGACATTGCTGCCCTGTTTTCAACATTGGTAGACTCACTGTTTTAGTTACTTTTTTTGTGGCTGAGACAAAACACCTGATACCCAAAGTTGAAGGAGGACAGCTTTATTGTAGCTAAAAGTTTGTAAAGCCAATTGGCTGGCTCAAAAGCTGGATGGCATTGCAGAGGCATCACAGAGGAGAAAGAGTTCATGGAAGGCAGAAGACTGCAAAAACAGCAAGCTGCAAGCGGCAAATGACAAGTGACCACATGAGCCCTCTTTCTGTCCCTTATCTTTTATTCAGGCTACCTGCCCTAATGGGGATAACACTCAAATCCAGGATGGGGCACTTAATCCTAGAATCACACCATGAATCAATATCAGCATCACATCCTTAATCCCAGCATCACACACTCTAAATCCAACCACATCTGAAAATCCCCATTATGACCACATGAGGCTTTGGAGGGACATCTAAGTACAAGCCACAACATTCTGTCCCTGCCTTCAAAAAACTCATCAGCATCCTTTTGTGAAAAAAGCATTTAGTCCATCTCTAAAAGTCCTATGAGTTTCAGCACTCCTAAAAAGTCCAAGTCTAAATTCTCCTCTCCGTTTTAAGGGAAACTCTGAGCTTTGAGCCCCTGTACAAATGAAAAGAACATTAAAAACTTCCAATATATGATGGCACAAGATCAACATTCCCATTCCAAATACAGGAAAAGAAGGGAATGGGACCCAAGCAAGTCCTGTAGTTTCATATCCAGCATCTTAGGCAGTCTATGACAAGATGTGAATGCCAAAAGGCTTGTGTGACTCTACTTGTACAGCACTTCAGATAGTTCTACCTCCCATGGCTTGTTTCTTTGGCTGGCTTTGTTCATTCCTTGTAGCTTTCTTCAGATGATCCACATTCCTGGCTTCTCCAACCTTTTGTGGTCTTCACTGTATCTTGAGCTTTACAGTCACAGCTTCACATAGTGCCCTCTTAGGCACACTACATAGCCTCCTAGGCCTTCTAAAATATGAGTAGAGCCTTCCTGATTCCACATCTTTCACTTTGTCCACGTGCCTAAAACCAACACCACATCGATGATGCTAAGGTCTGCCATTACCTGGAACAGCAGTGAGGGTTACTTCTCTCTTGGCTGTAAGGGTCCAGTGCCTGAGTTGCTGAGTACTGTGAACTCAATCCTGGGGGAGAATTCTCTAGGCTGCTGCCACTCTGAAATATGGTGCTCTGGGCCTTATTTATCAAAGGAAATTCTTTCACTTTTGCAACTGTGAGGCTGCAAAGGCTGGAGTCCTGCTGTTTCTTGTGATATTCTCAGGCCATTTTTTCCATGTCCTGTTCTTTCTAAGTAGCTAAATTCTCCTCTACTCAATCTTTGCAGTCCACAGCTTTACTGGAGCTTCCTTTCTGTCCAAATTCACAACCTTTTGAATCATTCTTCTAGGCTCTTTGCTTTGATCCTCAACATAGAACTGGCTAAAAGCCCCCAACAGTAGCCATGCTACAGATTAATATTAGACTGTCTTCAAATTGGTTCCGCAAGATTACTCCACCATCCTTAATCTCAGTCTTAGACAAAGTCTCTGGACATGAATAAAATGCAGACAAACTTTCTACCAAGGCATACCACACACCATTTAGAGTTCAACAGTCAATTCCATCCTTTTTCTCAGCAGTAATCTCCCAAGCCTGGTCTTCACCAGCAGCATTTCTATTAGCATTCTGTTCTTCTGAACTCTGCCCAGAATCTCCTTCAAGTACATCCTAAGGCATTCCAGGGCTGCCTCTTCAGCCAGCATCTCTAAACCTTTACAAACTCTTCCTACAAGCCATATGCAAAGGCTCCTGAACCACAGTCAGTACAGTCACAGCAATCACCCTGCTTCTACGGTACCAAATTTTGTCTTAGTTACTTTCTCATTGCTGAGCCAAATACTTGACACTCAAAGTTAAAGGAGGAGCAGTTCATTTTGCTCACAGTTTATAGAAGTTTCAGTTCATAGTTGGATGGCTCCAAGGCAGGACGGCACATAAGAGGGGTATCACAGAGGATAAACAGTTCATGGCAGGCAGAAGGGAGCAAAGTAGCAAAGTAGCAAGTGAAAAGAAATGACATTAGTCCTCTTTCTGTCCCTTATATTTTATCTAGGCTACCCACACTGGCCGAGTAGCACTCACACCCAGTGTGGGGCACCCTTAATTCTAGCATCACACCATGAATCAATCCCTGCATCACATCCTTAATCCTGGGATCACACATTATAGATCCAGTCACTCTGGTAAGGCCTGCTTGTGACCATAGGAGGCTTTTGGGGGGACATCTAATTTTGGGGGAACATCTAATCTCTGTCTTGGTTACTTTTCTCATTGCAAAGACAAAATACCCAACACCCAATGTTAAAAGAAAGGTTTACCTCAGCTCATACTCTATAGAGGTTTCAGTCCATAATCAGCTGGCTCCAAGGCAGAGTAGCATGGCAGAGGGGCATCACAGTGGAGTAACAGTTAATTGCAGGCAGAAGGCAGCAAACAGTGAAGTAGCAAAACATCAAGTGGCCAGTGACCATAGCAGCCCTCTTTCTTTCCATTATATTTTATCTAGGCAAGGGCAGGTAGCACCCACACCCAGGGGGAGGTCCTTCCCGTTATTCACTCCCAGAATGATTCCAAACAAATCAGTGGACTGATTTAAGAACAACACACTCTGGTCCCAGCATCACACACTCTAGATCTAGCTGCCTCTGAAAAACCTGACCTGTGACTGCATGAGACTTTGGAAGGGCATCTAGACACAAGCTGTAATACTCACAAACCTAGACTGCACGCAACTGTGACTCATTACGCCTCTCTAACAATTGTGTCTCAATAGCCTCTGCTATTTCATCAGTTTATCTAGTTATGGTACTAGCTATAAGAGGAAAGTGTGCCACTGCTTGAACTGCAGCATGTCCTCAAAGTTCATGCAAATATCCCTAGCAGCAGGAAGGATCAACTCTTCATCCATAACAAGGGCTTCTTAGTTTAGCCATCCACTGAGCCACTGTGCTGTTGGTGCGGCACATTTGATGAAGTGGTGGCCTTCAATAATTTGCTTTTGCTTTTGTTCAGACATTCCTCTTTTTAAAACCTCAGTGTCTTGCATTTTAAGGCAAAATGCTTGATGTCTACATATAGAAGCAGTTCTGAAAGATTCATGGTTCACTGTACTGTATTATACAAAGCAGGCACTAGGCATGGTGGCTCATGCTTGTATAATACAAGAGGCTGATGCAGGAGGATTTCCAGGAGTTTGAGGCCAGTCTGGGCTACACAGCGAGCTCAAGGCCATCCTGAACTACACAGTGAAAGTTTGTCTCAGAAAAAAATTATATATATATATATATATATATAGATATAGATATATATAGATAGATAGATATAGATATATACACACACACACAAAACAAGCTTGGAGAATGTGAATTATCTGTTGCACCAGTTATTTAAATAGACTCTGGATATTTTCTTTTAAATACAGTTTTCTTTTTGTTGTCAGTCTTAGAGTTTTCTGCTCGCTCATCATTGAGTATTTCCCCTTTTCAAAGAAGCTCTCCAGGGATGTTTGTTTTTTATTCATTTTGGCAAGGGTTAGCTGTGGGCTTACCAACACTGTGACTGACACAGATGTGCAGTGCAGGCAAGAGGAGCAGATAGCAGTGGGAAATAACTCATAGGTGGGGCATATGCGCACTAAGATAAGTGCTGGATTCTGAGTTAACTATTTAACAGTCTATTTAAATACAGGATGATCAACAATTCTGAAATTTTTTGCTAATTTTTATAAGATAATATAACAAGAAATATAAAGACGACAATTTTATCAAATTTATTCAACACAAGACACCTAACTGAGCAATGCTTGGGATAGTCAGTATGTAAACAAATGCACTGTCTGAGTGTTGCTCAGGGTAAATTGTTAAGTGGCTCAGGTCTGCCCAAGACCTCAACCTATGTGACTGAAGTACATCAACTCACTTGCCCCTATAAAGCCTGCCGCCAAATGCAGCTTGTCACTTGCCACTCACTGATAGGATTTTGATATTAGTCTGTGCACAAATGATTTATTATAGTGTCTCTGCAGTCAAACCTCTCTTCTACTGTTAATCTGTATTTGCAGCCACTCCCCAGTGCTAGAATCACTGCCTCAGGTCCATCTCAGATTATCAGGCATCAGATTCTTATAAGAAGCCCACAACCTAGATCCTTTGCATGTGCAGTTCACAATACAGTTTCTACTCCTGTGAGAACCTAATCCTACCACTGATGTGAAAGGAGGTGGATTTCAAGCACTTATGAAACTGGTGTGGAATAGTTTTAAATGCAGATGAAGCTTGCCAGTGACCTCCTCCTATGTGGACCAGGGTGAGACCAGGGTGAGACCAGGGCCCATGGTTTCGGGACTCTTGCTCTAAGGGGATATACAACCACTATCAGCAACATAACCCTATATTTTTATAGTATATTGTTGATGGGGGAATATACCATTGTATATAGATCCTTTATTCTATTCATTTATTTGTTTTTTACTACTATTCACAAGTTCAGTTTAAGTCATTCAGTGCTTCTCCAAAATATGGCAGCCTAAATGGAAGTACTCTGATGGTTGAAGAGTAATGCTTACCCCTCGTAGTCATACTCAAAATGTATGTCTAATTTTTGATAGTGCTTTTTCTAGAATTTTTAAATTCATAAATATATTGGAAATATCTCATTTAATTTTAATTGAACAGAACTCCTGTGAACAGATACATGCATTTATAGACAGTTTCCAAGGATTAGAACCTATGACAGTGAAAAAAAAAAGAGATTTTATTAACTTATTAAGGGTTCACATTCATGACCTGGGTCTTTTTAATATCATATTATAGTCAACTGAGTTTATTTGCTGTTGAAATATTATCCTTATCATGTTTTTCATCTGTGGCATGGCATTCATAATTAAGAATGATTATACTGGCAGCTAACATTTATTGAGTGTTAACAATCTACCAGGACTGTGTAAGAGCTTTGTAGTTATTATTTCATTTAATCCTCTTAATTATCATCATTACCAGAGAAGTTAAGTAATGTATCAAGTGGTCCTCAGAAAAGGGTAAGGTGAGACTTGAATCCAGAAAGTTTTCCTTCAAAGTCCATCATCTTAAGTACTTGCAGGGATAGCCAACACATGGTCGGCATGTGTCCTGCTGTGACTCTTTAATCCTATTCAAGTTTTCCATCTGTCTGTGTGGTTCACTATTGTAAGTCTCCGGAGGGCAGCAGTTTTGTCTTACCTATGTCTTCCTTTTAGAACAACTGATGTGTGTGTTATGGTTAGGATCTGAAATTCCCCCTCCAAGTCTTATGCATTTGAGAAGGAGCTGGCTCTTAGGGCATTGTGCTTATCCATCCGCCCGTGAGTTCAGAGGCTGAGTGTGCTCTTGGGAGGTGGAAACTGGCCAGAAGCGGTGAGTCACTGGGCCGTAACCTGGATGAGTGTGTCTCCCCGCCGGCTCGTCTCCTCTCCCTCTCCTTTCCTGGCTGCCTCGAGGTGAGCAGCTTTCCTCTGCTCTGCCCCTCTGCCCTGCTGTATCTGCCCGGGGGAACTGTAAACATGAGCCCAAATAAATCTCCTTTCCTTTAAGTGCCAGTGTCAGGTATTGTGTCCCAGTGAGAGAAAGAGTGACTAAGACAATGTGTCTTGCACATAGATGCTGAGTACTGTGTTCTGTTACTGGACTCTAGCAAGTCTGTGTTCTAATCTCTCATTGGATGTCTATATTTTTCAGTTATAATGTGTTTCCATCATCATATATTATTTACTTGTGGAATTGTTTATCTTTCCAACTGCTCCATCTTTTTTTCGTAAACCACTTTATTCCCAGAACTTAGCCCAATACGTGTGGTGCAGAAGAGAGTCAATAAATACATGCATGAATAACTGTGGAAGATATTATGTAACAGTACGGTGTTGTATCCTTAGTAGAATTTAAATTATGCTTGGCATTTTGTATACAGAGATAATTTACTTATTTATTCATTTTATGTAGAGTTTAAACCTTGCTCACAAAAGATTTTATTAGTAGTAATTAAATCCTCTTCAAATGTTCAGTTCCTTCTTTTTATGACACATTGATTCATATCGGACATATCTTTAGATATCTGATAATCAACACATTCAATGTGCTGCACTGTTTACTTATTTATTAATGCATTCAAAATATTTTAGTTCCATTTTCTGCTGTGTTAGCACAAGATTATGAGGGTACACACATGAGGAAAAGCAGTCAAGTCTGCTTGACTTCAGTGCTCTATGTAGATTATTACCTATGGTATAAAATCAAATCTCTTAAACTTTTATTCTGTCTTCTTCAGTTATCGACAAAAATCATTATCACATGACAGTGCTCTGACTTCAGATACTGTCCTCAATGAATTCTGCAGGAGGCAATCACAATGTCCAGCTACTGTTCACCAGCATAAGGTACCGAGCATCAAGAAACACGACAGAATGTTTGATTTCATCCTTGACTGTTACGTGAATCAGCCCTATTGAGATTGATGACAACCTTGTCATTAATTTAATGAAGTGGGCTGTAACAGACACATTCTAGCTGGCTGTGCCTTTGTCCCTATATACTGAATGGCTGAAATTCTATTTGTAGTCTTTTCATAGGATTTTGCAGAAGAGAAATTAAAGACTGCACTCAGTGAGTCCTATTCCACCTTTAGCTATTTGTTTAAATGTTTGTTTGTCATAGATATTTAAATCATGTTTTCCAAGTAGGCCAGTCTACATTTCTGCTGGCAAGTCTTGCTTTTCTTCGCTGTGAAAGTTCTGGTGGGCCATGAACAGAGAATGCACAAGGGTACCAGTGTGATGGGCTCTTTGAAAACCAATGGAGTTTTGATAACACTGATGAAATGAAGCCAGGTGAGCTAGAAAATTGGTAATTAAAATTGCTACTAAAATTTTCATCAGATAAATGTGTGATAATGTTTATTCACCTAAAAACTCCACTAAGAGAGTGAGAAAGTCAGAGGTCTCAGTTTTGGTTTCTGTAAAGGCAGACTGTAAGATAAAGCTTGGGTGATAGTAGTTTATTCAGAAAATGATCTTAAGTGAAAACAAAACAAAAATTGAGAGAATAGAAAAATAACATGGAGAATGAAGGAAGCCAACTAAAATTTGAGGGAACAGTGGGTCAGTTCCCAGCATCCTGAGAGAATGTGATGGATGTGCAGAATCGTCTCCCTGAGCACTGAGAAAGTGGATTATTTACTCTCTGTCCCCTGCCCCACAAGTGTAGAGAGCTGTTCTTGAGGGCATTAGCTCCCTGGCAATTCTGGCCTGCTCCGAGACAGGCTGAGCCCATTTCAGAGCCAGAAGCTTCCATGTAAAGAAATATGAAACTTTGGGTAAAACGTCTGGGACTCATCCATCAAGCTGCCAGTGATGGCTGGCACATTAGGAGGGATAAACAGCATGTGGGACAGACAGAAAGACACACACACACCGCACACACACACAGATTATTCCTGTACTCTCTCCTCTTCCTTCCTCTGTGATTCCTCTAAAGTTTAAACCCCCCTTCTCACAGTTAAATTACTCTTTCTCTTTCTTTCTTTCTTTCTTTCTTTCTTTCTTTCTTTCTTTCTTTCTCTGTCTGTCTTCTCTCTCTTGCTTTCTTTGTTTTTGTTTTTTAGACAGAGTTTTGCTATATAGTGCAGATTGGCCTTGAACTCACTGTGTAGTCCTTTTAGCCCACGCTGGCCTTGAACCCATGGCAATCCTCCTGTCTCAGCCTCCCGAGTTCTGGCACTACAGGTGTGTGCCACCTTGCTCGGTTCCTGGTTAAATTTCCTAATGTGAATTTGACCATCAGTATCTTAGCACCCTCCCAGATAAAAGGCTTCCATAAAAATCTCAAGATCAGCTTCCATGGGACCCAAACTAGGAGAGGTCCATGACATAAATCACTAAACTGATCACACACATACACATACATATACATATACACACATCCAGTAACTTTTTAAAAAATTGGATCTGTGTAAAGAATAAGTACAAATTAATAAGGAAAAAGCAAAGGAGAAATGAACAAACATATTAATAAATTGTTCATAAGAGTGTATTTACATAGCTACTAAAAATGAGAAAAAGACCTTGATCTTATCAGTTATGAAGAAAATAGAAAATAAATCCAATAATATATCATTATGCACATACTAGAAGGGATAAAACTTTAAGAACTGACATAGGATGGTGAGAAGCAGTTGAGTCTCTCATATGTGAGAGGAAATTGATATCTAACAAGGGTAGAAGTTGATTCTTTGGCTGTTTAGCATATGCATGCCCTATGAATGTGTGTGTAATTTATAAACATTAGTAAGTTTTATTTTTGTGATTTATTCATGTTTCTTTTCTATCTTATGAATTTACTTAGATTATAAGATAGAAGACAAAGAGATTCACTTTCAGAACTCTCTCTTGGGGCTGGGGATTTAGCTCAGCAGCAGAGCGCCTGCCTGGCAAGCACAAGGTCATGAGTTCGGTTCCTGGTACCAGAAAAAAAAAAAAAAAAAAAAAAACTCTCTCTTGATTAAAAAATAAATTTTAAATCATTTTGGTTGTGGAAAAGTATTTTATCATTCTCCAGGAAATTCGCATGACTTAACACAGAAAAACCAAAGAAATAGATCAGTATATAATAGTATTTTGATTAAATTTGTTTCAGATAATGATAATCAGTTTTAGGTGATGTTACAGTTTGAATTCATGCCCCCTAAATGTCTATATGTTAGGGCTTGTTTGCTAACCTCTTGTACTCTTAGGTGATGAGGAAACACTTAAGTGGTGGGGCCTGGTGGGAAGGAGTTTGGTCACTGATAGTGAATACTTCAAAGGGATCCCTGGACCCCAGCTGCTTCCTTCTCTCTTTTTGCTTTCTGGTCATTATGGGGTAGACAGGCCTCTTCTACCTCCCATAGGCCCAAATCAAGAGCACCAAGTGACCATGGGCTGAAGTCTGAAATGGTGAGCTGAAGGTATACCTTTCCTACTTTAAATTCACTTTCCCAGGTATTTTGTCACAGTAGTGGAAACCTGCCTAGAATTGTAGAGTGATTTAAACTTTCTTTTAATAACATATTCTTTTAAAGCCTAACAATTCTTATAACGGAGATTAAGTTATTTGATCCAGTCAATACAATGGACATGGTCTAGTCCCTCCCCGACCTCTTTCTTGCTGTCTCTCACTTGTTCTCTCAAATATGTGCTTTCAGAGAGTTTCTGTTCTTTTAATTTGAGTAGCTAAGGTTTTATTCTGAAATATTTTCCAACAGATCCATGGAGAGGGCGATTTTCTGAAAATGTATGGACTATACTGTGACTCTGAAGTCATGATAGACTATGACCTTCACGAGTCCTATATGTAACTATATGTAACACTGTGGTCTGTGGTAACTCCCTTGAGATTAACGTGATGTAAAGTGTAAGGATTTATATGCCTCAGTGTAAATGCAAGGTGACTATATCACACGAAGACAAATGTAAATATTCTCTGAAGATAAGTTGACTTTATACAATTAACCATAAAATTTTCCCACAGGAATATTTCCTAACATTTTGGAGCATCCAATTTTCAGTAGTATTCAAGGGACTAGCATATTTAGTATATACAGAGCTCCTATAATAGTTATAATCTATAGAGATGCAAATTCAGTTTCATTAGAAGCAGACATTAGGCAATATGGGCATTTCATATAAGACTGCCTGGCCTTTGAAATAAAATGTATGCCTTTCTATTCATTTATCTTCACTAATCCCAATGTATTTTTGAATTTGCTTGCTAAAACATAATTTATGACCCAGAAGACTATTAATTTTTGCTCTCCTTTATTTTTTCTTTTCTTGAATTCCTTCTTTGCTTACATTATTCCTAATAAAATAACAGATTTAATTCATTCAATGGCTCATTCATTAATCTATTCATAGCTTATCAAATATTTATTGATAGCTTACTCTGTGACAGTCACAGTGCAAGCTGTTGGAGCTATAACTGTAATTAGGTCATGGTCATGGACCTCTGAGATCTCCCAGTCCAGTAAGAGGCCAATAGGTAAATACATATTTCAAATGAAGGAGGCTAAGTGCTATAATACAAGATTCCACAAAGTAAAGTAGTGAAAGAAAGAATAATTCATTTCAGCTTCTCAGGCCAGGGAGCTCAGGTTTGATGGAGAGATGAGGAAGCACTTGTGTCTTAGTTACTTTTCTCTTGTTGCTGAGACAAAATACCCAACGTCCAAAATGAAGGAAGGAATGGTTTATTTAGCTTACAGTTTGTGAAGGTTTCAGTCCATACTTGGCTGGCTCCGAGGCAGAAGATAGCAAAGCAACAAGAGCAAAGGGGGGGGATGGCAGCCGAACAGCAAACAGCCAGAGCAAACCAGAGGAATGGCGGCAAGCAGCTTTTTTTTTTCCTACCTTACTTTGTAAACAGGCTACCCCCACCTAAGGGGCGTGTAGCTCTCACATAATCTCCATGCCCTCCTCTTCCACAGGCTCAGGATGTATACAAAGTAAGTATCCTGGCTTCCTGCTGAGTCACTTAGCCAAACCTCTAGACTCCCCAAGTTGACACAATGTATCAACCATAACAACTTGTTAATTATAGAGGTTAGGTACTCCAGTGGATTTGGCAAAACAGAAATTCTTGTGCAGTAATAGAAGGAAAAGACTAGAGGCATAACACGAATGGTATACAAATTATTTAATGTAGAAGAAATTATAGTAACTCCAAGTAGTTTGTTATAGAGAGATCAGAATTAATGGGAAGTAAACACTAATCATTAATTGTTATAGAGAGATCAGAATTAATGGGAAGTAAGCACTAAGTAGGAAACACAGTAGTGTGTGTTTTAAGTTCTTTAAGTGCCCTCAGGAATTTAACCTAAATTGTTAATGTTTTATGCATAACAACTCTTTTAGTCTCCCCAACAACATATGCAGTGATTATTTTATTGCTTTTTCATAGATGAGCAAACAGAAGTCCAGAGGAGTTAAATAATTTCCCAGTCACCAGCATATGGTAATTGTGAAGCCAGGATTTGAACTCGATGTCCTATTAACAGTTTTTGGCAAAGCATCTTAGAGGTTCCATGTATGATGAAGAACTCCAAAAATTTTATGTTAGCAAGTTCACTCAGCATCCATGGGGATGCTAAGTATTAGGGAGGTAGTTTCAGAGGCTAGGAGGTTAGCTATTTATCTGTTACTTTATTCCAAAATTAATTTAATAAGACTTACAAAGGCTTAAGACAAACAGTAAGAAAACAATTAACAATTACAAGTAGGAAAGAAAGATAATAAGAAGAAAATTAAGGATATGAAATAGTGCCAGCATGAAGCCACCTGTGGCACTGGGTATACATTTGCTAAGGTGTACCACAAGATTAGCTTTAAGTTTTTCAGACACCAACATAGACATGAAAAAATGATCAGTTAACAGGTCCTACATAACAATGTCCTCACAGTATAGTAAGCAGAAGGCAAGGATATAGGAAGAAAGATAGGTTTTTGATAGACATGTTTCTGATGATTTGGCTTAATATAGAGCCACACCTTAAAATGTCAAGGCTGGAAACCAGTATTTCAGAAATACTATTTTTAGTATTAACCAAGTTTTGTGATAGCTATTGCACAACACAGAGTTTAAAAATGGGTTTGTGGATAAGTTCCTTTTGTATAGCTGCTAATGTAACCGTCTGAACGCGGACTCATGTAGTTTAACTATCAACTGAAGTAGGCATGCAGTTGACATTTTCCTGTGAAAATTGTGATGAGAGAGAAGTTTGCATGCTTGAATAGTACTAGTCTCCATGTCCTACCCTATGCACTCATGCACAGATGTTCTGCTTGCATGTGAACTGGGGCAGAGGTTAAGGCAAGATACATAAGGTAGGATCAGTATTTTCATAAGTAAAACATTTCCATCTGTGATAACATAAAGTCAGTGTGTACAGAGTAAGACTTAAGAGTTCTACTCCATAAAGCATAACAAAGTAAGTTTTAGTCTGGAAAAAATATTGAAGCAGTGCAACCAAATACCTACCTCAGCCATAGCTCATGAGGGCATGCAGAAGGCTGTATTTGAGCAGGAGGGGGACTTCTGAGACTATAACTGATACATACATTGATACCTTATCACCTAAAGCCTGTAGTTTACATTAAGACTATAGTTTACATTAAGGTTTTTAGTGTTGTACATTCTTTGAGTTTGGACAAATGTACAATAACATTCATCCACCACATAGGACCACACAAAGTATTTTGACTATTTTAAACATTCTCTGTGCTCCATCTGCTCATGTTCTTACTTTAATAAGCACTGGAAACCACTCATCATTTTATTGTTCTCCATAGTTTTGCCTTTTCTGAAAGGTCATTTACTTGGGGTCGTATGGTGGCACCTTCAGACTGTCTTCTTTCATTTAGTAAAATGTATCTAAGTTTCTTCCATGTCTTTTTTTTTTGTAGCAGGAATATAACTCAGGATCTCATGCTTGCCAGGCAGGTGCTGTGCCACTGAGCTAAATCCACCACCCTCTTCCATGTCTTTAAATGATTTTAAAACTCAGTTTTCTCTTAGCACTGGGTAATATTCCATTGTTTGAAATACCACAAGTTTATCCATCTATCTATTGGACATCATGGTTACTTCAAGTTTTGGGAATTATAAATAAAGGTATTATAAACATCATTGTGCAGGTTTTGCATGGATATGTTTTCAGTTGCTTTGTACCAAAGAGCATAAATACTGGATGATATGATAAATGTCTCTTTTATTTTATAAAAAATTGCCAAACTGCCTCCCAAAGTGGGTGTATTTTATTTTGCATTCTCACCAGACTTTTGGTCATTCTAATAGATATGTATTTGTATCTTATTCTTATTTTAATTTGAATTTCCCTGAGGACATATGTGATGCATTTTTGAATGTGCTTGTTGACCATCTGTTTATTTTCTCTGGTGAAGTGTTTCTTTGGGCCATATTTTGTTCAGGTTGTTTTCTTACTGTGGAGTTTAATGAGAACTTTGTGCATTTGGATAACAGTACTTTATGAAATACATCTTTTGCAAATATTTTCTCCAGTCTTCAGCTTGTCTTTACATTCTCTTGACAGATTTTTAATTTTTTTTTTACATGAGTGAAATCTAAGGACCTTCCATCACACTGTGATCAGTGAACAAGGTTTTGTGACTCTGGAGAAGTGGAAATGACTTGTGATGTTCTTCAGAAAAGGAACTGAACCTTTAGTTAATAAATGTCAAAAAGGCTCTTTGAAATTTGGATAAATTTGAAAATATTTCAAGTACATAGTTCAACTATATGCTTAGCACAGTCATTTTGTTGGGATTTTCATTTCTATTGGAGAGACCCAATGAGAGGTGCCTCTCTCGTTTTTCCCCTTCAGGCTGGAGTGGGGTGTGCCTTGGCCAGCAGCTGTCTGCCCCCAACCCCATGATTCATTTTGCTCTCCCTTGCACTCTAATGGACTGGGACAGTTTGCTTGAGTGTCCTCCCTGGCTATCCAGTGATGCCTTTCCGGGCAATCACACTGCCATTTTCTACTCTGACAGATGATGTGTTCCTCCCTAATTCCAGCCCACAAGGAATACTTTTGCATTTTTGAGAAGGGAGTGTGTGCCCTGAAGTGCCTAAGAAGGGAGGATTTGGGCCCCATATTTGCGTACATAACATTCGCAGCAAGCCTTCTAGAAGATTCCTTGGTTTCAGCCCTCACCCTCACTGAAACAGGCCTGTAAACCTCTACATAAGTAGTACTTCCCAGCCACTTCTTGGGATTTAGTCTAGGAGGGCACCCTCCTCTGTACTATCCCCCTACCCCCCATGCTGTAAATCAGAACCAGTTAAAATAAAATCTCACTTTGGTGTTCCTGTAAAGATGCTTGTGATTTGTTTCTCGGGTACTGTGGGCTCCAAAAGTCTTGTAGATCTACTTAGAATTTGTCTCCTGAGCATGTGGACAGAACAAATAAACACTTGGAGCTGTTAACAGTGAAGAGCTCTCAGAAAGCAGCATCCAAGGAAGACCAGGATCAGAGACCCAAGGCCCAGGAGAGTCAACCATGGTGTCTAGCCTAAGCTGGCACCAAAGGGTGACAGTCAGCAGCAGCAGTGACCAGCAACTGGCTGTGTGAACTACCAGCATCCAGAATTACCTGATGTCTTCTAGTGACTGCTAGCAGAGCTGCGCTTTGGTGATTCACTATTTTTATCTGAATTGAGCAAAAGAACCCTGTGGTGCTTGGCAACACATCCATAACATTGTTGTGTTGTATAGTTGCTCATCAGTAGAAAGATAATTATTTTTAAAAGTCAAGTTTTATGTGTATGCAAGCCCTTTTTCAAAAGATTTTGGGGGATTTAGAGTGAGTGGTGTGTTAAATGTTCAGATTAGTCTATACATGAGACAGCATGATGGGTACAGATGTCCAAGTTGTAGAGATTACAATAAATTTTTAAAAATAAGTACAAAGGAAATCACAGATTTATTGCTTTCAAATGTTAGATTGTTAGAAAAGTCAAGGATAGGAGCAGAAAACATGTGGCATAATAATGAAGTTCAGTAAAGTTATCATAAGGTGATAAAAGCTTTAAATAAATATGCTGATAGAGAGGCTATAGCATACTAAGACATAAAATGTTGGGTAGTGACAAAGGTGTATGTAAACTTAACATAGCAGTGTCGGATGGGAAATTACTGAAAAAGTATTGGAAATAAAATGTTCACTGAGGGACTTTATTGGGTGGATGTTTAAGCTCCTATCAGAATGAAAAAAAGAGTTAATAATGGCAAAAAGGACATCCAATCAGAATTGTAAGATAAAAACAAATATGTCTTATTTAAGACTATCAAGTTTGTGACAATGTATTTTAAAGCAATAAATAAGTCATATATTAAATAGTCAGGAAAAATAGCTTTCAATCAACAGGATCTGTGTTGATCCAAACTGCTGAGTTTGTGGTTTATAGTATTGTACTATAGATATAATATACTGGGATGATCAGAAAACCATCACTTTCAATTGAGAGCTCTGCAGGATATGTGGGTTCATCCCAGGTCACCCAAATTCCTGCTACAAATATGAGAGGGTCTTCAAATAAAGGATGGAGATAATGGAGGGAAAGATGAGAAATATAGCAGATGGTGTTGGAGACCAGAAATTATGGGATGCTGGGTCAAATTAATGGATGACACAGAAACTTCTAGTACTCTGTGAGATTCTGGGAATGTGAATCATCAAGGGATAAATCTTAAACATGAGGGGAAAGTACAACCAACTGGAAGATAAGGGCTCACCAGGTCACTGTTCTGTTCTACGCTTCCTGGTGGTGCAGTAGCCAGGAGGTGAAGAAAGATCTCTTGGAGGATGGGATTTGAAATTTCTCAGATTTTCTGGAAGCAATTGTTCCAGAGCAAGAAAGAAATGATTTCACTGGAAATGCAAGACTAGGAACTGACTCTTCCTTGTAGAAAATCAAGAATGTGGAGAGACACAATACACAGATAAACTTTGTTTTGTTTTGTTTTTTTGGGTTTTTCTCCGGTACCGGGAACCGAACTCACGGCCTTGCACTTGCCAGGCAGATGCTTTTGCCGCTGAGCTAAGTCCCCAGCCCCCACAGATAAACTTTGTAGACACTAAACAGTGATCTCATTTATAAAGCAGAGAAATTCAGTCTCCTAGAGATTAATATGAATCTCCATTCTTTAGGTCTTATAACTCTTCAATATATAACTTAAAATCCTTGGTAATCACAACTGACATCACACTCAGTTTCTCCATAGGTCAAGAATCGACAAGAGTGACTGCTGTTGTACTCTATTTAATATTGTACTATAGCTTATATTGTACTATAGAGTCTATCTAAGGTATTTAGAGAGGATATTGAAATAAATAGGTATCCATTGAAAAGGAAGACGTAAATTTATCTTTATTTGTACATAAAATTAGATGGTATCCCCCAACAAATAGCTATTAGATCTAGTAAAGAGAGAAAAAAATCTATTAAAGAACTTCAGCAAATTCACACATAAGAATCAATTGCATTTCTACACATTAGCTGCCATCTGAAAGTTACATTGAAAAACACAAATTGAATAAAAGAATTAGATACCTAGGAATACATTTAACACAATAAATGAATTGTTTCTACAATGAACACTTCAAGACATTATGGAAGACATTAAGACTTAGGTAGATGGGAGATATCTTGTGTTCATAGACTGGAAGACAATATTATCTTAGAATTGATCTATGGATTCATTGTAACCCCTGTCAAAAAATCTAAGTGCTTCCTTTACAGAAATGGATAAGCTTATCCTAAAATTCATATGGAAGTACAAAGAACACAGAGTTGGAAAAAAGAATTCCTTAAATAACAACAACAATAATAAGCAAACATAAAACAAAATTTTAGGACTCAGTTCCAGATTTCAAAACTTACTAGTGAGCTATAGTGACCAAGGCAGTGTGCTATTGGGATGGACAGATTTGAATTGGGAGTTGAAAAGTAAACCTATAGAGTATACACAGTCAGTTGATTTTTGGCAAGGATGGCAAGTCAGTGTAATTGAGGCAAAGAAAATCCTTGCTGGCCAAAACACTTGGACAACTGGATATAAAGATGCAAAAAATTAGACTCCCTCATCATAGCAGAAATTAATACAAGATTAATCAAAGACCTAAGTGTAATGGCTAAAAGCATAAAGATTTAATTGTTCTAGTCCATGTTTATAGTGTATAATGATTACATTCATTGTGGGGAGTTGGTACGTGTGTACATAACAGATTTCAATTCTGTTTACATTTCCTTCTCCTCTTCTACCTGCCCCCTCCCTCTGTGTCTTCATCCTTTTCTCATTTGCAAAAGATTTATCTCCATGTGTCTTAATATCTATCTTTTATTTTGCTCTTGAGTTCATTTACATTTTGGGTTTCTAACATAATATAAACCATGTCATATTTAATCTTCTGTGTCTGACTTATTTCACTTAAAATTATGGTCCCAAGGTGCATTCATTTTCCTATGAATGGCTCTGTTATCCTTTTAATAGCAGAATAGCACTACATTTTGTATAAACACCCCATTTTCTTTATCCATTCATCTGTTGATGGACATATAGATTACTTCTAAGATTTAGCTATGATGAGTTGTACTGCTATAAACATGGATATGCATGTCTCACTGTAATAGGATGTCTTTAAATCTTTCAGGAAGATGCTTAGAAGGGAAATAGCTGAGTCAAATGGAATTTCTACTTTTAGACTTTTAAAGAATCTCCATATTGATTTCCATAGTGGTGGTGCCACTTTACATTTCAACCAACATTGCAGAAGAGTTCCTTTCCCCCACAGCTTCACAAGCATTTGCTATTATTTAATTTCTTGAAGATAGCTGCTTCTTTCTGGAGTAAGATGGAATTTCAGTGTTGTTTTAATTTGCATTTCTCTAATGGACAGAAACGTTGAACATTTTTCATGCATGTATTAGCCATTTGTACTTCTGAGATGTATCTATTCACTTCACTACTCCGTTTTTGATTGGGTCTTTTATTTTGGGGAGGGTCTAACTTTTGGAGTCCTTTATACTGTGCATTCTAGATATTAGTCTTCTGTCTGAAAAGTACCTTTCAAATGTTTTCCCCATTGCTTAGTTTATGTCTTCATTCTGTTGGTTGCTTCCTTTTGCTATGCGGATGCTTTTTAATTTTATACACTTCCAATTCTTATTTTTTTATTATGATATTATTTATTATGCAATTTGTGTCCATGCAGAAAGTTTTTGCCTACACCTATGAATTCAAGAATTGTTACTATTTTGTCTTCCAACAGGTTGTTTCTGTTTTTAATATTTAGTTCTTGGTTTCATTTTGATTTAGTTTAGTACATGATGAGAGATATGGGTCTAGATCCAATCTTCTGCATGTCAATAGCCAGTTTTCCCAGCACCATTTGCTGAGGAGGCTATCTTTTTTCCAGCATATGTTTTTGGTCCCTTTGTCTAGGGTCGTATGGCTAAATATGTCTGGGGTTGTTTCTGTGTCTTCTGTTCTGTTGCATTGATCTATATGTCTGTTTTTGACCAGTGCTGCCTTAGTTACTTTACTCTCATTGTTGAGACAAAATAGCCAACATGCACAAGTGAAAGGAGAAAAGGTTTATTTAGCTCATAGTTTTGGGATGTTTCAGTCCATAATCAGCAGGCTCCAAGGCAGGGTCATGTGGCAGAAGGGTAACAACTCACAGTGGCAGAGGACAGCAAAAGCAACAAAAACGAAACTGTGAAACAAGCCTCTTTTACTCCCTTATATTGTATACAGGTTACTTGCCCTAGAGTGGGTGTAGCACTCACAACCCCCAAACTCAGCACTAGACAATGAATCAATCACACACTCTAGATTTAATCACCTCCAAAAAGCCCGCCCCCCATGACTGCATGAGACTTTGAGGGGACATCCAGACACAAACCATAACAGGCACCATGCTGTTTTTGTCACTGTAGTTGTGTAATAGAACTTGAAATTTGACATTGTGATGTCTCTTGCTTTGCTCTTGTGGCTCAAGATTGCTTTTCCTTTTTTGGGTCTCTTCTAGTTCTATGTGAATTTTAGCATTGCTTTTCCTAGGTCTGTGAGGCATGCCATTGGTAAACTGATTGGGACTGTGTTAAATATATATATATATATATATATCAGTTTTGGAAGCATAGCCATTTTGCCTATATTGGTTTTACCTACCCATGAACAGGGGATATCTTTCCATTATTTGATATCCTCTTTGATCTCCTTTTTCGGAGTACCATAATTTTCATTGTAGAGTTCTTTCACTTCCTTGGTTTTGTTAATTTCTAAGTATTTCATTTCTCTTGATGCTACTGTGCATGGTATTATTTTCCTAAATTCTTCCTGAGTAACTTCATTATTGGAGTACAAGAATATTTGATTTTTGCGTATTGCTTTTGTATGCTGTTACCTTGCTTAATTTGCTGATTAGGTCTACTAGGTTTAGGTGTCTTTTAGTGGAATTTTTCATGTATTCTATGCAAAGAATCATGTCATCTGCAAATAACAATGATTATATATATATATATATATATATATATATATATATAATTTCCCTGATTCCTCTGTCCAGTATTTTGAGTACTCTTTTGAAGAAGAGTAGATCCTTGTACTTCCTGTGTTGTTCTGATTTCAGAGGGAGAACTTTCAGCTTTTCCCCATATAAAATGTCAGGCAGTTGGTTTGTCTTAAATTCTTTTTATCAGACTGAGATGAGGTCCTTCTATACCTATTTTCTTCAGGAATGGATGTTGGATTTTACCAAAAGCTTTTTCTGTGTATATTGAGATGATCATATGATTTTTGTCCTTTCTTCTATTTGTGTAGTGTATTGTATTTAGTGATTTGGATATGTGAACTTATTTTACATCCCTGGGTAAAGCCTACTTAGTCACGTTTTATGATCTTTTTTGATGATTTATTGCATTCAAAAACATACAACCTTTAAAAGTATACATAGGGATAAGTATTGGATTAGGCAATGGCCTCTTAGGTTTGATACCTGAAGTATGATGTACTAAAGATAAATTTGACTTGCTCAAAATAAAAAAAATTTGCTTTGAATGGCCAATTCTGAAATAAGATATAAAATGGGCAGTAAGCCCATGAAAAGATGTTTACTGTAATCTGTCATCACAAATGCAAATCTCCAGAATTGCAAATTATAACTACAATGAGAATTCACCTCCTGTGTATCTGGACAGTAATAATAAATAATAATAATAATAATTGCATTGTAATAGTAGCAATAATAAACAAAATGGACAGGAACCATTGTTAGGATATGCATAAATTGGAAGCTTCACATATTGCTGGTTAGAAAATGTGGAAAACAGATCGGCAGGCCTTCAAACAGGTAAGCAGAGAGCCATCCCATGACCTACTAATTCTTCTGTTTGACATATACCCAAGAAAAACATTTTTGATGAAAACATGGTCATACAACTTATACAAAAGTGTTAATAGTAGCATTATTTATGATAGCCAAAAAGTGAAAACAACTCAGCTAATTAGAGGATAAATTGGTGAATTGTGTGATACCCATATATTGGAATACTATTAAGATATAAAAATAAATGAGGTATTGATACACAATGTGACCTGGATAAGCCTTCCAGGAAAAAAAAGCTAGACACAAAAGATATATTTTATAAAGTACACTATGTGAATCCAATTATATGCAATGTCTAGGATAGGCAGAGATATAAGACAAAGCTAACTGGTGGTTGGCAGGAGATAGGGGAAGAGAAGAATGAGAATTATTGTTAATTTTTAAGGCATTGCTTTTTGAGCTGATGTAGATATTCTGGATTAGATAGTGAAAATGATGGAAAACCTGTGAATTTTTAAAAATCCCAATGAGCTGTTTGCTCTGAAATGTTGAATTTTATAGTACACGGATTACATCTCAGAAAAAAACTTATTGGTGCAACCTAGGTTTATTTTTCTGATATGTAAAATGAAAGTCTGGATGAACATAGCAAACGAATTTCCACTGAGAGCAGGACTTGGGGGAAATTTGGAAAGTCAGAGAGAGTGTAGGGACACCACTTCTGATTTCTGTATCATGAGAACCTCGAGAGGTTCACCTTCACTGCTCGAGGGAGATTTAGGGACTCATTGAAATGAAAAACATTTCTCACAGTTCTATGAACATAGTAGAATAAGGGCATACATTTAATTAATGTACTGTATTTGCACCATAGGGCTTAATACATTAAGTTGTGAAAATAAAGGTGAATTGTCAGCTTGATTGGCTTGGGTCAGTGATGGTGAAAATTTTAGAGACAAGCGTCCAAACTGCAGCCCAAAATTCACTTATTTATCACAAAATGCCAACAAGGTAATTAAACCTGAATACTGAGGTTTTAGTCTAGAAATGAGCAACTCATATATTAATATCTTTTGTCTTAAGAGAAAAGCAACAAACGTGCCATAGTTTCACCACCACTGGCTTAGGTGATGTCCAAGGAATTAGTAAAAGAGCATTTCTGAGTGTGTCTGGGTGAGGTGTGGACATGTGACCTGGCTCCAGCCCTTTCTCCTCTGGTTCTGTGCCCTGTTCTGCTTCCCAGTTTCCATGAATTAAGCAGCCTTGTTATGCCACGCCCTTCTTCCAGGATGCTTCTGCCTGGTACCCACTGACAATTGCTTTCTTTGAAAGCACGAGCCCAGTGAGCCATTTCCTTTTGTAAATGTGAGTATCAGGTACTTTGTCCCTATAACAGGAAAGCTGATACATAAGGAGAACTAAATTTAAAAATTTATGTGATTTGTTAATTAGATGGTAAACAGACTTAAACTTTCTATTAATATTTTTCTTTGTCAAATACTGCCTTAACTCTCTCTATAGAACATATTTTCATATATGCATCTGTTTTAGAGAACAGCGTTTCAGGTGTTGAGGATCTAGTCTACGGGACTTAGTCTTCACAGCACTTCACAGTGGGAGAAACTTTATATTAGAAACATGGAAGAAGAGAGAAAATAAGGCAGAGAAATTTTTGGCCTGTAACATTTCAGAGAGTGGCTGTAAGAATTTGGATCTAACAAAGTGCCCCCAATGGCCTATAGGCTAAAGGTTCGGTCCCCAGGCTGATGATCTTGGGAAATGGTAGAACCTTTAAGGTGTGGGGCCTAGTGGGAGGTCTTTAGGCCACTGAGGTCATATCCTTGAAAGAAATTGTGGGATCCTCCTCACTGCTTGCTTTCTTTAGCTTCATGGGCATGGAGTGAAGAGTTTTGTTCATTATGTGCTCCCTGCCATGGTGTGCTGCCTCTCCACAGGCCCAATGAGGCCAACTTTTTATGAACTGTCTATCCTCTCCAAAACTTTGAGCCAAAATAAACCTTTTCTCTTCAAAAGTGGGTTATGTCAGGTATTGTGTTATAGTAATGGAAAGCAAGCATATTGGTTTTAGTGTGTGAGGAGCAGCTGGACACTCAGAGTCTCTTCTATGTTTATAATCAAGTTCTTGAGTCGTCAGAAAAAGTAACATAATGATGGAGAAAGGAAACAAACTCACAGAAACAGAGTGAAATGGTAGTTCTTAGAGCCTTCAGGTTGGTGAGAGTGGGAAGGTGTTGGTCAATTTTAGTTAAAATAGGTTCAAGAGAAGTATTGTGCATGAAGGTGACTATAGCTAGTAGCAATCTATGGTATAGATGAAAGCAGCTGAGACTAGTTCTTAATTGTTCTCATCACACGCAAATGACTACTTCATGAAGGTATTTATGAGGTTACATTCGTTCCCTCATCTCTTTAGAAAACTATGAAAATGTTTAGACAAATGTGGGAAAGAAAGCACACTCAATATTTGGGCTCTCATTTTTTTATATGCCTAGCAAACTCAGTGTCAAAATGCATTCTAATAATTCTTGAGTGTGAATCTGTATGGTCTCATGCATACATGAGATTCATTTTCTGTGGCTTTCAATTTGAGATAATACTAAATTATGACCAGTTCAAAGCATATAAGATGTATACTCTTTATGTGTACTTTTCCTTGTAAAAATAACTTTTATTGTCTCTTCTTACTCTAAAGTAATGCATATCATTATTGGGAAATAAAGTAATGGAGATAAAACAGAAGATAGCTGGTAATTCTACTTACTGGAAAAAAAACCACACAACACTGTTAAACCTGTAGTGCTTATGCTTCCAGATACCTTCTTAAAGTGTATATATTTTTTCTTATAAAATTAAGATTGTACAAAACATTTTATATTCTTAAAATACTTCAGAAACAACTCTCCATGTTAACATTTTTTGCAACTTCATGATGTTCCTTTATTTGGATGAACTGTAATCTATTTAATTAATCCCCTATTGCTTGACATTTAAAATTTTCCAGTTTTTCAAAAGTGCATGAAGCACTGTGATGAAAGAATGGCAATTAAATCTTTCTACACATTTTTATATTCTAAGGATAAACTCACCAAACTGAAATCACTGAGGCAAATGGCATAATTATTTTAAAAACCTTCAATGTCTGTCACCAAGTTGCCTTTCTAAAATATTCTATCATTTACACTCATGTATTTTAGTACTATTTTTCTGCATCTTAACCATGCTCTCTAACACATTGGAAAATATCTTAGTTTTGATAGACAAAAAAATTGTTACTTAATTCTTTGCGTGTCTTTAAAGATTTTTCCCCTTTGTTATATACTGCAGCATATTTTCCAGTTTGTAATTTGTTTTAAGCTTGAGTGACTTTTAAGAATTTGTCGTTAATTGCATTTAATTTGTTCTTCATGGCCATTGCCTCTGGTATTTGGCCTGGAAAAGTATACAGATATGACACAGTCCAAATTTTTATGACTATTTACTTAAATTTTTCAAATACTTTTTTTCAGTTTTGTACAAATAAGTCAGCCTTATTGATAATTATTTAAGGGAGAAGTACAATGGACATAAGTAATTATTTTTATTCTTCGAATGATTACACACTGGTCTCAAAACAATAATTGGATAAATCATCTCACTTCTTTGGGCTCTGTAAAGTTAATGATAATTCAAATTATTTGAAAACTGGCATTGTGTTTGTAAAAATACACTCTACTAATCTAAACATTTAGACACCCTTGAGTGACTCTGGTAAAAATGGAGGGGTTGTATCAGATCAAGTCCCTTAATATCTTTTATGAAAGGACTCTGGATTCCCTAGGGTGAAATTATCCTTTGACTGTCAGTGGAGACATTCTGAGATAACTTGTTACCCTCACCCTTTATAAAAACCTAGGATATTTTGCAAAGTTCTAACACAAAATCTGCTGCGATAAAAGGATAAATAAAAATTCCTTGTTTCTTCCTAAATGGGAAAGAATATTGAAAATATTCTATATTTTAAAATAAAAAATGGATTACATATTTAGTAATCACTTTGAAAAATAGAACATTAGTTGCTTAGCACTTCTTAATTATATTTAATAACATTAAGGTAATCTGTAAATGCCTCCTAAGCCATTGATTATTTTGATACTTCGTGAAACATAGAGCTGAATTTACTCAGTAACTGATTAAATTATTGCTTGTTTTGCTTTTATGCATACAAAAAAACAAAAACATTAGATATTTCTTAAGTGTAATTGAAGCAATCATTGAATTAAGCTTTATTAAAATTTGGATGGGACAGAGAAAGGTCTAATCATCCTAATTTTGAGGTCTACTGTTCACTTCTAGGAATTCTATTTTTAAAACAGCAAAAGTGCTAAGAATATGGACACATGTGCTATAAAGGAATGAATTAACATAAAGCAATAAAGAAAGGAAAAATGTGATGTGAAATACAAAGATGGACAATGCTTGCTTTTGGGTGGTTAGAACAGTCCTTCTCCAATTTCCTTTTTCCTACATGTCACCTTGGACTTTAACAAGATACACATTCTCAATCAGTAGCAGCTGTAGGTCTCAGCTCCATTTCTAGCCAGCTTGGTGTTAGCTCAACATAAAATTTCAGTTTTGGCTTTGAGCCTCTGATTTTGTGAGAAATTAATATTTTTCATATTTTGTGATCATATAGTTAGCTTCCTAAGTCATTCCTTATTTTGAGATTTCATATTTTGTGATCATATAGCTATCTTCCTAAGTCAGAAGTACTTTTAAAAAATTTCTGCTCCTGAAAATTATTTATAACTCAACAGCTTCATTTCACTTGCAAATGCCAATGTAATTTTTATTTCTTTATCATATATTGTTTTTCCTGTCTTCTTTCTTTCACTTGATATATTGAAATTTTACCACAATACATCTAAAGGTAGAATTTATTTTCTCACTTCTAATGTGTGGTGATTCATATTTTCTATTGGGTTTAGACAATTCTTATCCATTATATTGTCATGTATTACTTTTCTCTTAGTCTACTGTCTTGCAATAACTCTTACTGCACATGTATCAGATTTTCTTGCTCTATGCATACGCTTTTTTTGGCTTTTTGAGACAGGGTCTCACTATGTAGTTCAGATTAGTCTTGAACTCACTATGTAGTGCATACTGGCCTCAAACTCTCAGTGATCCTCCTGCCTCAGCCTCCTAAATGGTGGAATTACAGATGTGCACCAACATGCTCGGCTCTGTGCATAATCTTTTAACTGATTTCTGGTCTCTGTCTTTCTTTGATGTGTTCTACGAGATTGCCTATGTTGTGTTTTCAGTTTATTATTTCTATTTTCAGCTGTATCTAGTTATCTAGTCTGTTTCTAGACCTTGGAGGAGTGTATCAGGAGAAAGTAACTCAAAACTTTATCTAGGTTGTCTACTTGAACCTAGAGAAGTCCTACTCAACAATCCAGAGCCTTAGGGGCCAGTGTAAAGGAAATGGTAAGAAATATGCAGGGTAGTTTCAGAAGGTATAACATAGTTAGCTAGAGATCCAGGAGGGGGGAGAAAAATGAAGAGGGGCCAACTTTGAAGAGATAAATAGGTAAAAGCTTTCAAGAATTTTTTTTTTTGTCTTTTTGAGACAGAGTCTCACTACACAGTTCAGTCTGGCCTTGAGCTCACTTTGTAGCCTAGGCTGGTCTCAAACTTGCAGTGATCCTCTTGCCTCAGCCTCCCAAGTACCAGGATTACAGGTGTGCACCACCACACCCAGCTTAAGAATTTCTAAAGAGTGAACCCACATATTAAATTAGCCCCATGGGGCAGCACAGCACCTGCTTGGCAAGTGTGAGGTCATGAGTTCGATTCCCAGTACCAAAAAAAAAAATTAGCCCCATGAATCCTAAGCAGAATAAAACAATGATATAAACACCAAAAACATATAGAGAAATAGTAGAAAAAAACAGAAAAGTAAAGTAAAATAAGCCAGAGGAGAAAACACACACACACACACACACACACACACACACACACACACACACACTCTAATGTGTCAAGCATTTTCACTGAAATTTTGTTTGTAATAGCAAATTATATGAAAAAACTTATATAATCATATAAGAGGATATGACACAGACATTGAAAAGTACACTCCAGTTCTTTCTATTTTGATAAGGAATAACTTCCAAGATACACTGTTAAGTTTAAAAATCATTAAAGATGAAGAACACAGAACATCTTTTTGAAAAACATGATATACAATATGATATAGAATGTAGCTAATGTTAAACCTGCTGTATGTCTATCAGTATTGCCCAACATGTGTTTGTATGTGCATAGTGTATCTCTAGAAGGACACTCAAGAGAACAAGGATTACATTTGGAGACAGAAATTAGGGGTTGAGGCTCAAAAGTGGGAAGGACACTTTATTATGCTCCTTTCAACTTCTGAGTTTTTAAAACTATGTATTCTCCCTCTTGAATGAATTAATGAATAAGAAATTGTTTAGTTTCCCTTTCCTTACATGAAGCAAATCCTTCCCCTCTCCCATCCTTACTCCGCCTTTTGTAAGAGAGTGGGTATGCTGGACTTAGGTATTTCAGAAAACATCTCCTAAGAAGGGAGGAGGAGACCTTATGCTGATGGAGGAGGAGGAGTTCTTCCTGGTTTTGTTCTCCTTTTGCAGTTTTTCAGAAAAGTTAGGGTATAAAGCCTGCTGTATTTCTGCATCATATTTCTAGTGAATGGCTCAATTTTTCCTGCCCCTGGTGATTCCAGTTACACCATTCTTTTCGCTATGCATCTTTGTCAAATAGGTGACTATCTGTGAGCATGCAGACGTACAGAGCTTTACTGAAAGAGCCCTTGGTGAATGTCTTGCAGTGGTCACAGACCTTTTATGAATGGAGAACCGTGTGAGGCTGGGCCAACATTTGAAGTGAATGGGAAGCAGAGTTTCCTTCCCATAAGTAGATCCCCATTCACACTCCTTACTGCCTCCTACTGTTAGTCTCTCCTTTGTGTTAATGCACACGGGTTAAGGCATGTTAAATTTGCCAGAGCACTTTAATGAGGAGCTAATCAACTGGACATGGTTTGTCTTTCTCAGGACTACTTTGCTGCCCAGCTTCATGTGAGGTAATTTGTTTAATGTTTGCATTGGTGGTGATTAATGAAGATGCCAAGGTACAGCCTGCACAGTTATATGTAATGGCCTCATCGTACCTACTTAATTGTGCAGACCTGAGTGCCGCAACTGTCTCATACTCAACATCCTCATTGCCTAGAACAGTCCTTCTAGTAGATGTTCAATAAGTGTCAGTGCGTGATGAATTATACAATATGTGAACTCTAATACTGAACATTTCAAACAGATGGGAAACATGCTGCCGGAGGAGAAGAGGATGAGATGTGGCATCAACCAGATTTGAGGATGAATCTCATCACATAGTTTATCACTGATAACCTTGAGCAAGTTGCTTTGCCACATTTAGCCCCAATTTTCCCATCTCCAAAGTAGTAGTACTGTAGTATTCTCATGAGAATTAAACTAAATATGTAAACTGATCAGCACATAGCAGGCACTCAATCAATGGAGACTTTTACTGCTGTTGATATTGTAATAACACCATTATTGATGTTATTGTTATTTATCTCTTAAAGTTGTCCCTGTCAGATTACAGTGAGTGTTTATACAGTGAACCCTAGGTGGCAGAGAGATTCCAAGTGTGGCTTTTGTTTTACACTGGACTTAATGGGGGCACATCATGGTGATTGCTGTGAAGTCTTTTTCCTTTGTATTCTTCATAGAATATATTTTTTAAAATTTTACTTAATAACCACCTGAGCTTTCAGAATCTATTCACTCTGAGAAGCTATTGCTTTAAAAGGAAAGAAATCCCCTAGCCAAAGAAGTGGCTAAAGTGTGGGTCAGGAAGCACCTTGTGCTATGGGCAATGAACAGTCTTTGGGCTAAGATAAAATGAGCCACTCCTAGTCTTAGCTCCTCTGCTCTGAGGAAAAGGATCTCAGTCTGGTGAAGTTCAATCTTCTTATAATTTCAGAAGTGTTCTATGAATGTCAAATTTTTTGGTAGGTAATGATTTATTCCCTGTTGCTCTATAGTAATGATTGAAGATGATTACAAAGATACATAAAGAGCTATAAGATAAAAAAGCAGAGAAGAAGTTTGGGAAGGATGCTTGTCTATCCCCAAAATCATATGTTGAAACTTAACCCTCAATGTGATAGAAGTAGGAGATATAAGCCCTGGAAGGTGACTAAGTCGTGAGAGCTCTGTTAAGTCATGCGATCAGTGCTCTTCTGGAAGAGCTCCTTCAGATCTCCCTTGCCCTTTCTGCCATGTGAAGATACAGCAAGAAGGTGCTACTGCCAGCCAGGAAATATGTCCTCACCAGACACCGAATCTGCTAGCACCTTGATTTTGAACTTTCCAGACACCAAAACTAGGAGAAATAAACTTTTGCTGTAAATAACAGCACCTAGAGTACAATACTTTTCATAGAAGCCTGAAGTTTGTAAGACAAGATTGAAAGTAATATTATTTATTAGTGATAGTAATTTCTTCTCATCCTTTTATTTATAAAATCTTCTTTAATTATAAGGTTGGGTACTATGGCTGGATTTGTGGCATACAAAGCAGTCAAGAAGGCAGTTTATAAAACCTATATAAAATTTCAAGATAGTTTAACTATATACTATAAAAGAAATATAATGTTTGTCCTGATTTGAAATAAAATATCTCATAGCCTATAAATTCAAGAAGTAGAACTTCAAGAGACAGAGAAAGCATGAATGAATAAGGTAAGCAGGGTGAGAGGAAGGGAGGCAGACACAGGGTTGGCAGTGTTCATTTACTGTGGGAAGGATAAGTAGGGCTAAACTGTGCAGGGATGATGAGACAGTCGGCTGTAGCTGTACCATGGAGGATCTTCAGTGTTGTGCCTGGTGCATCCTTCTGTAGATTAACATTTCCCAGAAGGTCTTTTACATAATTTTGATCCTGAAAGAAGGGTTTTGTGGCCAATCAAATATTATACCATAAACTCTCTGGGCTCTGAGAAGTCCTAAAATAAAGAATAATCTGTTTTAATATTTCTTTGTTGGTTTTTTGTCTAGTTGATGTATTTGTGACAGACCCCCTAATTCAAAGAACCAATCCAAAAATGGGCATCTGAGATGAATAAACACTTCTCATATGAAAGAATATAAATGGTAAATAAATGCATGAGAAAATTTTCTACAACATTGATCATTTGAGAGATGCAAATTAAAACAACATGGAGACTGTTTTTAATTAGGGCTCAAAATACTTCACTCCAATATCTTCTTGACTTAAGGGTTTGTGTGGAGAAGTTTGCTGTGATTCTTGTGGGCTTTTCTTTATAAGTTATTTGCGTTTATTCTCTAACAGTTTTTAATATTCTGTTCCTTTGTTAAATTTCTGAAATCCTGACTATTATATACCTTGGTATAGACTTTTTAATCGTGGCTAATTGGAGATCTATGTGGCTCACCCATTTTATGTCAAATTTGTTTTCTATGCATGGGAAGTTCTCTGCCATTACTTCAGTGAACATGTGTTTTATATATTTTTCATTGTCTGTTGCTTTTTTGTTGACTCTGATAAATCTCATGTTATTGTTCTTTGAATCATCAAATAGCTGTTGGATCCATTTTTTTCATCCTTTGCTATTTTCAAATTATTTATTTCATGATAGCTAACTACAAACCTGTCCTCTAGCTCTGATACTCTGTGCTCACATTGGTTCATTCTGCTGAGTATACTTTCAATAGAATTTTTAATCTTCTGCATATCTGTTTGAATCTGTTTCATGGATTCCATTTCTGTCTTATGTTTGAAATTCATGATTTCCATGATTTTCCTAAGATCCTTTAATTTTTTTATATGTATCTATTCTTGATACTAACCATGTCCTTCATTATGGGCATCATCTCTTTAGTTATTTGACAAATTAATTCTAATTTGATTTTTTAAGAGCCTAATTCTTCTGCTTTGTTACTTCTACTGTTACAACTTTAGAGAGTTGAGTTGGCTTTTGAATTGCCCCATCTCACTGTCCTGTGAACAGAGAAACAGAAGAGGAAGAGATTAAAAGCAAGACTGGAGGACAAAGGAAGATTATGCCACCTTTGGGAAACTGGTGCAGAAGAGAGAGGGAAAGAATGAGAGAAACTGAAACAAACAGCAACAATAAAAAAATCCCTGAGCAACAGTGTTTGTAGTCGTATGAAAACAAGAACAAGCAATCAAGAAAAAGAAAATTCAAGCAAAGAAAAAAAGAAAAAAATGAGTTTCTTCTAGGAAAATTCTTTGGCTTTTCCTATCAGAGAAATCTGCTCACCTTGCCCAGCAGAAATGATTCACTGCTGCTATATGTCTAACCCTAACCCTAGCCCTAACCCTATCTCCTACCTCTTTTGTCTGTAACTCACTATTATTTGTCTATTTGTTTTCCTGAGAAACTATCTTGTAGATAACAATATGTAAAACAATAACCATTGATAATTTCCTACCACTTTGTCTTAATTTGGTAAGCCCCCCCATTATTATGTTATCCTTCTTTTACTCTTTAAAGTAAAAAAAAAAAAAAAAAGAAATAAAAAGGATAGTGTCTGCGGTTTCAGTGATTTTCGTGTAAACTTAGGCTGAGGAGTTAATCTCTAGGTGCCTCCAATTCTTTATAAAAAAGGAAGTAATTTTTCCCAATTTCCTAGGGTTTTGGTGATAATGTGAGATTATGTAGATGGTGTATTTTTCATGTTGGTTAGCATAATCACCAAGTAAATGTTTTATTAATAATTTTATATTTTTGAGTCCTTATTTTTTATGTTATTAGTACATGTTTGCAGTACACAGAAGTTTGCAGTCGTTTTAGGGACTAGGTATATGTCATAGTATAGATTGTTTCTCCTTTTACTCCCCTTCCTCTTCCTCCCACCTTGCTCCCATTCTGCTCAACTCTCTTTCTTTCTGTTTATTATTATTTTTATTATTAATCTTAGTTCATGTTTTGATATAATGATTACACACATTAAGATTAGCTCCCTGTATATGGCATAGATTTGAAATCAAAAAATGTAAAGTAATACACTCATAAAATTAAAAATTAAATAGAACTAGAAAGTTTATAAGGAAAAATAGAAATGTATCTGCTTTTTCTACCCACTTCTCAAAGGGAAAGTTTTTCAGCTCATGTATTTTTTCTTGTGCTATCTCTATTTTTTGAAGAATATGCTCATGATGCTACTTGCTGATTTCTCCAGTTTGGATATGTCTAATGACCAGGAGATAACAATTTAACCATTCAAATTGTCCTTAGAGTCTCACATCTCCTTCTGCTATGTTCTTATTTATTTTATTTATTTATTTATTTATTTATTTATTTATTTATTTATTTATTTTTGGTACTGGGAATCAAACTCAGGACCTTGTATTTGCCAAGAAGTCACTTGTGCTGCTGAACTATATCTCCAGCCCTCTGCCATGTTCTGGTATGGTTATATTGCATTATTCTTGTACCTATATAAATATGGTTCATTATAACTATAGAATTTCCTTTCTTACAAAATTTTTATTCTGCACTGGTTTGGGATGAAAAATTGCCACATTTTACCCACTGTTTTAGTTTTATTCATTAGCACCCATAATATTTTACAAGCATCTTCAGGTTTGTAACGTACATGTTTATATTATTCTCTAAATAAGCATACATATTAGGTAATTTCTTAAGAATAACTCACAGAAACATTCTACCTGCTATACAGATGTCATCATGGTACTTATTCCTTATATTGCATTTGTTAATTTCACATTTCTTTCTCTTTATTGGCTTAACTATCCTGAATGTTGTGCAGTAGTTTCCTAATAGAAGGTCCATGGGAGTTAATTTTTGGAAATAATTTTATATCTCCAAATTGTATTATCTTACCTTCACATGATTGATTATCAGATTAGAATCCCACATTAAAAATAATTTTACTCTACAATTTTTGAGGATATTCTTTAAATTGACTCAAACTTCCAGGGTCACTGTAGAGGTCTGTTATCATTCTGCTTCCTCTTTGTAAAAAGTGACCTCTTCTTTTCTCTTTTTCTGGAAGCTTTTAAGATTTTAGTTTGCCTCAATATTCTGAATTTCACAGTAATATGCCTTCATTGTTCTAAGTAGTTGGAAACTCTTTACAATCTGGAGGCTGTATCCTTGATTTCTGAGATAATTCTGGTTACTTTGCTAATTTCCTCCTTTCTGTTTTCTCTGTTCTCTTTCGAACTCTTATTTGTTCAAATGGTGGTATTTTAAGAGTAATTCCTTAATTTTCTTCTCTTTTCTCTATTTGGATCTTTTTTTTTTTTGACTTTTTAGTATTTCTTTATCATCTAACTCTTCTATTAATTATTTGTGAAGGAAAACCAACTTTATTAACAAATACATTGTAAGTTGATATTATGTTTAGCCTGAAGACTGAATGTGCAAGAAAAGATGAACTATCATGGCATCAAAATAAACAAAACACTTTCACATGTTTGGAATTTTTGAAAACGTGCTTAATATCACAGGGTTTTTTAAATTTATTTTTTATTAGTACCTAAACACATGGAAATTAAAGAACACCCCCCTGAGCAACCAAAGGGTCATAGGTGAAATTAAAGAACAAATTAAACAATATCTACCATCAAACAAAAAATGCAAATACACCCTACCGGAACCTATGGGATGTAAAAAAAAAAGCAGTTCTAAAAGGGAAATTTGTAGCGGTAAATTCTCACACCAGGAAAACAGAATGAGCATAAATAAACAACCTAATGCTGCACTTCAAGCTTCTTTTAGAGTTTTTATTTTAGCTATATATTTTAGTTTATAATTTAGAATTTTTTCTGTATATATTCCTATTTTTGGTTAGTCTATTATTGCAATATTTTCTTTTTTTGCAGCTTCTAAAATATTCTGTGACACTTAATAGGTACTTAATAAATATTTTTAAAATGAAACTCTATATTAAGTACATTTAAAATTTTTCTAGAATTTTTTATGCAGTCAGGTTTTCATTAATGTTGCTGTTTACTGGTTTTATTTCCATTTTTATTTTGGACGCTTTTCTCAAACATCTAGTATTCTTCGGCCAATGATTCATTTTGAAATGAGGCCCTAGAAAGAAATTTGAAAGTGTTGATCATGGGTAGGACTTACAGGTTTCACTGTAGGGTGCTCTGGTCACTAGCTGTCTATGCTAGTTTCCAATTCGTATATAAATATCGCCACTGTCATAGCAGCTTAAAACTGTGCAAATCTCTAAAATTCACAGTTTCTGTAGGTTGTAGTCTGGTGTGGCTGGGTTTTCCTCTCAGAGTTTTCTAAGGTGACAAGGCACTGGCAGGACTGAGTTCTTGTCTTGGAGTTCTGAGGAAAAGTCTGCTTCCATGCTCATTCTTATTGTTGGTAGAATTCAGTTCCTTCTAGTTGTAAGAGTGAAGTTCCACTTTCTTTCTGAGACTTGCCTGGGCTTTCTCACAGCATCTAGAGGCTAGACACATTCCTTGCCCTCTCCATGTTTTAGAGAGTAACAGCATGTTCAATTCCTCTTTAAATTTCTGACATCTTTTGTTTGATCTGTAGACTCAGATTTAAAGAGTAAATGTGATTAGACCTGAATCACATCTCAATATTAATGTCAAATTAGTTGTGACCTTTATTACTTCTGCAAAATCCCTTTACAATGGTAGATACATTTGTGTAATATTGATTAACTAGAAGAATGTGTATGCACACCCGAGGCTGGGACTCTTGGGACTTTCTTAGTGTGTTTTCTGTTATTATAATGGAATACCTGAGTCAGATTGCCTTACAAAAAGAGCATGTTTATTTATCTTAGAGTTTTGGAAAGTTAAGAACCCAATACCATATTCAATTCTAACTGTTTTCTTCTTAGAGTGATGATATTGAAGAAAAAAACTGAAAGTGGATTAACTCTATTTGAAAGGGGTCAACCGTTAATTGCACAAGAAAAAGAAAAAGAGTAGACAATAAATAAAAGAAAAAAGAGACTTGGAGGAGGTTTGGAGTAGAGACGTGACACAGCTGTCAGTTAATGAAACTGTAACGGAGAAGGGCTTCAAGAATGAGTTGGTGTACCTTTGGAAGTTCTGACAAATGAAACTGAGAAACAAGATACATGAAGGCAACTAGATTCATTATCACTTTGAAAGACTTCTGGAAAGTAAGTGGCTTGCATCATGACGGGTACAGCAGAGCTTCAGGCCTTTCTAAGGCTGACTAAATTCTGTGCCTCTAAACTTAATCTTCTTGTTACTTTGCTGCCATCAGTAGCTCAGGCCTTGATCTGTGAAAAAGTAGCAAAACGTGTTGTTGATGAAAGTGATGTTTAGTAGTAGAATGATAGCCAACACACATAAGCACCCAACTGATATACCAATGAGAAGGTAAAATTATATCTTCATAAGAGAGGGTCGGAGTGTTCTACCGTTGTAGTTGTGATTAGTGGTAGTAGCAGTACAACCAAATAGATGCTCTGTACAGGTTATGGTGGAAGCACCAGTCATTCTGTAACAGTGTTGTGGTGTTTCCTGGCTTTGGATTTAGGATTACTTTACAGTACTTTTCCAATGTATTTCTTTATTTTTTCTAATGTAACTTCTTTAAATTAATAATAAACTTTATTCTAAAATAGCTGTACTTTAATCTTCATCATGAGTTAACAGAAATTAGTTTGTTTATTTTATGTATTACCATGGTCAAAGGACAGAAAAGAAAATCAACACAAGAAGTTACACAATTAGCAAACACATTCCATGAGTGATTTAAAGTGTGGAACTTAAAATAACAATGGTATTTAATGCAATAATTCCTCAGCATTTTTGAATGAAATACTAATACATATTTAATAAATGGAACAATACAAGGAATGATAATAGTACCCACCAAGAATGAGAATGTGGTAAAGTACATTAAGGATGGCAGTGTCTTCTTTGGATTACTTTTTAACAAATAAAAAGAGCTTTCTTCTTTTTTGTTGTTGTTGGTTTCTGACTTTAAAAATGAGTTGTCACATATAAAATTCAAACATGGCAGAACTCCACTAAGGAGAAAATTAAAATAATCCCAAATCTTTCTTTCCAAAGGAAACCACTGCTGACATTTTGGCTCATATCTTTAAACAAATTTCTATCAAGATACACATAATATTAAATTGTTACTGGAATATTGTACATATTACCTGCCACCTCAACATGGAGGTACTGTGTTTAATGAACCATGTAAGTGGTGAACTCCAAGTTTCTTTCTGTTTTCTACCAATAGTAAAAGACTTTTCAGATGAACACCCCTGAACAAACATTCATCCACACTTGATGAAGTGTATGCTGAATGAAATTATTCTAAACAGACAATCTAGCACAGATTCCAAAAATTTAAAATTGTGATCCATCAGGACTTATTACATTCTGAAAATATAGAGATTTATGTTCTCAATACTGATCATATCATTCATTCAGTCTTTTCTCATCATCTCTCCAGCAGTCAATATTGTCAAAGTATCTTTAAAAATACTTACAAAGAGAGACAAAAAGTTAGGTTTCTGTTGAACTGTAAAATCTGAGATTCAGTATTTTCTTCCTTGTTTTTTTGTCACTGGTACTTTCCAGTGCTGATCCCTCCTCTTCATATTTTTTTAGTAGAGATTTTTTTTCTACTTTTTAAATGCCAGTTGTACATTGGGAATGTTATATATTTGTTACATATGCTGAAAATATTTGTATAGCTTTTAACTGTTGTTTTACTGTTAAGATTTTAAATTTTGTAAGTAAATTTAGATTTGTGAGTAGTTACCAGTACTTTCCTGATTATATAGTGTGCTTAAAATTATCATTTCCATTTTCCAAAAACATTTGTTTTAGTTACTTTTCTCATTGCTGAGGCAAAATACATGACACCCAAAATTAAGAGAGGAAAGGTTTATTTGGCTCACAGTTTGTAAAGTTTCCAGTCCATAAGTGGTTGGCTCCAAGGTAGGGTGGTTTGGCAGAGGAGAACAGTTTATGGTGGGCAGACTGTGGCAAAACAACAAAGGGGAGAGAGAGAAGTGACAGCCTCTTTCTATCCCTTATATTGTATATAAGGGTGAGTATAGCACTCACACCCTTAATTCCAACATTGGATGATAAATCAGTCATAAATTTCAGATTCAGTCACCTCCCACCATGAATACATGAGATTTGGAGGGACATCCAGACACAAACCATAACATTCTTCCCCTGCCCCCCCCAAAGACTCATATACATCTCTTTATGCAAAAAAGCATTTAGTCCATCTCCATGAATTGCCAAAGGCCTAACAGTTTCAGCATTGCTGAAAAGTCCAAGTCCCAAATCTCCTTTGAGATTTAAGGCAAACTCAACTATGAGTCCTTGTACAAATGAAAAAAAAGTTAAACCTTTCCAGTATTCAATAGCATAAGATAGACATTTCCATTCCAAAAGGTACAAATAGGGAGATACAAAAGAATAGGGCCAAAGCAAGTCCAAAATTCAACAGAGCAATATTAAGTCCTGTAGTTCTGTGTGCAGTGTTTGAGGCAATCTGTGGCAAGATGTGAACTCCAAAGGGCTTTTGTTGCTCCACCCCTATGGTACTTATAGCTCCCATGGTTGGGCTTTCTTGGGCCCACTGTGCTCCCTCCTTGCAGTTCTCCTCAGACAATCTATGTTCCTGGATTCTCCAAACTTGTGGGATTTCCACTGAACCTTCTACTTCACACTCACAACTTCATACACTGCCCTGTCTGGGGCCAACTGAATGGCCACACAGGCCTTCTTCTAATATCTGTGTAAGCTTTCTTGGTCTCATAGTTGTTGTGTTCTGTTTGCACCTAAAACCAAAACCATGTGGATGATGATAAGGTCTGCCACTAGTTGGAGCTGTAGCCAGGCTTCTTTCTTTCTTTGATGTAGGGATTGAATGCCTATGAACCAAATCTTGAGGAACAACTTCCCTAGGCTGCCAACATTCTGAAACGTGACGCCCTAGAACTCTCTTCTCAAAGCAAAGTCTTTCAGTTTTGCAACTCTGAGGCTGCAAGGTGTGGACTCTTCTGCTTCTTCTGATGACCTCAAGCCATCTTTTCTGTTTTCTTCTGAAATACTTGGCTTTTCCTTGTTAGTCTTTTCAGTAAAGAGTTTCTCCTCTGTTCCATCTTTGTGGGCCAGAACTTTACTGGAGCTTCCTTTCTGACCAAACTCATAAGGTTTTGAATCATTCAGCTAGGCTCTTTGCTCTTAATTCTCAACAAGTCTTGCTAAAATCTCTGAGCAGTAGTAAAGCCACTGCCTCCATATCTGACTGCCTTGAAATTTCTTCTGCAAGATTAATTAGTCTGAGGCCCTTAGTCTCAGTCTCAGGCAAAGTCTCCGGACATGAGAAAAATGCAGACAAACTTTCTGACAAAGTATAACACGTTTCATATAGAATCCAACAGTCAATGCAGTCCTTCCCAGAAGAAACTTCCCAAGCATTACCTTTCTTGGCTTTCTGGTCTTCTGAGCTCTGACCAGAAGCTCCCATTTAGTACAGCCTAAGGTGTACTTTTTCAGCATACTTTTTCAGTACTACTTTTTCAACCAGCATCTCTAAATCTTTCCAAACTCTTTCCATTAGCCATTTCCAAAGGCTCCTGAACCACATAGTCAGGGATAGTCAGAGCAATGTCCCCACTTCTGGTACCAAATTAAGTCTTTGTTACTTTTCTTATTGCTGAGAGAAAATATCTGATGCCCAAAGTTAAGGGAGGAAAGGTGTGCTGGTTACTTTTCTCTCACTGCTGAGACAAAATACGTGGCACCCAAAATTAAGGAAGGAAAACTTTATTTAGCTCACAGCTTATAGAGGTTTAACTCCATAATCAGCTGGCTCCAAGGCAGGGTGGCATGACACAGGGGTGACAGCTGAAGGTGGCAGAAGACAGCAAAGCAGCAAGAGCAAAAAAGGGGAGGTAAGCCTTCAATATTTTAACAGAGGACAAGGGAGAAAGCAAAGAAAAATGGGACGTAGAGGTAGGCATTTTAGAGTTGATATATGTAGAAAAACCCCAGCAATTATTACCAATCAAATCACAGTAAAATGAGAAACTGAAGCTATGTGATTAAAGGGAATTGGCCTCAGTACATTTTGCTATTTATTTATTCTGAGTTGACATTCAGTCAACATGTGGAGGAATAGTTTTACTGATTCAACAAATAATTTATTAAATAACACCTCCTGTGCTAGATTTTGATTCATAGAAAAAAATATATTGATCTCAAAAATAAAGTCAAACTGACCCTTCTGGCAAAGAGCTCATAGGCTCTTTGTCATGCATGCACAAATGTCTGTAAAAGTCATGCATGCACAAGTGTCTGTAAAAGCCTAGAAGCCTTCTGTCTTAATTCTGTCCTATCCTACTTCTAAACCATAAGATGAACAATTGATAAAACCCTAAAAATTCTAATTTGTTGAAAATTGGTTTATGATCTTCAGAGAATGTAGTCAAATTCCCTTCTTTTGCATTCACATTCATGATTGCCTCTCTGCAAGGTGTCAATGATGCCTTTGAGATAGTGCCTGGGTGGTACTCACTAAACCTGCAATGTGTTTGATGCCAAGAAAATGTCTCCAAAACATCTGTAGTATTTAACAGGCCAAGGTATTTTGTGAAAAACATTTGTAAATACTTCAATCAAGAATCATGTATTCATTTGAAGCAATGGGTGGAATTATTTGAAAACATTTGGCCATTTTAACTCTGGATGTATGTGTGTGTACATGTTTTGAATGTATGTACATGAATTTGCATATGTTTGTAACAGTAGAATTTTACATACCATTGTTTTTAAGTTGATATATTTTCTGTATTTGGTTTTTACAAGGGTTTTGTGAGTTGCAAATAAGGACTAAGGATAAGAACTAAGATCTGTTTTTAAATGCAAGAAATAATACTCATTGCTATATTTACATGTTTCTTTACTCTATGAAAAAGTAAAATAAAATTCCACAACCAAATAATAAGAATAATAGTCTTCAAAAGCCTATTATATGAACATCAGTATTATCATTTTACATAATAGAAACAACTCAGTATGATTGGGTAATTGAAGTTTCTCAGTTTTTCTAAAGCAAAACTCCAAGCTCATCACTCTAACCTTGGTACTGCAGTTGTCCCAATGCTAAAGGCCTGCCCCACATATAAAGTCAAGATTGGAGAGTAATTTTCCAACTACATAAGCTCCTTCTTCACACTTATGTCAGCACACTGTAGTAGAAACATTGTGCTGCGGATTTTGGAGTCAAATACTATATCTGGGCTCAAATTCTAATTCTGCTACTTACTAACTGTGTATATTGGGCCTGAACTTTGCCTTGTCCTTACCTACAAACATGACCAGTGATAATACTTACAATGGAGATTAATTGTGATAACTTTTGAACATAGTTAAGTACTCAGAAATTACCCAGAGAGACATTATCTCAGCTTTCCTAGGATGGTATCAAGGGATCAAAACAAAACAAAATCAAACAAACAAAAAAAACCTGACTTGGGAAACATAAGAATTATGGGAAAAGGAGATCTAGATATAGGAGCAAGAGGTGATAGAAGCCAATTTTGAGCCCTGCAGTTACCCACATGCAGAGAGAATTGGCCTTTCACCATAGTTAGATTAATCTCTGATTTGCATATTCACCTAAGTTCCAGGAGGTTTTATACTAAGAATTTAGAAGTGAATGAATTTGAGAATATGAGAGAATTGGTATTGGTGAACAATTTTTACAATGTTGAAGTTGAATTTGTCTTTTTTTTTTACCCTTTATTGTTGATGGCCTGTGCATCTTCAAATGCTTACTCATGTTGCCATGTGGGGAAGGACTCCATCTTGATCATTGTGGGTTACAGAAGTGTCTTGCTGCAGTTTGAGTCTCATGCTGGTAAGTTTTATGCCTACTCAGATCCCCTGTTTTTTTTTTAAAAAATGGATCTCCTAATTGGCTGTCTTCCTTCTGTTGCCCATTGAATGGAATTCAGAAACATTTCCTGATGGGAGTTTTTGTCAGTTTGAAATGACATAAAACTGGCTCTAGGGTGAGTGTACTGAAGTGAAGGTACAGAAATTGTGATTCAGGGAAAATAAAATTTCTTTTGGAAATTTTTTTACTGTGCATGAAAAATGTTTAATAAATGGCAATTTAATAGAATGTAAATTTGAGTGCACAACACCAAATGGAAAGTAGCTGAACCACACAGAGAAAAAAGGCTTTTCATATCTTCAAATTCAGGTTTTTTACAATGAGGAAAATATTAGAACATCTAGGGGAAGACTTCTTAGGTAAGACATGATGGAAATTAATATATTCTAAATTTATAATTTATCAAATGGATTAACCAATATTTTTAGAGATAAGAAAACAAATATATTATGCTACAAGGATCATGCACTATCATATCAAGACATGAAGGTGCAGACACTCTTCATATATTACAAAGGTTACATCTCTTACACACACACAGTCTTCTTCAGACATATGACACGCCTCCAGTAAAATATTATGCCAGTGTAAGTTTATAATTTTAGTACAAATCAGAGCCCTACCATTCGGCTCAACAAAAAAGGCAGTTTAAAAAATTAGCACTAAGATATTGTGAAGGAGAATAAAATCTCAAAAATATTCTTTCGTGATTGAGACTGTCTCTGTATAATAAAACATTAGCTGACACATCCATCACGTTTGAATAGCCAGTCACTGCAGGGGTAGTAGTGAGGTAGTATTACTGTCCTTGTCTTGGGATTCTGATGTTTTCATATGCTGCCTTCCTAGGAAGGTCCAGATTTGTTTTTTTAATGATTTCAATCAATTACCAAAAATGTGTATTTTTATTAGACATCTGTTTTTCTAAATTAACCTATAAAAGAACAAAATTTTTAAGGGAGATTACCAAAGATAAAAATCTATATAAAGAAAGAACTAAAAACCAAACGAAACCAAAACAGTTTATGAAAGGCTTCCCTTGAGACTTTAGCTGAACAGATCATATATAGCATAGGTTTCTACCCAATGGAAAGATGGACATGGCCAACCAAGTTGAAATTTTTATTCAGGGAAGCAAAGACAATATTAGTAGTATAGTGTTCCTCCTCCACAGTTCAGCTGAGAGACCTCAAATCTTGGAGGATTACTGCCTCTCTAACTTGTAAATAAGTTGTATCTTCAGTCATTCAAAAAATTCTCCAAGCTTTAGACAGAAGTGAGTAAGGATAAATACCAATTTCTCAATACTTTTAATTGATTGGATAGAACTTAACAAAAATAATTCAGATAGGCTTGACATACAAACAAAGCAGATACCCAGGTAGCAGTAAACCAGCAGTGCTTTAGAAACAGATTTGGTGAGTTCAAAATCATTCTTACTTCAGAAACCAAGGAAGATGTGCTGGACATAAGGACAATATAAGGTTCTTTTCTCAGTAAGTGCTGCTTGGTCAGCACTGGATAGGTCTATGTGGTCTTCTTAGTAGGGCCTTCCTGATAAAAGTCAAAGAAAAAACCTACGGAGGATATTTTGAGTACTGTGTGGAGCTTTACCTGTAATAAGACATATATGAGGGGTCCTGATTTCACAACTTGTCCCAGATAAAGCAAAAAGGCTGTATTTGTAGGTCAAATGTAACATCTTGTGACTCTGATTGGATTACATTTGAGTCAGTTTTAATAATAAAAACTAAGAAAAAGAAAGAAGAAATTCCCCTCTTTAATAATGAAAACTAAGTTGAGGCTTATCTCAACTTGGAAGGTCCCAGTGGCCCAGATCCCAAGCGGCAGTGGGATCTTGATTGTCATTTGTCAGCCTGGGTGTTGACAGAGGCTGTCTGCTTGTGTCACTGCCTATGAGACACAATTAGTGAGTTTTCAAGATGTGCTCTGCTTTCCTGCAATAAGAAGATGAGGAGTTTGAAATGTGAGGCTCTTATTTTATATTTAGAAGTAAAGGGGAAGCTGCCAAATATCTATAATTTGGGTAAGAAAAAAAACTCAGCTCTACTGGGGAGTTGACCTGTACTGAGGATTAGGTGGCACCACTAGAAAAAAATGTTTAAAATCTAAATATGTCTGTGTGGAATGTTTTTTCCTTACCAGCCATCTTCAGAATTGTGAATCAGTGATTGCTGTGCCTGATCTCATGACAAGCCAGTGATTTATAGCAATCTCAAAGACAACAGTGAAATCCTAAAAATAAAATACACTTTAATTCAGCATGTTTTTAGAAGCAGTAGGGAGATTTAATAATGGCGTGAAATAGTTTTTGAAAAGTTTAATGGATGGATGGAAATGTCTGTGAAGCATTTTTTGTGTATATGCCAGATACTGTGCATATTTGAGTTTCTGTTCAACTACTCATTCATTCATCAAGAAATAGTCATTGAGAGCCACTTATATGCCAAACACTTATTTATGTACTAAAGATACATTTCTGAACAAACAGAAATTCCCACAATTAAATAACTGCATTTTAAGGACTGGAAAGTGACAATAAATAAAGGAACACATAGTGAGTTGGTTGGATAAGTCCTAAAAAGAAAAGTGAACATGGATAAAAAGCAGAGGATGACGTGGGGGTAAGTGTGTGGACTTTGTGTAGATAGTTCCTCGGGAAAAGCCACAAATGTGATGACATTTGGATTGAACACTGCAGTGGGGGTGGGGAATGATCCTTGTGTGTCTAAACTTAGGGTGGTCCATAGTATTTATTACCATTTCAAAATAAAGTTATTAGGTATGATGAAAGTAAAATGTAAGCCCCATGCTGCTTCTATAGCTTTCATATTGCTTATTTATCCTTTATTGGATTTGTTCATGCTTAATGTAGAAAACATGTTATTAATTAGGAGGTAATCATGAATAAGTGTCAATAAACTTTTACCGGTACTGTATTAACTGATAACAACAAAGATACTGGCAGATTTTATTCTAGAGTTTTATGAGCCATTGGAAGATTTCACCATATTTTCAAAATCATTTCAAACATACACAGTAGTTGCATAAATGTAACAGAATTGCTGAATACCCTTTAAACAGATTGATTAACTGATATTTATCATATTTCTTTTATCTCTTTATATGAGTGTGTACATATGTATACACATATAATTTTATTTCTGAAGCATTTAAGAGTAATTTACATATCTCACACCACTTTAGTCCTTTGTATTTCACTGAGTATGACCTATAAACAAAAATATTTTCTTACATAACCACAGCAGAGATACTTAACATTTATGTAATGTTCATTTGATCTACAATTCATCTCCATCTTCATTAACTGTCTCAGTAGTACCCTTTACAGCGTTTTGCCCCTGTCCAGTACTGGATCTGGGTCCACGAACATGAATTTGTTATCATGTTCTTCAGCCTTTTTTCATTGGAAAAATTCTTCAATCTCTTTTTTCTTTGACAACATAGCAATATTTGAAGAAAATAGATCAGTTATTTCATAGTTTTTTTCTCTAGTTGGGATTTTTCTGTTATTTCCTCATGAAAAGATTCAGGCAATGCAACCTCAGGCCGATGATTTCCTGTGATTGTATTCTTCTAGGATATCATATCAAGAAGCACCGATGTCCTCTATCTCTATGGTAATTTTGATCTCCAGGTCAATTTTTTTTTCCATTTTATTTACAGCTATTATTCTTTCCCTGTTAAATGTAGTTAGTAAACAATACAAAATTATTTTCAGATTGTGTGAATATCCAATTCCTCACCAAATAGCTTTTCCTTCTCAAATTTAGTATTCATTTATTATCTGTTGCTTTGGAAAGGTAGTTTCTATTTTTTATATCAATGTTATATCTTGAACTTTGCTAAGTTACTCAGTTTTTATAGGGCTTTTATTATAGAATCTTAGAATTTTCTGCATAAATTTAATATAAATAAATATCCAAATTCACATATATAATCTTTGATTAGAGACAGGTTTTCTTCCTTTTCTATATGTATGTCCCCCTTTCCTTTCCTTCCTTTCTATTTATTCCCCTTCCTTTCTCCCCATCCCTTTCACTTCCCTTCCCTTCCTTTCCTTCCCTTCCTTCCCTTACTGCATCAGCTAGGACCACTAGCACATTATTGTACAGCAAATGAATATCCCTGTTTTGATCATGCTCTCAGAGAAAACATTCAGTTTTCACCACATTATCTGTAGGGGTTTGTTTTGTAGATGGCCTTTATTAGGTAGTGGAAGGTCCATTCCACTCTTAAATTGCTGAGAATTTCTACCTTGAATATGTATGACATGTTTTTTTCTAAATCTAGGTAATTACATAATTTTTGTTTTTAGCCTGCTAGTATGGTGAGTTAAATGTATTGATTATTGAATATTAAAACAACCTTGAATTTCTGAGATAAACCCCACTGTCATGATGTGTGGCCCTTTCTATATATTGGTAGGTTACATTTACTACAATTTTATAATAACATTTGTTTCTTTGTTCATTGGATATTCCTTTATCCCATTCCTCCCTCCCCACTGTTTTCTTCATCTTCCTTCCTTTCTTTTCTTTTTTTTGAAAGTGCTGGGGAGATCAAACCTAGGGCCTCATGTCCTTTGTGGTTTTCTTAATTATATTTTTTGGTTGGGTATCAGAATAATACTGGCCTTATAAAATTAGTTCTGCTATGTTCTCTAATGTACTTTGGGCAACTATTTGTGAGGAATTGGTTTATTTCTTCACATGTCTCATAGAATTGGTGAATGAACCCCAGTGGACTTGAATTTCTTTGTGAGATTTTAAACTACAAAATCAGTTTCTTTAATATATATATATATATATATATAATTTGCCTATTATTTATTGAGTTTTAATTGTTATGTATTTCATGAAATTTGTTGGTTTGTCTAGGATGTTAGATTAGTTGTGATTAGGTTGCTCCTAATATTCTATTATGTAGATATGATCAGTAGTGTTGTCCTTGCTCTCATTTCTTGGGTTGGCAATAGTGCTTACCTTTCTGTTCTTTATTAGTCAAACTAGACTTGTGTCAGCACTGACTTTTTAATGAAATAGCATTTGGTCTCATCCATTTTTCTCTGCTTTCTGTCTTACTGATTCTTGCTCCTGCCTTCACTCTTTTCTTCTTTGTAACTGCTTTGTTTTCCTGATTATTCCTTTTCTCTAACATTTTAAGGTAAATATGTTAATCTTTAATTCAAATTCTTTCTTTTTTCCTACTACACGCATTAAATGCCACACATTTCTCTCAACACACTGTTCTGACAGCATCCCATGAAAGTTTGGTATGTTGTGTTTTCCTTGTCAAAGAGCTCATAAACTTTCTAATTTTTATGATTTCTTCTTTGATTTCTATTCTGATTCATGGATGATATTTTATTAATTAAGTTTATTGGTACATTTTAGATATCATAATGATCATATTCATTATAGGGAATTTGTTCTGTACATGATATATTTTAATTTCTCATTTATCCCCAATCCCCTCTCCTCCCTTAAGCCCATCCTCCCCTCCCTATAGACAAAGCTTTCTTTCCCTGTTACCCCTTTTACAAAATCATTTTTTCTTTTCCCTTCCTTTCTTTATCCCTTCCTCCACCCAGTTCTTCTTTTCTTTTAAACAATTTCTTCTCATTTCACAATATCTATTGTACATTTTGGACCTTATGTACTCTCAGTTTCTGACAGCAGGGAAACAATATAATGTTGATACATGTGAGTCCAATTTATTTCACTTAATAGTATTGTCTAAAGTTGCAACCGTTTACCTAGAAATGCCCCAAACTTATCCTTCTCTATGGCAGAGTATTACCAACATAGTAAAAATAGCCATACTCCCCAAATTACTATATAGATTTCATGCACTTCCAATTAAAATACCACTAGAATACCTCACACAACTAGAGAAAATATTCCTAAAACTCATCTGGAACCAGAAGAGACCTAGAATAGCAAAACAATTCTGGCCAACAAAAGCAAGTCAGGGGGCATCACAATCCCTGACTTAAAATTATATTACAGACCTACTGTAATAAAATCAGCATGGTACTGGCAAAAAAAAAAACAAAAAAAAAAAAACAAAAAAAAAACAGATCTGAGGACCATTGGAACAGCTTAAAAGATGCAGACACAACTACAGGCATATTTAACTATCTTATCTTTGACAAAGGGGCCAAACATGTTCACTGGAGGGAAGTTAGGTTCTTTAATAAATGGTACTTGAAAAACTGGCTTTTTGCATACCAAAATCTAAAACTACATATCTATCACCATGCACTAAACTGCAGTCAAAGTAGATCAAAAGTCTAAATATTAAAACAGAGCCCAGCACCAAATGACTGGGGACAGAGCCAAACAGACACTAACATCTCACTCTTAATAAATTGGGAAGGTAAGATCTTGCTACAGATACAAACCAAGAACCTCCTCCATATGGAAGACATCCCTAAAGAACAGACGTTTCCTAGGGAGGTCTTGATACTAGTGATAAAGCTACCTACTACAAAAACTTGCAAGAATCAACACAGAAAACAAAATAAAAATTTTTAAATAGACAATGACAAGATGCATAAACAAAATGCAATATCAGACCTCAGGGCCACCCAGAGAAAGTTCAAGAGACAATGAGATAGAGGAAAATGGAAGACACACACTGAAATTTCTGAAATGATACCAACCAAAGTAAAGAAACAAGCCCATGAGGGTATAGAGGAAATCAAATGAGAAATAATTTCTCAGGTAAAAAAAATGATGACTATAATAAAGGAATTGCTCAGTAGATCTAGAGTAGACATAGATTTTAAAAAGAAAGGAGTATAGTAAAATGATGGAAAGCATGAATGCCTAACATAGGAGAGAAACAGAATGCAAGAAATGGATTGAAACAGATATCCAGGAAATTAAAAATTTCACTGAAAGCATGCAAAACTGCTTGAACGAAACTGAAGATAGACTTTCAGACCTTGAAGACAGGATTGCAGCTAGTAATCATGAAAGGAGAGACCTCTTAAAAATAACAAGGGATCAGAAAAAAACAAAGATGCAAAGGAAAACAATATAAGACTGATTGGTGTAAATGAAAAAGCGGAAGTCAACACAAATGACATAAAAAGAATATTTGCAGAAGTAATAGCAGAAAATTTCCTAAGCATGGGAAAAGAATCTGACATGCAGACAGGTGAGGCATATAGAACCCCAATTAGCCAAAATAAATCTGCACCTAGAAATTCAGCACAAGAATAAAATATTAAAAGCTGTTAGAGAAAACAAACAAACCACCCATAAAGGAAAGGTTATCAGAATCATGGCAGACTTCTCAACACAAACCCTCAAGTTAAAGAAGAGCTGGTAGTAAATATTTTAATTCTTTAAAGAAAACAACTTCCAAGCTTCATTGATGTACCCTGCAAAACTATCTTTCAAAATTAATGAAGAAATAAGATACTTCTATGACAAAGAACAAATGAAGAAATTCATGACCACAAAACCAATCATACAAAAGCTACTGAAAGATATTCTAGACACAATTAAAAATGACCATAATTCTAAGAACAATAGTAAGAAACCACCAGGCAAGAAAATCAACTAAACAGAAGGAAAAACAGAGAACCAACAGCATAAAAATAACATGACAAGGATAAGCCAGTACATATTAGTTATGATCATCAATGTAAATGGTCTCAATTCACCAATCAAAAGAAACAGACTGGCAGAAAGGATCAAGAAAAAAGAACCAACAATATGCTGTGTAAAAGGAACATATATAACTCAAAAAAGAAATTCATAGATTGAAAGTCAAAGAATGAAAACAATACTCCATGCAGCAGAAAGAAAAAAGTAGGGGTAGCTATTCCGCTTGCAGACAATGTGAACTGCAAACCAGGAATAATCAAAAGAGATAACAAAGGTCACCACATACTTGTTAGGGGAAAACTGCAAGAGGAAGAGATAACTATCATAAATATGTATGCACCAAAAATTGGCGCACCCAACTATATAAAACAAATATTAATAGACATGAAAAATTAAATAAGCAATCACATTTGTAATGCAGAACCTTAATACCCCATTGTCACAGATACATAGATCAACAAGAAAAAAAATCAGCAAAGAAATATTGGAACTGAACCAAACTTGTGAACAAAGGGACTTAGTAGATGTTTACAGATTGTGCCACCCAACAACATCAGAGCATACATTCTTCTCAGCTGAACATGGGATGCTGTCTACAATATACTAGCACATAGAACATCTTAGGTAAATGCAAAGGAAGTGAAATTATCCCATGCATATTATCAGACCATAGTGCAATGAAATTGGAAATGAATGACAAAAGAAATCACAAAAACTCCATAAACACATGGAAATTAAATAACAGCCTCCTGAACAACCAATGGATCACAGATGAAATTAAAGAAGAAATTAAACAATATCTAAAATTAAACAAAAATGCAGATATAACATTCTGGAACCTATGTGATGCAATGAAAGCAGTCCAAAGAGGGAAATTTAAACCAGTGAATCCTCACATCAGGAAGACAGAATGAGCACAAATAAGCAACCTAATGTTGTATGAAAGGCTTCTAGAAAAAGAAAAGCAAGTCAAGCCCAAAGCCCATACACCAGAAATTAATGTAACTGAGACTAGGAAAATAATATGAGGAATCAATGAATTGAAGAGTGGGTTCTTTAAAAGATTAAATAAAATTGATAAAACCTTAGCCAACCTCATCAAAAAAAGAAAAGTCTCAGTTTCATACAATGAGGAATAAAAAGGATGAAATCACTATGGATCCTGTGGAAATACAGAAGATCAACAATATCTATTTTGAGAATCTTTACTGTAATCAGATGGAACGCACAAAAGAAGTGGACAGATTACTAGATGCATGTGAATTCCCAAAGTCAAATAAAGAAGATATAAATATTCTGAATACCCCATATCTGTTAATGAAATTTAAAATATAATTAAAAACTTACCAATAAAGAAAAGGCCAAGTCCAGGTTCCCTGCTGAATTCTTCAACAAATTTGGAGAAGATTTAATGCCAATACTCTTCAAACTCTGTAATGAAGTTGAAAGGGAAACAATAACTCATTCCTGGAGGCAAGTATTTCCCTGATACCAAAACGAGAGAAAGATCCAACCCGAAAAGAGAACTATAGGCCCATCTCCCTAATAAACATAGATGCACATATCCTCAGTAAGATGCTAGCAAACAGAATGAAGCAAGTCATCAAGAAAATTATACACAACAACCAAGTGGGATTCATCCCAGGAATTCAGGAGTGGTTAAACATGTGAAAATAAATAAGTGTAATACACCATATCAATAGAGCCAAAGACAAAAATCACATGATCATCTCAATAGATGTAGAAAAAGCTTTTGACAAAGTCTAATACCCATTTGTGACAGAACACTATAGAAAATTGGAATAGACGGTCTTTATCTCAATCTGAAAAAAATCCATCTATGACAAACTAACAGCCAACACCATACTAAACAGACAAAAACTAAAAGGTTTCATTCTAAAATCAAGAACAAAGCAAGGAATTCCCATATCACCACCACCTTTATTCAATAGAGTTCTAGAAACATTACTCAGAGCAATTAGGAGAAAGAAATAAAAGGTATAACGATAGGAAAGGAGGAAGTTAAATTATTATTATTCACAGAAGACATGATACTCTACATAGAAGACACCCAAAAGATTTGTAGATTTAATAACCAAATTCAGTTATGTATCTGGATACAAAGTCAACACTCAAAAATCAATGACATGCTTATACACAAATAACAAATTCACTCAGAGAAATTAGGGCAACCACACCATTCACAATAACATCCAAAAAATGAAATACTTAGGAATCAATCTAAAAAGGAAGAAAATGTCTATATATTGAAAATTACAGTACTCTGAAAAAGGAAATTGAAAAAGTTATCAGAAAATGGAAAGATATCCCTTGCTCATGAATAGAAAGAACCAACATGGTGAAAATGACCATACTCCCAAAATTGTTAAACAGATTTAATGCAATCCTGATAAAAATACTGTTAGCATACCTCACATAACTAGAAAAAAAAAATTCCTAAAATTCATTTGGAAACAAAAGAGACCTAGATTAGCAAAGGCCATCCTAGGCAACAAAGACAAGTCAGGGGGCATCAAGATTCCAGACTTGAAATTATACTGAAGAGCTATTGCGATAAAATCAGCATGGTAATGACAAAAAAACAGACCTGAGGATCAGGGGAACAGCTTAGAAGATGCAGACACAACTACAAACATACTAGCCAACTTATCTTTGACAAAGGGGCCAAACATGTTCACTGGAAGAAAGATAGCCTCTTTAACAAATGGTGCTGGAAAAACTGGCTCTGTACATGCCAAAGGCTAAAACTAGATTCACATCTATCACCAAGTACTAAACTAAAGTCAAAACGGATCAAAGATCTAAATATTAAAACAGAAAGAGTAAATCTACTGGAAAAGTAGATAAAAATCTTGAAGACATAGGTGTAGGCAGAGAGTTCATGAACAGAACTCAAACTGCACAGGAAATACTTCAAAGAATCAATAACTGGGATCTCATCTTATTAAAATGCTTCTGAAAATGAAAAGAAATCACCAACAGAGTGAAAAGGCAACCCACAGAGTGGGAAAAAATTTATCCAATTGTCCCTCAGATGAAGTACTTCCATCTAGAACACACAAAGATATTTTTAAAATCAGATACCTTATTTCACGACCCAATCCAAAAATTAAATATCTGCAATGCATATGCACTTCCCAGAGGAAGAATACAAGTGGCAAATAGATATATGGAAAGGTCATTCAAGAGATGCAAATTAAAACAATGCTGAGCTTCCATCTTACCCTAGAAAGAATGGCTATCATCAAGAAATCAACCAATAACAAATGCTGGAGGGACTGTGGGGAAAAAAGAACCCCTCTCCAGGGTTGGTGGGAGTGTAGATTGGTGTGACCTCTATGAAAATCAGCATGTAGATTTCACAAAAAACTAGGATTAAAGGTCCTATTTGACCTAACTATTCCCCTTTTGGGTATCTTCACAGAAGAATTAAAAACATCATACTACAATGATATATGTGCACCCATGTTTATAGCAGCACAGTCTGTAATAGCTAAATCTTGGAAACAACCCAGATGCCCATCAACTCAGGAACTGATAAAAAAGGTGTATTTTTAAAAAATATGATGGAGCACTTCTATAATTTATCTTTCTTTGATCTATGAATTATTTAGAAACATCGTTTAATTTCCAAATAGACGGGGATTTTTCCTTTTTTTTTATGATTTCTGGTTGCATTCTTTTGTGTTCTAAGAACATGGTTTGTGTGATAACTGTGGATTCAATTTTTGGAATCTCATTTTGTAGCCCACAGTATGTTTTATTTGGGTGTGCTGTCGCTGTGAATTAAAAGGAATTTTTGTCTTGTTATTTTTTGCTGGAATAGAACATTAGGAGGTCCAGTTAGTTGATCTTTAATAATTCTTACTCTACTTGTTCTATCAATTATTGAGAGAGGAGTGTTGACATTATCAAATGTAAGTGGATTTGTCTATATTTTATGCCCCTTTCCCATATGGTAGCTTGTGTGCTGTTGAGTACACGTGGATTTATGGTTTAGATAATGACTCAAGAAAGTAAGAATTTAAGACTGAGTGGTTTAAGGAGCACTTTTCAATTTTTTTCCCTCATAGAAAAATACATATTTTACTTAAACTTAGCTAGACCATAGCTGCTCTATATTTCTGTGCTCCAGGTGTTCATTATAGTTGTCATATTCTCTGGTCCCATTTTCCTGCTGAGCACATGCCTAAAATACCTGCATCTTACCGAAATATTTACAGATGAAACGATGTGAATCTGGAATTTACTTTAAAATGTCTAATGCAAACAACAAATGAATATATGAAAATGTGCAACATCATTGGCTATTTAAGAGATGCAAATTAAAACAACATGGAGATTTCATCTCACCCTGGAAAGAATGGCAATTTTCAAGAAATCAACCAATAACAAGTGCTGGAGGGGCCTTGGGAAAAAAGGAACACTTCTCTACTGTTGGTGGGAGTGTAGCTGGGGCAGCCACTGTGGAAATCAATGTGGGGATTTCTCAAAAAGTAGGATTTGAGGTCCCGTTTGATCCAGCTATTCCCTTTCCAGGTATCTTCCCAGAAAAATGAAAGGCACTCTACCACAGCAATATATGTGCCCTCGTATTTAGAGCAGCACACTTTGTAATAGCTAAATCTTGGAAAGGACCCAAATGCTGCTCAACCAAGGAACGGGTTAAGAAGATGTGGTATTTTTATACAATTGAGTATTACTCAGCCATAAAGAAGGATAAACTGGAGATTTTTACAGGTAAATGGATGCAAGTCGAGACCATGCTCATAACTGAAATATACCAGATGAACATATGTAAACATTGTATTATCTCCCTAGGGTAAGAAGCTAAAAGAGTAAGATCCAAAATGTATAATAGATGTTATAAAATTAAAAGAAATTTCAAAAGAAAAGAAAACCTGGGATGGATGGGGTAATGGAGAAAAGAAGGAAGGAAAAACACAACATGTATATACATAGTAGTTAAAATAGTTATACTACTAATTTCTCTTAGTTCATTGAAAAGAAAGGTTTGTGCTAATATTGTTTAGACAATTTAATGCTGACATCTTGCTCTCTGAGTAACTAATTTAAAGATAACAATATGCAATATGTTAACCATTGTTACCTTCCTATTATTTTGTTTCGAAATTTTGTTTTATTTTTTCCTCTTTAAAATTAAAAAAAGTCTAACCCAAAAACACAAGATACACAGCAGTAGAGATGAATTAAGCTTGACAGATCTTAAGAAAATTTGAATCTTGGTGATGGACTTCTTGAAATTAGTCTACTTAAGTTCATTTGAAAATTTTTCATAGGGAAAGTTTAAAAAATCCTCAACTGAAAAGTATATAAAAATCCAATTCTGTTATCAAGAGATGTAAAGAAATAAATCTCATTTATCTACAAGTTGATCAATCTGCTGACCCTCTAAGGAATATTGATTAAGAGTCTTGGCCTTGCCTCTATGATTGCAGTAGAAATAACAGGAAGTAAGAGTGGCTGAGTAGAAAAACTGAAAATCTTTATTATTCAGATTTTTCTGCAATTGACTGGTAGCTCTTAGATAAAACAGAATACAATTATTTGTTATGAAACAAATTTTCATTCTTTGCACTTCTTTAAAGTGCTCTCAAATGCCTTAGCTCTTTTAACTGTATCAATGAAACTTGCATAACATAATAAGTTAACACAAATGAAAATGGAAAGCATTTAAATTTATATGGTCATAAAAAAGTTGTTAATGTAATGCATTGGTGATAGTATGGCAAACAGGCATGCCATACATCCTTGTGGTAAGGAGCTGCTGCAGCCTTGGTGGAGGGCAATTTGCAGTACATTTCAAAATACTGTGCAAATGTACATATCATTTGATCTTACATTTAGGAATTTAACCTATAAAAATGCTTGTAACAAGCAAAATTAAATGAGTTTTTAAAATACTATCATGAAATAAGTGTATTAGGATAATATTGAAAACAACAAAGGTTTTCATCCTTAGGATATGGTTTATTTAATACCATAGGCTTGTTTAAAAATATTAATGTCTTTGTTTCCTACGAAAAGAACTTTCAGCTAAATTAAAATGTTTCAATGAGGGACACATTAGATCATCTATCATTTAGTGTGGAAAAGGTTTATTTGGTTTTCAATACCTCTAGCCTTTGGAGCACTGTACTGAGAACTGGAGATGTACTATTTCTTTTTATTCTTTTTCTGTTTTTTAAGCACTTTGTTGCCAGAGAAATGCTTTTCCCAACCTGGTCATTTTCTCTTTGTGGGAGAGCCTCCCTGGGTTCCCAGGTAAGGTATTGATGCCCCAAACCAAGTTCATTCAGGGCATCTTGGGAGACTTAATGTTCTTGTGGACCCACCCATCACAAAGCAAGAGGCAGTGTGCTATATTAATCCTGCCTGAAGGAACAGAACTCTGTATACAGAATTTATTAATGAGATAGTATGTTACCTGTTCATTTATAGGACCTCCCAATCTGCTGGGATGTATAGTTAATGCCAATCTTAAATAAGAATGGAGGTAAAATATGCTCCTTAGAGTTTGAAATGGAGTTACTAAAGGAATTTTCAGGAGGCTTACGTCCAGGCCAGTTTACAGATATCACAGTATACCTGACAAAGAACACACAACTTCTTTTTAAATATGCAGTGACAATATACAATGTCTTTATTCACCAACAAAAAAAAAATACCATGGGTAAATGTTTCAGTGAGCAAAGAATTTAGGTGCTATAACACTTTCTCCAGTGGCTCATGTGCAAATAAAATATTTTCCCCACACCTCACAGATGCAGTAAAAGTTTCCTGTAGTCTGCACATTAAACAAATATGTGAACAAGAAGACAGGATGGGGGACAAAGTGCTGCTTTTGGGGTGTTCCCAGAGTGTTGAGTTGCAATGACTATTTGCCTGGGGATGCCTATAGATCTTCATTTACATCTTGGATAAAATGTATCAGGTCTAGAAATTGGCTAATCCCTTTCATTTCTATCATCCTTACCTATATATTTGAACGGATTTAAGGATTCAGTTTGCTGAAAACTAAAAGTTTCCATTTTCTCCATCTTTTAATTCCTATACAACTCTGTAGATAAGGGGTTTTCAACCTAGGAATGATTGGCATTATAGGCTGGACACTGCTTTGTCCCAGAGGAGCTGTCTTGTGCCTGGCAGCATGTTGAACATCATCCATGACCTCTGGTCACTAGATGCCAGAGGCAGTCGTATCCTCCCAGTTGTGATGACCAAATGATTTTAGACATTGCCAAATGTCCCTGGAAAGCAAAATTGCCCCAGTTGGAAACCACAAGCTTGGGAATATTGCAAGATTTCTGTGGTTGTTGACTGCTGGAAATAAAAAGAAAAATTAAAGCATAACAAATAAGCTACTCTGTCTTTTTTTCCCATTATCTATTTGACCAAGAACTGAGGTTTACAGATTTATGGCTGGAGGAGGGATGCGTTTGCCAGAAGATGAGTTACATTTTGCCTTCAGGGTAACTTTGTTTTGAAATTGAACTTGAAGTCATATAGAGTAAGTTCGTGCTCTCTATGCTGGGATATTTCAGTCCTCATTACTTTCTAAAGATGCCCACACCTGGCCCTCTTCACCTATTCAGAGGACCTGTCTGGCCATGAGGATCTGAGTGTGCCAGCCCTTTGTAGGGTAGACTACTGAAGAATAAGCAAGGATTAAGATGTGTGCTCATCAGGCATACTTTGGGCCCAGCATGACCCTTATGGAACTTTGTCCAAATTAAAATAAAATAAAACTCACTTAAAATAGCTGTTCTTTTATGTGTCAGAAAATTATTAGGATAGGGGGCTGGGGATTTAGCTCAGCGGCAAAGCGTCTGCCTGGCAAGTGCAAGGTTGTGAGTTTGATTCCTGGTACCGGAAGAAAAACGAAAAGCGAAAAACAAAACAAAACAAAAAATTATTAGGATATACTGATTTTGTTAGAAAAAGTTTATTTACTGCTATTTGTTAAAGAAATATAAATATATCATGCTTTTGATTAATACTGTGATCCCAGGATTGTGAAATTCACATATATATAATGCTGTGTTCTCTATCTAGATTTAAACTCTCTTGGGCATTACATTAAGTGATTTTGGTTTAGGGCATATTATGTTCAGGAACAAAAATTTCCCCCAGTTTCATTGTGTGAAATACTTGGTTGCTGGTAGGTTTAGGGGAAACGATTGGACTGTGAGGACTCTAATTTCATCAGATGTATTGATCCAGTCAACAATGTGCCCAAAACTCAAAGAACTTATTAGGAGGTCAATCTAATTGGATGAAGCAGGTCACTGAAGGTGTGGCTTTAAAGACACTATTTTGTCCCTACCCCTTTCTGTCTCTTGTTCTCCCTCTGCTTCAAGTGTCATTAAGAGGGCAGCTTTGTTCTGTCATGCTCTCCCACCATTATTTCTGCATCACCACAGACACAGAAGCAGGGGAGCCAACCATGTATGAAATGAAACCTGTGAAATAATGAGCCAAAATAAATCTTTCCTCCTACAATTATCTTTCTGAAGTATTTTATCACAGTAACAGAGAACTGACACAGGCAGACCTAAGAACCAGGAAATTCCAGAAATGACAGCAAGATCAGCACTGTCTTCCCTTGGTTTAGAAGGAAACACTTCTACTTTCTAACAGTAAACTGGGAGCATGCCTGGACCAATCTAGATGTTGAGAAGGGCAAAGCTCAAGGAAGACAGTTGAAGGAAACAAGGAAGGAAATGAAGGGAGATTCCTGAGTAATTAAATCAAGAAGGAGAACAGGATTCTTTGCTCTTGGCTCTTGACTCTCAGAACCCTCTTGCACACACAGAACTGATCCTGGGAGGTTGTGATTTCGAAGCACAAAATCAACTTCTCTCATTACTGATCCACATTACCGAGTCAGGGCTCTTCAGAGAGATGATCCTCCATTTTCATACTCTCATTTTGACATTTACCTATTCCATTTTTCTTTCTTTTCTTTACTTATTTTTCCATTGCTCATGAGTTTAGTGTTCCCATGATCCATTCACCTTCCAAAAGCCCACCTCTCAATGCAAGAGACATCTGAGAGACATTTTAGATCCAAACCATAACATAAATAACACTCCCTAGTGACTTGGCATAATTTGCTTAACCAGTCCTCTATGGTAGAACATTAAGTTTCCACTTGCTTCTATTATAAAGAAGATTTTGCTATTATAATTAGCAATAGCAAGTTTTTGTTCTTTCAACTCTTTTTTATATTAAAGAGAATAAAAAATTGTAAAAAGCATTCAAAAGGTACAGAATTTCAAAAAGAGATGATAACAATGGTTATTATATTGCATATTGTTACCTTCAAAGTAATTGTTCAGATTACCAGATATAGGCATGCAAAATTGATCAAAAAATTAAGCATTAACTGTTCCTTTCAATAAACCAATAGAAATTAGTAGCACAATTATCTTAGCTATCTTGTGTATCTATATTTTCCCTTCCTTCTTTCTTTCTTTTCTCCTTTCTCTTATTGCAGTTGTTCTTTCCTTTCAATCAGTTTCTTTCCCTTTCACAATATCTGTTGTACATTTTGGATTTTATTTACTCTTTCAGTTTCTTACACTACTGAGACAATATGATGTTTACACATGCAGGTCTGATTTATTTCACTTACGAGTATGGTCTCTACTTGCATCGATTTACCTATAAAAGCCTCAAGTTTATCTTTCTTTGTAGATGAGTAATACTCTATTGTATAAAAATACCACATCTTTTTTTATCCATTCCTCATTTGATGGGCATTTGGGTTGTTTCCAAGATTCAGCTGTGACAAATTGTGCTGCTATAAACATGGATGCACATATATTGCTGTGGTTTGATGTTTTCAGTTCTTCTGGAAAAATATCTAGAAGGGGAATAGCTGTGTTGAACGGGACCTCTACACCTAGTTTTATGAGAAACCTCCACACTGATTTTCAGTGTTTCTACCAATCTACACTCCCACCAGCAGTGAAGAAGAGTTCCTTTTTCCCTACAACCTCAACAGCATTTGTTACTGGTTGATTTTTTTCATGATAGCCATTCTTTGTGGTGTGAGATAAAATCTCAATGCTGTTTTAATTTGCATTTCTCAAAGGACCAATCATGTTGAACATTTTTCATATATTTATTTGTCATTTGTATTGTATTGTATTTATTTCATATATTTATTTGTCATTTGTATTTCTTCATCTGAGAAGTGTGCATTCATCTCAGATGCCCATTTTTGGATTGGGTCTTTGAATTTTGGGGACCTGATTTTTAAAAAATCTTTATATATTCTAGATAGAAGTCCTTTGTCTGAGGGACAATTGGAGAAAATTTCTTCCCACTGTGTGAGTTTTCTTTTTACTCTGATGGTGACTCCTTTTGATGTGCAAAAATTTTTCAATAAGTTGAGATCCCGGTTGTTGATTATTTATTTCCCATGCAGTTTAATTTTTATTCATGAACTCTCTGCCTACATTGATGTCTTCAAGGTTCTACCTACTTTCTCTTCCAGTAGATTTAGTGTTTCTGTTTTAATATTTAGATCTTTGATCCGTTTTGACTTTAGTTTAGTGCATGGTGATAGATACGGTCTAGTTTTAGTCTTCAGTGTGTGGAAAGCCAGTTTTTCCCGCACAATTTATTCAAGAGGCTATCTTTCTTCCAGTTAACGTGTTTGGCCCCTTTGTCAAAGATAAGGTGGCTGAATGTGTTTGTAGCTGTGTCTGTATCTTCTAATCTGTTTTGTTGATCCTCAGGTCTGTTTTGTTGTCAGTCCCATGCTGATTTTATTACTGTAGCTTTGTAGTATAATTTCAAGTCAGTGATTGTGATGCCTCCTGCTTTGCCTTTGTTGCCCAGGATTGCTTTTGCTATTCTAGGTCTCATCTGGTTCCAGATGAATTTTAGGAGTGTTTTATCTAGATCTGTGAGATATACTAATGGTGTTTTGATTGGGGTTGCATGAATCTATATAACAGTTTTGGAAGTATGGCCATTTTCACAGTGTTGGTTCTTCCTGTCCATGAGCAAGGAACATCTTTCCATTTTCTGGAATCCTCTTCCATCTATTGAAGAGCAATATGTTTATATTATAGGTAAAGAAATGTCTCTGAGCCAATCGCTCTTGGATGTTGTCAACTAGATGAGTCATCAGAAATTAGAGAAATATGCTGTAGGACATAATTCATTGCTGTCTATTGGTATGAAATTGAGAGGGATTTTTAAAAGTTCTGTTTTTTGGAGAAAAATTAAAACAAAATTTCATAGCAAAATAATAGGGAATAACTATTTTAATACATTATATACTTCATTATTAGATACTTCATTATCTTTGAGTAGTTAATCAGAGTGCAAGACATAGGCATAAAAATTTCTCCAAATAATATTAGCACAAATCGTACTTTTCAATGAATTAAGAAACACTAGAAGTATAACTAAGAGATACTGTTAGCATACCAGGATATGATCTGTGGACACTGAGTGGTAAATCTCTGCCATCAAAGTATTATGTACTGTGGCAGTGGCAGTCAGAGCTGTTTATGGATAGCTTAACATACTCTTAGTCTTAGGATCATACTTTCCTATGGCCTTGAAGTTAGATGTGGACATAGGGTTTGCTTCAGTCAATGAATGTGAAAAAGAAGTGTCATTTCTTGCTAAAGGCTTTATAAGCCATTGTGGGAATCATCATGTTTCTGTTCCTTTACACCAAGCATCTTGAGTCCTTTCTGTCCTGGGTCCCTGGATATCTTGTAAGGATAAAAGAAAGCTAAGTTTCTGCAGTGACCCACGGCATGTATATGGGTTAAATGAAAAGGAAATATTGTTCTAAAGTGGTAAGGGGGCTGGGGATTTAGCTCAGCGGCAAAAAGCGCCTGCCTGGCAAGTGCAAGGTCGTGAGTTCGGTTCCCGGTACCGGAGAAAAACCAAAAAAAAGAAAAAAAAAATAATAAAGTGGTAAGACCCAGGGATTGTGAATTGTAAGGTATAACCCATATGTCCTGACAAATGTGGCCAGTGTGGCTTGTCTACCTGCCTGCCTTGCTGAGCCGTAGCACCAGGATGCTAGGTCATTTCAGCACCATAGAACATTGCAGTAGACCTCAGAGTCAGGTGCTTTCATAAACAAGGGAAGGGTTCAGTGGTATTTATGTATATATAATTCACTCAATTCCAAGCAACAAAGTGGGTGACAACGCCATGCCATCTGCCAGCTCAAATTATTTTTGTCATCACAGATTAAAAATTTTGTTTTAATATTCAGCAGGGAAATGACTTAATGTTGGTTAGCTTTGGGCAACTTTTAAAAAATTATTTCTCCTTCACAATAGGCCTAGAAAAGCTAATGAAAAGAACTAACAATTCACTAATCAGTCATTATGCCTCAGGGACCATGCCAGGCACCTTACCAAGACTGTCTCCTTTATGTCTTCTCCCAAAGTGAAGAAATCAGTGCTAGAATCATCCCTGGTTAGTGGGTGAAGAAACAGGTGCTATGTGGATCCCCCTTGACTGCTACTGTTGTCATCTTTCCCTCTTGCTCATCATTGCCATATTGTTATCAAGGCTCTCATCCTATATATTGTTTTGTCCAAACAACTTTTGCCAAACAGGCAGCATCCAGATACTTGAGACACAAAATCCATAAGATGTAGGGTCTGTCCTCCAGGAGCCAATGTACAAGGGCTGCACCAACTTAAGCATGCAGGGTGAGCCATAAGTGTAAACCCCATATATACACATGTATATGTGTGCTTTTACAAAAATCCAAAGGAATAGGTAAAGTGGACTTTACTGATGTGTTTTATTTGACCCATTAAATCTGAAATGTTATATAAATATGAAGCCAGTATAGAAAAATATTACTATGGTATTTTACATTCTTTTTCTTTTATACTATGTTTTTGCAGTCTAGTACTTTTAATTTTACACGTAACAGTACATGTCCATTTGGATTAACCTTACGTGAAAAGCTCCACTCCATTACTGTGTATGAGTGGTGGCCACTGTTTTGCTCAGCATAACTCTGAAGGGAAAGATTGAGGCATAGACTGTATATTTTAAGGTCTTATATCAGAAGTCAGACTCTCGGCCTCACCCTTTGCAACTCTGCAGTGTCCTTCATATACATTAGGTCATTTGGGGACAGGATCAGCCTCTAAGTTAGGATTTGTAGCCAAGGCTACTGGTTGCCTCCCTATTATACTCTCTCCTTCCGCTCTAATGAAATATTCTATTACTTGTGTAGCTAAAATCTACACCTCCCACCCAGCCTTTCAAATAAAGATGTTAGCTGAAATTGCTGGGTAGGCTTTCTGGGAAATGTCCTTAGCAGGGATTAACTTGGAGAAGAGATGTTATTTATCCATTGTCTCATCCACCTTCTTACAGCCTGGAGTGTGCATGTGATTACTACAGCTGCAGCAGTCACTCTGTAACTACAAGGCTCCCAGCTGTGAAAGTGTCTGTGTCTGCATGACTGCAGAACTGCTCTAGTAACTCCACAGTTCCAGTTCTGGACTTATTCTATGTGAGAGAAAAGTAAATTACTAATCTGTTTAAGCCAGTACTACTTCCTTTTGTGTTATATGCAGACACACTTAATACTGACTCGTACAGAATAAATAACTCCCAAGTTAACTCCATTTGTTCATTTTACAAAAGGATTCACCAAGAAGCTGAAAAATGTGACCAGATGTGATCACATAGTGGAGGTAAAATTAAAGATTGGGGATTCTGACTCTGAAGCCTTTGCTTTATTGTTGTCTCACTTTATTTCCTACGGATATGATTTCTATTACTTCCTATTTTCTACTGAACATTTAAGAGTCAGCTATCACAATAAACAGTGGCTATAAAGTTCCAGGTGCTAACTAGTGACATTCCGTGTGGGGTATCTGGTGGTAAGTGGTGTGGTGACCCCTTTGTCCCATCCCTTAATATGATTAAAGTATCCTTTGCCTCACTTGTCTGGCAGGTGACCCAAGAAAGACAGGGACAAACCAGTGAATGTCTTCTGTCTCCTTCTTATCTCCCCAGCCCCAAGGCTGGCTTCTTGCTTCAGGTTTCTTCTGGCATTTCTGTAGGGTTTGCTTGGCCGGGCAGAGGGAAGGCTCACCCAGGCCCTTTTTATTCTGCAGGTACAGGGTGGTGCGGGCACCTGGCCTTCCCCTCTCTCCCCCTTCCTGCTGTTTGCCTCCTGGCTATGACCTTGCTCATTTAGCATCCCCAGAAAAGGGCAGCGATATTCAAATCTGTCAATTCTGCAGCCTGTCTGCTGCTCTACAGAGAGCTCAGTAGAAGGAGTTTGCTGACTCAAGGCTAAATGCGATTTTCAAAAGCCCGGTCAACTGCAAGATCCATACTGCTTACAAGTTGGCTAAATCAGTCAGTGGTTTATTGAGCATCCTCATTGACCTTCAGAACTGCCATTAGCTCTACCTTTGCTGCCCACAGATGGCCTGAGCCCAGTGACTTGTGCTGCCTGCCTCACTGGTTCCAGGTGTGGTCAGACTCCAGCCACGGCTCATCCTTCCGGATGGATGTGCTTGCAACTGACCTGAAGCTTGTCACCCCAGAATTTCTCTGGCCTGGTGTGCTGATCTGCCTGCTTCTTAGTGTGTCTTTATCTAAAGCAGAGGTGAGCATACTTTGTAAGTAAAAGGCTGCAAATAGTTTAGGTTCTACCGTCCATGGGCTTTTTTGCCTGTACTCAACCCTGCCGTTGTAGCATGAAAGCAACACACACGACATGTAAACAAACAAGTCTCCACTCACTGTCTTTATAGAGACTGAAATTTGAATTTCATGTAATTTTCATTTATCATCAAATACTTTTGTTTCAATTTTTATTCATGTGGAAAGACTTTTTTTAAAAAAACTAACAACCATCGTTCATTTCCTATCACCTTGTTTTGAAATTCTGTATCATTTTTATTGTTTTTATGTTGTTTTGTTTGTGTCTTTGTTTTTGTTATCTTTTGTTCTTTTCTCTTTGAAATAAAAAAAGAAAAAACTATTCTTAGCTTATGTTTTACACTGAAATTGTTAGGAGGATAGATATGGCTCATGACCTTAGTTTGCCAACCCCTGATCCAAAATCCAGGCCAAAGTGATGGCTTTTAAAAATATTTTTGGGGGAATGCAAATCCTGGTACTGTCACCAATAAGAAATATAGCTGAACATGAGCCACTTCATTTTTCTGAGCTTCAGTGTCCTCCTTTGCAAAATGGAGAACATTCTAATGTGTGATAGAGTGCTGTTGGTTGATAAAATGAGATAATAGTTGCAAATATATATCCTGTATATTTGCATACACACACACACACACACACACACACACACACACACACACGCACATCCCAGCACACTGTAAGGGGCCAGTCTGAACACAGTGCTAGACTAGATACTGTAGGAGATCCAAAAATGAACCAGACACATCTGCACCCTCCTGGAGCTCGGAGCCTCTCAGGGAGGCTGTGTGCCTCAGTAATTGCCATATGCGGTAGAGGGATCTTGTCTGCAAGAGAGGCACAACTGACAGTTTTTCACCTCACTGTTACAGGCTACTTTGGGAGTTTGGGGATGCTTAGAGCATCTTTTCAAAGAGAGAGCCAACCCACCTGGGACCAGTGCAGTGGAGCCAGTGCTGACCCCTCTGCTTGTTACCATCAGTCCACTACTGCACTGCTGCTCTTGAAGTCCATCCGCACCTTGCCAGCAGCCCCTGATCTTCCCTCAGGAGCCACGGGGGCATAACTGCCACTCTCCGCTCTTTGTAAGGCATCCTGGCTGATAGCACTTTATCACTGGTGAATTTCTATTAAATGAAATTCATTCTAATAACTCTGCATAATTTGTTGATAAGTCACTTGCAAAAAAGATGAGAAATAATACAGAAACAAGGTCTGTATTATTTTAATTTCCACTTAAAAACAAATCTTACTCTTACCTTCCTTTGTAACATTACTTGTTCTGTTCAATTTGAGCTCCAACTGGAATCCCAACAGGGGTTAATCATCTGGGGACCACTTAGTCTATATTGCTTTCTTTACATACAGAAGGCTTCAAGTCTTTAGAGATAAATGGTGTCCACTGGATGTCATAAAACACTGGAGTCTCCACATGATTTTAACAGAACACAGTGTTCTAAATTGTTTTCTTTTGTGTAATGCATACATCACAGGACATACTTGTCAAACTATAATAATCAAAGATGGTGTTCAGGTACAAAGAGCTGATAACATCTCCAGGAAGAAATGATAAATTCTTCGCAACATTCTGATTCTTTTCAGTTTGTGTCCTGAAGTCTTCCTGAGTCTACATTCCCTGCAAGTCTTTTAGGGTCCGGTGAGGCTCCTGTCCTGTGCTGCTCCATGCCAAGCTGACCTCTCATACTCGTGAATCAGGTATTTTATCACAGCCTCAGAGCTGTCTCCATCTTTAACTGCAGTTACTCAAGTTTAGACTTTGAAAGTAGTGATTTTTCCATTCTTTTTTGCAAACCTTTTAGGAGAGTCCTTTTATTCTAATACACTTTAAAAATGCCTGCTGCAGCTGCCAGTCACTTTGGGAATTACTTCTTTCATTTCTGTATGGTTATGATTTCTTTCTGTTCTGTTCACTCTTTGATCTACCTTCTGCTGTGATGGTGGGAAGGGTTTTGAGGTTATTCTAGAATTTTGAAATATGAAAGGAACTTCCAAGTTGGGTATGGGATGAAACACTTTCCTGTGCAGAGCTGCTGTGTAACACAATTCCAAGAAACATGACTGTCTCTATAGCCTATATGACTGTTGTAAACTGCAGTTATGTTCACCATAGCCTAAGCAAATGGGGCTGCCCAAACTTGGATTTTCAGCCTCCAATACTGTGGGATAAATACACTTTTTGCTTATACCTACTCAGTGTCTGATGTTTTGTTATAGCCTTGGAAACAAACTAAAACATTGCCTGAGTTATGAAGAAAAAGGAAGAATAAGAGGAAAGTATAAGAGAGAAGAATAAAAGTGTAGCAGTACTTTTATGGAGTGTCTTTTTTGGTAGGCTTCTGTCCAAAGGCTTTATCAACATTAATTCTAAATCAGGTATGGTGGTGTACGCCTGTAATCCCAGCACTCGGGAGGCTGAGGCAGGAGGATTGTTACGAGTTTACGGCCAACCTGAACTGCATAACAAGACCCTGTCTCAAAAAGACAAAAATAAATAAATAAATAACTTCTTAGTTACTAGATATTTACCTATTCATTATGGAAATAAGCTCAGTGCAAAGGAAACCTGAAATTACCATCAAACCCTTCCTTTTTGAATTTCAAAGTTTTTTTATTAATACATGTTTTTGGTACAGAATGTTTACATTCTTTGAGGGAAGTTAGCACATGGACATGATACATCTTAACTCCTATTTTCATCTCCTTTCCCCTCCTCCATCCATCTCTTGATCCCCTTCCCATTTAAGAAATAGCTATCTCCCTACTTCTGATTATCTTTTATTTTGCTCTTTTTTTATTACTTTGCATTTTTCATATAAGGGAAACCATGTGACATTTAGGCTTGTGTGTCAGCTTTATTCCATTTGACCCTTCATGCAGGAGAGCAGTTGCATGAAACAATGAAGACAGCCTCACATTTCACACTGTATCACCAAGGAGACTTTCTATTAAGCTTTACTTCTGTTATTCCAGAACGCAGTCCCCTCACAGTGGAAAACTAGGTGTTATGGTTGATACATTGTGTCAACTTGGAGAGTCTAGAAGTTTGGCTAAGTGACTCAGCAGTTCTGCATCTTCCGGTGAAAAGGACATGCCTTTTCTCTTCTGGGATGTTGCTCATTGTGTCAATTTGAGAAGTTTAGAAGGTTAACTATGTGATTCAGCAGGGAGTTAGGGTGCTTACCTTGTGTTCATCCTGAGCCTGTGCAAGAGGAGGGCGTGGGGATTATGTGAGTGCTACATGCCCCCTGGGTGGGGGTAACCTGCTTACAATACAAGGGAGGGAAAGAGGCTTGCTCTTCTCTGTCACTGCTCCCTTGTGCTCTTGTTGCTTTGCTGTTCCTGCTGCCATGCACTGTTGCCCTGTGCCGTGCGCCACTCTGCCTTGGAGCCAGCTGAGTATGGACTGAAACCTCCACAAACTGTAAGCAAAATAATCCTTTCCTTCCTTTGTTTTGGGCGCTGGGTATTTTGTCTCAGCAATGAGAGAAAAGTAACTAAAACACCAGGCCACATCCTTCTCGCACTGTGACTCAAAGTCTCCCTGCTGGAGGTTTGCTTTAGGCAGACCTCCTCCTCCTTCCTCCCTGCTCGTGTGAAGGCCTCCTTCTGACGGTGGTTCGAGGCTCACCACCTCTGAGCAGCCCTGCCTCCAGGAATACACAGTGCTCCATCTCATCAGATGTTTGAATACAAATTATTTTACACAGTGTTTTGCATAATGGTATGTAGCTTTGTAAGAGTTCTTGTGTGTGTGTGTCTGTCTGTCTGTTTTGTCCAGCTGTCTCTTTCTTCCCTCCTCATCCTCTTTTTCATCACAGATTCCTTATGAGAGAAAGCTTCATTTCTCCTTTGTTTGTAGCCCCCTCCATAGCCTCCACTCCTGTGCCTAGCACACAGCAGGTCCTCAATAAATGCTTTTTAATAAGGAGCTGACTCACTGCCAGCACTCTGGCCCCTTTGGCTCATGTTGTTCTGAGGCATGCAGCCTTCCAAGAAAAGCTGGCTTTCTTGGCGTCCTTCCACAGTGTTGGTATGAATTTCAATGGTAGGCCTTCAAAGAAAAAAAAAAAAAAACTCAGAAAGAGCCATCCTACCATTGGGACATTGTCAAGAACAATCTCCAGTGGAGCGGAACTCTAGGGGTTGCAGGGATGAAATTCACACCTATATCTTTTTACTTTCTTTTAGAAAAATAAAAAAAAGAATTTGTAACCTAAGCTGACACTTAATGCATATGTACTTATGTACTATGTACACAACTTGCAAATGGTAAAGGCAGGATTGGATGCCAGGTAGAGTAGATTGAGTATAAACTCAACCTCTGCATAATATATATTACACTGTATCTTTTGAGATTTGTGTGTGTGTGTGTGTGTAACTATCTATAGACACCACAGAAACAATTTTAAAAGCCAATGCTTTACATGAACTTGTTATTCCTATTGCTTTAATGCTTTAACTGTGATAAATCAGGCATTGTATAATTGATGAACATCTGGCTTATAAGAAAAGTGAATCCTTAATAAATTTCTGACAAAACGTTGCCAGCCTAGAATAACAAATATCTACCTTTCAAAGAGTTATATCAAATGAAGAGTGTCTACTATTTTGCTCAGAGAGCCTTTCATGGGTTTGTTACACTTGGGATCACAGATGCTTCCATCTAGCTGATCTTTCTAGTTGGAGCTGAAGCCATTTCCCCACTAGTTATGTTACACAGATTGTAGCTTAATTTTGTCCTTGCTTCTTTCCTTCTAAGCCATCACTTATTTGTACCCAGCCAGCCCTGTTCCGAGGTAGCTCACATGCATGAGGGATGCCCCATGCTTTAAAGTTTTCCTCTTTCTGGAAGGCAGATATTGGTGCTGGAATAAGCCTTGGCCTGGCTGGTTGACTCTGAGAAAATGATGTATCTTTCCTCCATCACACAACAGAGATCATCATTCCTCGCTGCGTAGAGATCACACCAGAAGTGTGAGGATATTACTAAATGGAGCACTTGGTATGTGTGTGCTTCCTCCTGACCTGGCTGAGGCTGGCAGCAGGAACTCCTTCTCTTCTTCACTCCGGTTGTTCTTTTGTGTTTCTCTCCCCTCCTGCTTCTTTTCCCAGCCTCCTCCTTTTCACTTTGGTTCCTGGGCAGCTACTACTGTGAAGTCAGTGCAGCTGCCATCTGCTTTCAGCATATGGGACCAAGGCTGTTGCTTCCAAAGTCCTTGTGTTTGCTGTTCAGAGCAGGATGGGTTATTGTGTGGAAGTGAGGCAGCAAATTGCACTGTGACCTAATCAGTCTTTGTTAGATCTTCATCTAGTGTGGACGGAACAAATGGACCAGTCGTTCTGTCCATTTGTCTATCCACCCATCCACGAGTCCATCTCCCACCATCTACCATCAGTATATTGAGTTTTCTACTATATCTACATAATAAAACACAAAATTCAAGATCAGGGAAAATACAGGAAGTACAGAAGCTAATGCCAAGTGGAAACTGAACATAAATCTGGATATTAAAGGACCCATAAACATTATTGCCAACTCATGAATTTTTCTGTAAACATCCTGAGCCTACACAAAAGAAAAAACACTGTCGGTATGTAAGTCTCTCAATGCATAGTACAGGGGCACATGGGCAGATCATGCCAAACACAGCTCCTCTTGGAGTTAAGATCTGAAGAAAATTTCCATGTGAGTTCCTCATAAGATTTGGAAGATGCTTCCATATCAGAATATCAAAGGTTCGAGACTTAGCACTCATTAAGTTGCATTCCTAGTAAGAACTAGGACATCTCTTCTATCAAAGAATTCTAGACCTGACACTTTTTCTTGTGCCAAGTTGCAGTTAAAGCTTCAGATAGGACACACAGAAAAAGAACTGCTGGCTATAGTTACAAAACTACTGAATGATAATCAATATCCTTGGATTTAATTCTTCTTTTCTTGGGTCCTTGTTAATCCCCATTCCATATAACAGGATAGGAGGTGGCTGTCAGTCAGGAAGCATTAATACAACTAATGCTGAGTCCATTGGTTATTGAATTTATTAATTTCTTGTCATAGTAGTAGATAATTAGAAGTATTTATTAGGAGTTTGACAATGTAGTGAAAGCTATGAGTGAAATGACTTTACTACTGTAGAAATCATACTTCTGAGTCTCTTATTTTTTTTTTTTTTTGGGTTTTTCTCCGGTACCGCGAACCGAACTCATGACCTTGCACTTGCTAGGCATGCGCTTTTGCCACTGAGCTAAATCCCCAGCCCCTTTCTCTCTCTCTTTTTTTTTTTTTACTTCTGAGTCTCTTAGATCACTGTTGATTATAGGGGAAGTGAATACTCTAATAAAAACTCATTTTCCCACTGTAGGCCAGTCAGAAGTACCATATTCACATAAAAATAGGCTGTTTGAGAATGACAGTGACTGGTAAACTAGAACTTACTAATTGATTTAGAGCTTGAACCTCTTCTAATAGATGTGTGTATACCATAGCCAAATATGGTCATTGCCAAGACATTCAACAACGTCTTTCACAAGCATAAAACAAAATTATCCACTGATTTTTTTTTATAAAAAAGCATAATGAAGTGTGTTTTGGTATCATTTGCTTTAGCTTTTGTGACTTTGTGCTGTCCAGAAATGGAAGGGAGTTCCGGGACATTTTAAATTGCAAATTTGTTCTGCACTGAGTTTTGTAATCGAGCCTTTATCGTATGAGAAGTACAGGCTCAAATGCTCCCACGGCCCAATAGTCAGGTCCGGGAATGCATGAAGTGGGTTCTTTGCAAGTTGAGAAGAATGGAGATGATTAGAGGGACTGCAGATCTGCTACTCTTTGAAAAGTTGGAGGTAGCTACTTCTACTGTGCTGATTACTGCCACACGGAAATTCAGATGCCATTGTGCCTGTCCTATGATTGCAAGCAGAAATACACATTTCCTACAGGATTCCTCTGATTTATGAAATATATTTGACCAAATTAAAACATTCCTATGGGCTGGATTTAGCTTCTGCTCACTTTTCATGCAATGAATCGCCTACATAAATATGAAAGAGCGAATAGAAAACAATCGAGCTAAGGAGATACAGGCATATCCATGTTTTTATCCATTTATTATATATCCACTTCATTGAGAACTGTAGGGGTGCATTTTGCTCTCTAAGAAAATGAAGACACGTTACTTTACCAGAGGATTAAGTAGCACTGCTGCATAGTATTATTATTAAATCAGTTTAGGTAGAGAAGTAGATCTTAAAAAGTCATTTTGTGAAACTAACAGAGAACCACTGGTTATCCAATTTGATCTGTTTGTGTGACTTGAAATCTCCAGTGGTCCAAGTACAAAGTACTTTCTTCCCTCCGTCTTTCAACAAGTGCATAATTTCTCAACTGAGCTTATGGGTGTTTCAGTCTCATTCATTTATGGGTAATGTATAAAGAGAAAGCTCCTAGAGAATTTAAATCACCTATTGTGCAATATTTTGACTAAAAAAAAAAAAAAAAAGTGCTCCTAGCATTATATAGTGAAGGTATGGGCTGCTATTTCAATTTTTAAATTTTAAATTGCATGACACTAATGCTTGCCCAAAGTTACCTATGTTGGGGTTGTGGGGAGCATGGCATACCGTTGATTTCAGTTGTCAAATGTCACTGTAAAAAGTGTATAAAGTCAATCAAATTGTAAATGTGCCTTTATGCCACCTGTTTGGTGTCCTCCTGTACTGTGCCTCTCTACTTGCTGGGAGGCATGCAGAAGCCTTGAGAAGCTTGACTGCTAATCAAATACTAGCTCATGCTGCCACATAAATAAATTAATCCCTTTGCAAATATATGTTAAATGTACCAGAAGGTACCTTCTGGCCTCACTTAGTGAACTGGGGTACCATTTATCTTTCTACACACTTAGAGACCTTCAAATGACTGGGTAGCTTTGTCAAATTTAATCTTGATTCTAAGTAATGTGAATAAGACATGGTCTTCACTGTAACAGGTTAAAGCGCAGTGGTGGAAATGGGCTCAGTCGTGAAGATCGGTTCCCCTGAGGGAAGAAAGCATGGTACAGGTTTGAAGAGCACTTGAAATGGGTAAGACAAAGGCATGTAAAACTGTTAATAAAAACTATAAGCAAAACAGAATTACAAAAAACAATTTCAAATATCCAGTAGTGACTCAGAAAAAAAGCAAACAAAAAAATTGTGCAATGGGAAATTTCTGCTTCAGCCAAGGCTACCTATTAAAAGAAATAGTTCAAACAAAAACAAATAAGTTACTGAAATGAAGTGTCCCCTGGAATTTAAGGGATTTCCGGTGAGGAGCCAAGTGTCCCTGGAATGTGCCGGGGAGCAAATGCTCCCTCCCCAGCTCTCAGGAGGTGCACGACCACCCTTACCTCCAGCTTGCTCTCTCCTCTTCTCTCTCAGCTGCCTGTTGTTCATGGCCCCCAGACCAGAATGGCCACCACCCCATCACGACAAAGGAATGTACCCAGTAACTTACCTAAACTACAATTCTTTTGAGTATAAAAGGGATCAGGACTAAATATTTTCTAGTTGGTCCAGGCAAACTATACAAGCTGTAGGATCACTCCTTGCCCCCATTAAACACCTAAATCCTGTCCCACTTTGAAAACAGTGCATGAGCCCCCTGGTTCAGGTGGAGCTACCTTTTGGTCAGCAGCTCATCTTAACTACCCTATTAGTTGGCTTGGGTGCAGCAGTGTGACCTGCTCATTAGAAGATAAAATGAGTCTTTGGTTGACCAGTATTGCATGTCTATATCTGTTTTCATGAGAAGCCACTTTGAAGATATCAATATGTAATACAACCACCATTGTTAATTCCCTACCACTTTGTTTGTAACTCTGTATTGTCTGTATTGTGCTTGTGATATGTTGTAAAATGTTGTATGTCTGTTAATGTTTCCCTCCTTTTATCCTTAAAATAAAAAAATAAAAAAAATAAAAAAAAAATAAAAAAAAAAAAGAAGATCCGAGCTGTGCAAGTGCTCTTAGGGAGTACAAATAAAGAACCAGAACTGGAAATCATGGTGCTGTCAGAGATTGAACATGGTACAATTGCTTTGTTTTATTTTATTATTGTTATTGTGGGCTGTTTTTGTTTGTTTGTTTGTTTTTTTGGTCCTTTTTTTTTTTACTTTGTTTTGTTTCTTTGAGGCAGAGTCTCACAATGTAGTTGGGCCTGGCCTCAAACTCACAACATGTCCCCAGGCTGGCCTCAAATTTGTGGCAATCCTCCTGCTTCAGCCTCCTGAATGCTGGGATTACTGGTGTGTGTCACCATGCCTGGCTAGTTTTGTAGTGGTTTCTCACAATTATCTGAGGCTGGAAGCAAAATCTAAGTTTAAGCTAATTCAAGATTTCAGAGGCAAAGAAACTGAATGTCTATTTTTCATGGCTCAGCTTCTTCTAGTTTACCCCAGAAATATACAGATTTTTCTCATTCTTACTTGCCTTATTTTAGCTTAATCTATGATGTTTCTAGTTCTTTCAGTACTGGTCAACTTTGATTTTGCTTACCTTTAATTGACTGTCCTTTCTACTAATAACAGAACCCAATTTTCTTTTGGGTTTAAACAAGGTTGACTGGAGTTCAATGAATTGACACTGATCCTTGGCCATAAAAATCGTGGCAGAGAAGGGTCTGTAATTTAACTTGGATCACCAGGACTCAATCAGGCACTCTCATTGTAGCATTTTAGAAAGACTAAGGTTTGTTTAGCAGGCTAATGTTCTGGTAGCAGTGTGGTGCTGGAATTGTTGATACTATAGTCATGTTTTGTATTGTGGGGCAGTGGGGAATCCTGCACAGGCAGGAAACTAAAATAGTAATACCAAGAAAGAAAGGGAGGGGAAGAGATAGAGTAAACACACACACACACACACACACACACACACACACACACACAAATACACACAAGTCCTAATAGCACTGGAGCCCTTGGACATAGCCATTTTTGAAAATGGAGTTATAAACTTGCCTTTTAGTCTTGTGAGCCATGAAATTTCTACTTTAGTTAGACTTGAAATTTTCTATCTCTCATCCAAAAATAAATGTTCTATGATATACGTTTTTCAGAATCTTGTTTCTGTTTTGGTTCAGTTACCTTGCTGTCCAAAGCTGACCCCTCACCCACTCGCTTATTGGAAACTACGTTGTTCTCAAATTCTTGGCTTTTCCTTGTGGCTAGGTAGGACTAATGTCCATATCACAGCTTGTCATCCGAACAAGTACTTAACTGGTTTTAAAGATACACATAAATAATTTTTCTAATTTGACAAGACAAGAGTCCAGTTGTTTTTGTATAAGATTTTTAGAGCTGAGTGTGGTGGCTCATGGCTGTAATCCCAACACCTGGGAGGCTGAGGCAGGATGAATGTCATGAGTTCAAAACCAGATTGGGCTGCATCGTGAGTTCAAGGCCAGCCTGAATACATAACCAGACCCTGCCTAAAAAAAAAAGTGACAGAGATGTGACAAATACATGAAATACTTCCCAATGGTCAATGATAAGTCCCAGCAATTTGCACCAACAATGTGAAGTGTTAGGTATGTGTTACATAAAGTAGGAAATACATATTTGGTTTGGTTGATAATTGTAAAGCTTTGAGAGAAGAGAAACTCAAATACTATATCAAGTTTCTTGGAGCTCCTCAGTACCTTTGTTTTAAGAGGAGTTGATTTGACAGTTGCTCTCAAAGGATGCTGACAAGTTCTTTCTGAAGAGGAGACAAAAGCACTAGAATTGAAAAATTAGCTTTAAATTCAGTGACGCTCTCCCTTTTTCTAGTTTTTTCATGTATGCAACAGAAACATACAATGTCTTAAAATAATACTATTTTTGTTGAGCATTCATAGAACTTGATTTATATCTAAATACTTCTGCTACTTTACTAAGTAAATCTGCTTGCAGGGAGCATACAGAAGGTCATCCTTATGTTGGATTTACTCAGCAGCAGAGTCCTGTGCACGTGTGCATGTATTCACGTCTCAATCTCACTTCAGCTCTCGCTACCTGAGAGTTCTGAGCTTTTCTTTGGAAATAGACACCAACAGTACAGCTGTATGGGAAATTTCTTAAAATTTATTTTGTGATTATCTAACTGTGGAAGCTGAGGTCAAAAGATGAGAATTATTATCTTATGCAAATTTATTTCTGACCATTAAAAATAAGGAGTGGCAAAAATATGTGGACATGGGAGTTCAGATAATAAATTGTTGATACACTTGAAATGCATGGTGGATCAAAGAAAATAACTATGATGGAATAAACTTTTCTCTTTAAATAAATAGAGTGACTGAACCCAAATAATTAGGTCTGCACACTTCGGGTTAGGGAAAAATAAGTCAGTGAGAAATAAGTCCCTGATTCTAAGGCAATTGCTTTAGGAGAAATGGACCAAGTAGGAGATGGGAGTAGAAGTGGATGGAAAAAGCATACAAGGAGGAGAAAGGGGAGGAGGAAAATAGAGAGAAGACAAGGATAAGGGGAATGAGGAAGAGAAGAACCAAGAGGAAAAGAAAGAAGAGCATCAGGAAGCAAAAGGAACAAGAAGACGAGGAAAAAGAAGAGGGGAGGAGGAAAGGAAAGGGGAAAATGTTTTCATTCATTCAGTTACTGAGGCATTTAGTAATATTTATTGGATGCTTACTAATTGCTAGGAATGGTAATAAGCACTAGGAATGAATAGTGAATCCATCTTTTTTTCTTTTATTTAAATCTTACAGTCTGCTGGGCAAGAAAGAAAAAAATAGCTAGACAAAACAGGAAGTATGACACTGTATGTTATGCAGAGAGCTAATAAGGGACTGACATGAAGAAGACCAGCATTACCGCTGTGGACGTCACATCCACCTTGCTTGAATGACGTCCAGAGATGCAATCCTTCTTTTCCACCAATGGGCAAATAGATGGGAAATCATTTTATCTGCCCTACCTAAGCAAGAGTCATCCCAAGGGAGGAAATGCCTAATTCTTAAATCCAGGGGAAGGACAAATGAATGGGGCCACTCATCAGCATTGCTTACGTCTTTGTATACTGATTATAGAAAAGTAGATATTTCTACTTTTTGTGGATGCCTTAGTAAGAATAATTTCTTTGACAAAGTTGAGCTGATGGCCTTGAGAGAAATGGAATAGGCTATCTCTTATTCAAGACAACCTAGAAGCAGTTCTGCAACAATATGTAGAATCTCACATCAGTTTTAGAAAGCAATCTACACCCTGACTATTATGTTGTCATTTGTATATTTTCTGGTGTAATTTGGGGACATGTGGCAGGAACAGCTGAGGTAGTCAGACAGGTATTACCCTTATCTGGCACAGAAAGATCCTAGTGCCATGGTAAACAAACTCTCCATATGGAAGTCCCTGCAGACGGTATCACTTGTAAATAGTAGCTATTTAAGAGAAGTCAGCAAACAAAAACAGATCCCTTCAATCTGGTCTTACAGAAGTAACAACAAAAAAGGAATGATGTGTCTATATTGTCTGTATTAGAAATCCAGGAGTAAAACTGTGTGCTAAAGTTGAAAAATAGTGGCTTGTCAAGAAGTAACTTAAAGCTGAGAATTGGAGGAAAAGATTTGGAATCATGGTTGAAGTATGGAGCAGCCATGTTTTTAGTACATATCTACAAAGGAGAAAGCTATGTACTCCACGTGTTTCTGCTGAGAAATAACAAAGCATGCCGGTTTCCAGGCTGAGAGGCTATTGTGGCTGTTCCACCAGGTCATCTCCTGCAGAAGCAGAGTAGGTGAGGATGTCCTTCGAAAGTTCTCATTTTACTCATGACACAAACTCTGGTTGGAGAGAATAAGCTTCCACAGTAAGAGAGGGTATTCCCCCGTCTTTGTGTGTTTTCTTTAGTTTTGTTTTGTTTTGGGACAAGATCTTGCTATATAGTCTAGGCAGGCCTTGAACTTACTTTGTAGTCCAGGCTGGACTCAAACTTGTAGCGATCTTCCTGGATCAGCCTCCTGAGTGCTGGGATTACAGGTGTGTACCACCATGCCCAGCTGTATCTCCCGTCTTTATATACTCTGCCCATTTCCCTCAGACTTCCAGAAAATACTGCCATAGGGACCTCTTGATCCAGAGTGGCAGTCTTACCCATTCTCTTTCACCTCTTCTGCTCTGGGCAGCTGAGGGGGCCAGTATGCAAAAGTGATCATCCTTAGAAACTGTCTTGATTTTACAAAATTTGCTGAATTCTTTAAACATAAGGAGACTACAGACTCAACATTTCCCTGACAGCTCCAAGCAAAAAAAGAAAAAAAGAAAGAAAGAAAGAAAGAAAGAAAGAAAGAAAGAAAGAAAAGAAAGAAAGTAAAGAAAGAAAGAAAGAAAGAAAGAAAGAAAGAAAGAAAGAAAAAGAAAGAAAAAGAAGGAGGAAAAAAATGATGTGCTGGATTTAAAGATGCATTCGCTTTTCTTACCCAGAGTCCTGTGCTTAATTTCTAGAACCCAGGAAGAGGAGAGGATGAGTGATGCTGCCCCTCCTGATTTGGGGAGTCCCAAATCCCAGAGTCCTTTCTTCGGAGGCTGAGAGGAAACACAAACAGTTAAGGTTTTTTTTTTTTTCCTCTTTAGGAAAAACCTCTTTAGGTTTTTATTTACTTAAAAATTGTTTTGTATATTTATACATCCTGTAGAAATGCTTCCTTTATTTACACACATTTATTGAACCATTAAAATAGAGATGAAAAGGAGTTGTGAAGACGTTGTCCACCAGAGGCAGGAATTAATAGGTGGCTATCCCTGGACTTGCCAGGGTGCACTGGACTCCTCCATCCCACCAACCACCCCAGACTTGTCAAACAGTGACTCTAATGTGTGGTTCGTCAAATATGCAGCCTAGGCCAGGAGTATAAGTGGTGACTGTTGTGTGTGCTGTGAACTGAACTGCATCCCCTCAAATTCATATGTTGAAACATCTGAACTACATTGCGTCTGTGTTCAGAGTAAGGAAATAACTAGGAGTAAATGAGGTCATTGGGTCAAGACCTGGTCCTGTAGTGTTAGTGTCCTTAGCGGAAGAGACACCTGGGAACTTGATAGCTCTCTCTCTCTCTCTGCCCTATGAGGACACAGTGAAAGGCAGACACCAGGGCAGGAAGAGCGCCCTTGACAGGAACCTAACTATGAGGTGCTGTAATCCTCGCCTTTCCAACCTCCAAAACTATGAGGAAAAAAAGTCTGTGGTTTAGTCCACTTAATCTATGACATTTTGTTATAGCAGCCTACACAGACTAAAACAGTATGAACCACAATAAGACTGATGTTTTTAATCAAACAGTAGAACTACCACATCCAGATCAGTAATTATTTTGTAGACTATTTAGGCATCATGCAGGTGCCCATTGGAGCTTCTCTTCTACCCTGGAGACAATTGGTGAGCTGCACTGAAGACTGGCTTCTAAATTCAAAACTCTTATTTTTAATGAAAACAATACTTTTCAACTTTACATTCACTAAGTTAGGCAATAAGCATTTTTGCTGTGTTAATAACTCACTCTTTCCCCAAAAGATGGAGAACCATAACTATAGAGAATATTCAAAAGACTAGTTGTTGAACAAATTAATTTACCATAGGCTTTGAAAGCCCAAACAACCGAAATACCCAGGACTCAAAGAACTCACAGATGGATGACAAGAACCACTGCAGGCACTCTCTGAGAACTCAGAGAGAGCTGGAGAGGTGCCAGGAGACCGAAGCTGGGAAAATACTGTCCAATGTCTTTTTGAGGGAGAAAAACACAAGTGCAGGAAATTGTCATTTGACAGACTCAGTATTTTCACCCCCAGTAGAGTGTGATAAGTAAACACTTAGGTCTACATTTTGAGGGCACATAGTCAAAAATATTAAGATCTACTTTTCTCTGATGTTGTTTCTGAGAACAAATTGGAGAAACAAGAAAAAAGTGGCACTATAATTAAGGGCTTTATAGTATTTTGTGTAGTAAAGTGATTTTATGAGAAATGTGTTGGCACAGGAAAAGCTAGTCATATACTGTTCAGTGAAAAGGCGTTTTGTAAAACAGAACAGTACAGCACTATTGTCATAAGTAGTATAGAGATAGCTATAAATACACAAACATTTTTTTGGGACAGCCTGGAAAGTTAATAACCTTTTGTGAGTGGTTGTACTGGGGAGTTATTTTTCCTTCTTGCCTCTCTTTTCTGCATTTCTAAATTTTTTATGATTAAATTATAGGCTTTTTTACACAGCAGAAGAAAATGGTCAAAAGAAAACTATGCAAGGGAGTAGAAATGCTGATTAACATTGATTTTATGTGTAGGAGGATGATGTGAAGGAATAACATCTCTTTTACTGTAATATAGAATTTCTATATGAATGCTGCCATCTTCTATTAATTGGAGTTTGCAAAACTGTCACCAGGATCACCAGGGACATTCTGATATAGTAGTGGACCTGCAGCAAAGATTGGGAATCTGACCATAAGCAATTGGTTAAATTATGGTATATCCATAAAAATTGAAACCATATAATCTATTAAGAGTGAGGTGAGGGGACCACATAATTATCTTGGAAATGAGTCATAATATCAAAAAGAAAGGAGCTGATTATAACAGAATATGATGCAATTTTATAAAAAATAGGAATTTTACACACACGGACCCCCACTCCAACATGAATAGAACATATACCAAAATAATTTGCTAGTGGAATGAGATTTTTTGTTTGTTGCAGTTTCTAAGTGTTTTACATATTTTATGTGTTGGTTTTGCAGTTATTTTTAAATCATTGTTTGTGTCCTTTCCTTTATAAGGGCAAAATTGCAAAAGATAAAGGGTTCACAAAGCATTTCGTAATGGAGTGAATTTTTAACCAAAGAACCCACGTGGAACAGAGACCCACATGGAAACTAATTAGGTGAGAGTTTACAGGTTGGAATGAGCCCTTGTAAGCCAGTGAAATAGTCATTGCCCAGGCTATATTGCAATTCTAATTCTGATTTATTTTTCCACTATGAATTCGTCCCTCTATCCCTCTCTCAGTCTCCTGGGTAGATAGCATTCCTTTGTGCAAGAAGAGGAACAGTTGAATATTCTCCATCAGTCTTTTCATTAATCTACCTGCTCTTAGGTGGTATCACCTCAGTGTCTCACATGGCTGCCTCATCAATTAAAACAGGTTCATCAAGTTCATAAATTATATCTCTAAATGAACTTACATTTCAGACCTACTCATTGGATGTCTTCTGTGTTAGCAGTGTGTCCTGGAGACTAGAGATAAATAACCCATGAACACTGAAACATTGTCTTAAAAGAACTTGATTCAGGCAGAGAGACAAAAATACGTGTGTGTGCTATTTAACTAGGTTTACTTATTCATATATATATA
>NW_004955434.1:7384690-7406337 GCF_000276665.1 Chinchilla lanigera | reverse complement strand
ATGATTTAAATATATTATGATGCTCCTGGCAAATATATCCAATTTAAATGAATAAATTACAAATGGAATTTAAAATAAAAAATTTAAAACATCACATTTCCCAATGTCAATAGATTGGCATTATTCAGGTCATGCTGACAACAGATGGAAATTTTTAAAAATCTGATAAATTCAGTGAAATGTGTAATATGGTATGAAGTGGAGAGCATAGGGTTAAAGATTCTCTTCCCATACTGTAAATGAGAAATTTAGAGGCTCTTAAAAAATAGAAATGCCTTGCACCCACTACCAGGACGTCAAATTACCAGGTGTAGAACGAGTGCGCTGTATCCACAGGTAGAAAAATCTTTCCTAGTGATTCTGATTTGCAGTGGGTGTTGAGATACACTGACTCACTCCCTCTAATACTACCTGTGCTGTTCCACAGTACAGCAGTGGGAAATACTAGTTGCATGGACTCTGGGAAGATGGATGGGAGTTTGATATTGAAAGGTCATCTAACAAAATAAATAAACAGTTCAAAGTCGGGAGGCCTAGCTCGGGCCAGGTTGATATGGGAATTTGGGAGGGTTCAGAGTGGCGGGGTTCCCAGGGTGTGGTACGGGTCAGTCTCCTGTGTAGGAAGAGTGGGAGGAGAAGGCATTGGAGCAGGGACAGAGGGGAATGTGAGAGGGTGATCTAGAAATTAAAAGGCCGGAGCATACTGTGAACCAAGAATGTGTGGGCTGTCGGGGAGACAGGGCCACAGTGCTTGCAATGGAGGACACAGATGGTGAGGACCGTGAGGGAGAATGAGAGATAATTCTGAGCCAGAAGTCACAGAATTTGACAGCTGCACCTGTGGTGTTAGGAGTAACACCGCTTCTGGAATTGCGTTTGGTTTCATTTCTGTATCTTCTTCACAAATAATAGAATGCATTTTCTTGAACTCACATATCTCCGGTTATTTTACCTTTTCTCTGTACAGCTGGAGAGTATGAAATGGGAGAGAAAAAAAACTCTGCCCTTATGATGAGAGAAAGAATATACACACTCTTTTTCTATTTGCAGATATATTTATTACTTTTTCTTAGCATCAACAATTGCCTTCCCCGAGCCCACACATACACTGAATGTAAGTCTGGGAGGCATGGGAGCACAGTAGCAGGAGAATCGGAGGAGCCCTGCCTCTGCCTGTGGCCCGCCGTGCTCTCTCACTTGACATTTCTGAATGCAAATATGTCTGGCAAGCGTAAATACGGGTGTCACCCTCAGAGTAGCACCCATTTCCACCTTGCCATTCCCTATCATGAGTGTGTGCGGGGATGAATGTTCCATTTTCATCTTCTAATGTTTTCACAGCTGGAATTTTTTACACAGAACAACGGTGAGTTCTGCGGTTTCCAAGGTGAAGAAATGGATCTGCTTTTTCTCTTTGCAGAATTCAGTGCATTTTCAAATACTTTGAAAATGTGCCAGAGTCAGAAAAAGGAAATACTCAATGTTCAGCCAGCAGACAGAAGAGACGTCTGCTATACAATATTTTCAGGTCAGGAGAGCTGCCCTGGATGGAATGAATCGATTTAGGTGACACACCACTGTGAACACACCTGGGCAGGTTTGGTGGTAAGGACATTATTGATGTTCTACCTCAGTGACTCTCAAATTAAGGTCTCCAGACCACCAGCAGCAGTATCATCACCAGGGTTTAAATTCCCACTCTGCCTCTTATTAAGTTGTCAGGACTTGGGCAAATTGCTGTGTCTCTCTGAGTCTCGGTTGCTTCAGCCCAAGAACATATGTCATCTGATTTTTATCATTATTTAATTTGATTGGGTGATGCAATTAGTGTGGTGCCTGGCAAATAGAATGCTCTTTAGAGTGATGACAATTGCAGCGATGATATTTATCCCTCAGTGTTTGTGGTTTAGATGTTTCACATCACACAACTGGCCCCTTTGTTTCCACTGGGATCACCAATGTCACCACTTTCTGTCCCACTCCCCTCAAGACTTTTGTCAAGTTCTGTTGGTCTCTCTAGGTGGATGGGGCTCATGTAGGTGGGCTATCCTTTTAGGCTTTTGCTCCTCTCTCTGTGTTGATGTTATTACTATTGATCTGTGGTCTGCCATTGCCTCTACTGAAGATGAGACTCTAGGCACTTGTCCCATCAACATCAAGGCATGTATCTATTATGTGGAACAACTCAGAAGTGTGAGTTCTCCTTAGAATTGCACACCTCACAAAGAAGCTTACGAGGGTCAGCCACTGTACCTCTCTCAGCCTCAGTGTCCCTGTGATTTAAGGGCTATGCCTACCTTAACCATGGCTTTAGGAATCAGGATGCATATAGGTACTTCCTTGTCCTCTTTCTTTTCCCCTTACAGTTTTATGGGTATGTTTCCCAGCAGCAAAACATGATGCAAGATTTCGTGATGATAGCCACTTACCACAGAGCCATCTTCCAGAACCATGCTGACTTTAGAGACAAGGTAATGCTGGCAGCAAGCTATTAAAGTCATGCTGTTTTAAAAAGCCTGTTCAAACCCAGAATCAAAATGAAGCTTTGATAGAATTACCATGTGGCCCAGCAATTCCACTCCTAACTATATACCCAGAAGTGATGAAAACAGATATTCAAATGACTATTTGCACACAAATGGTTACAGCAGTGTTACTCAAAATAGCCAAAAAGTACAAACAATCAAAGTGCCTATCAACTGATGAGCATATAAATGAAATGACGTATATCCATCCAGTGGAATATTATGTATATTGTTCATTTTCTATTATACTATAAAGGAATAAAATGCTTCAACATGAATTAACTTCAAAGCATGGCAGATGAAAGAATTTAGGCACATTAAGTCATATGATTCCACTTATATGAAGCCATCCAGAATAGATAAATCCATAGAGACAGAGAGCATGCTGGTAGTTGCCAGGGATCTGGCCAGTGGGAGGGGGGCAGGGAAGGGAAGCGTTGGCCTAGTGGTGACAGTTTCCTTGTGGGGTGATGAAAATGCCTTGGAACTGGACAGAGATAGTAGTTGCATAATGAATGTACTAAATGGCATTAAATTGGCTCTTGAAAGTGGTTAATTTGATGTTATATGGATTTTACCTCAATAAAAAATTAAGCTTGGAGTGCCAGGAACTCAAGAGACTGAATGTACCGTGCTATGGTACATAGAACAGGTCAAGAGCTTTATTGCCCTGTAATGAATAGCTCTTCATGAGGCTCTCTAATGTTAATTTTCTCATAGGCTCCACATGTGCAGGCATTTATTTTCTTCACAAATGGATCTGAATGATGAATGATTGCTCACACACTGCACAATATTGTCCATTATTCTCCTACCTGTCAAATAGCCAACATGTGAACAGCTAAGCAGCTCAACTCAGAGGCAGGAGTACTGGTCAGAGGATTAGCAGTTGTGAGATCTAGTTTCATGCTTTCTCCTTACCGAGCCATGTGATGTTAAGCAGGCTATCAATGTGACCTTAAACTCCACTAAGCATAAGTCTCTTACTGCTATGATCATTGTGTATCTATGGTATTTGAGCATTGCTGCATTAATTCCCCAGGTGGGTGTGGCAGAATATTGCAGTAATGATCCGTGGAGACTCAGGCCTCCCTGGAACTGTGCCACTTTGTCAAATCACATAGCTGCTCATCTCATCCAGAGACAGTCTGAAATTTTTAGCCCTTATCTCTGTGCTGGTCTTGTGGCTTGCTTTGACTGGTAAACATCAAGTTTCAGGGCCCAGGCTTAATAAGATTGTGACGTCTAGTCTCACTGCCTTGGGACTCTGAGACAACAATGGTGTGAGGAAGCTTAATCTTGCCTGACAGAATTAGAGGGGACGTGGAGAATGAAGTCCCCCAGCCCACGCCCAGCACTAGCTATCAGGGCAGTGAGTGAGGCCATCTTGGGCCTCTAGATCCAAACCAACCTTCAGATGAATACAGAAAGGTGAACAGATCCCAGCAAGGTCAGCAGAAAACCTGCCCAGTTCTGCTACAGAATTGATAGAACAAGCAAACTGTTTCTAAGTGAGCCACTAAATTTTGATGTGGATTTACACACGATGTCTGCTCCAAACAGAGGGAATGATGCCTGAAAAGTCAGTGGTGATGTAGCCCCCGGGGCTGGAAGTTTGTTTGCTCGTGGCTTCCTTTCCTCTGTCATCTCCGCTCCACCACTGCTCCAGCCAGTAAAGTTTTATTTTGGTTACTGTATTTCTCAATTCTCAAATTTGCATTTGACTCTTCCTTATGTCACTTATTTCTTGGCTAAGAATTTTTATTTCCATTAGTTTCTGCAGGGGTCAGGATTGCTGGTTGGAACTTTTTATAATAGCTGCTTTAAAGTCTGTCAGATAATTCTAATCTGTGTCATTGTAGTGTTAGCTGTAGTTGTCTTTCTTTGTGAGAAGCAAGATTTTTCCTGACATTCCAAGAGCTTCCAGATTATACTCTAAACATTCTGAATATTATGAGGCTCTAGGTCTTGTTTGGAGCCCATGGAGACTGCTGATACTTCTCTTTCAGCAGCAAGTCGGCCCAGTTGGGTTCAGCCTACAAATTTCATCCAGTAGTGCATTCTGAGAGCTGCCTTGCTGTGTCGGTGCCGTCTTCAATGTCTTGACTGTGCTGTTTTTCTCTGTCCTGAATGCATGTCTCCCAGTAACCAGTCAGGCACGTGGGTGGGGTTCTCCAAGAGTTGTAGCTCACCGGTGTTATATCTGTGTGCGCACCAGCAGAGGCCGAGCCCAGGGATTTAACAAAGAAGCTGTCTAGGTTGCTCTGACAGCTCCTTCTTTCCCATGTTCTCTTGGATCCTTTCTGACTCCCTGTATTTTTGACCCCAGGCTGTAAAGCTCCTCCTGACATATAATTCCAGGATTTTTCCCACCTATCAGCCAAGCAGGCAGAAGAAGAGAACTAAATAGTGCTGGGGGGTTAGCTGCAGCCTTTGGGAACAGCAGTGCCACTGAGTAGAAAGGAGGGAAGGATGCTCCCTCATAGCTTCTGCTCCTGCAGGCTGATGCTGCCACTACTGCAAGATCTCTGGGGCTGGAGTGTGGAGGGAGGGAGGAGAGAAGAGATGAAGGAAAGGAGCGAAAGGGAGGAGGAGAGGAAAAAAGGGAAAAGGGAAACAGTATATCCACACTAAGCATTAGGAATTCTCTTTCCCTGTCTTAGAGTGAGAAACAATTGACATCTCTAGCAGCTGTCTTGATTTGTGCCCTGGTACCCTGTTCTGGAGTCTTGAGTTCAGGCCTAGGTTTATGAGAGATGGGGAAAAGGGGCAAAGTCCTTGTTGGTAAGGCAGTATTTCAAATCTTCTTCTTCTTCTCCCAGTCTGTTATTATTTGCTTCTCACAGTCCTCAAGTGGTGTTGCATGAGCTGAGTCTAGGTTTTACAGCTGTATTCAGTGGAAGAGTAAGAAGGGTATAGGCTTCCCCAGGACTGGACACTTGCTAATAAAACTTAGGTCTAGGTGCTCTGTTGGGCAAGAAAAAAGGTAAAGCCAGAAATGACCTTGTTTGGCCAAAGGCTTCATGTCACAGGGCTGAAATGTCCAGGGACCTTGCTTTACTAGTGGGGCATGTATGGTTAACATTTATGAAGTTAATGTTGGTACAGAAGAAAATCTGAATATGAGAGGTGGGTAGGAGCTTAGAAGAAAAAAGCTTGTTTCTTTGTTCCTTATTTAGTATTCTATGTTGGAAGTAAGCAGTCTTATAGACTTATGGTAGGGTTTTTTTCCCAATTAAATAAAAATTCAACCTCGAACCATTTTGTTTTGTTTAGGTTTTGGTTTGTTTTTATGGTTTGAGGATGTTTCCTGAATGTGCTATATTTAGGGAAACTTCTCCCCCTCTGTTTGAACTTGGTTTTACACCATACTCTGTTTTTTATAATCTATCTATAATCTATTTTCTATATTCTCTATTATCTGTTTTTAATTCTGGTCATGGCTTCTAAAGATTACTCTCCAAACTATTAATCTGTCTAGTAATCTGCATCATAAGTTTTTCTCATGAATAATGTCACTTGGTCTTTTTATTTATATCTCCTTTTCATCTATGACAATGAAAGCTTTTGCACCAGGTCACCGGGAATGTCACTCCGAACTCTAACCTCACTGATTCTGTAAAATGCCCTTTCCATGCCTGCCGGAAAAGGGTTTATTTGCCAGTGAAATAAAATAGGCATCCATCCATCTGTTGGGGCTTCTGAAAGTGATAATTAATCACATGGTTGATAATTAATTATATCCTTTTCCCCCTTTGAGTTCTGAACCAATTTAGAAAGAGACACAGATGTCAGATAGACATCATAACATCAACTTTCTTGCTGGGATAGCCATTTGGGGAACCGTGTTAGACCTGTGACCAGATAGAGCTTCCTACTCCTTCCTTTTGTGTCTTCAACAACCGATCTCCAGACAGTTCCAGAGCTTGCCCGGTAAAACTCCCTCCAGGGGGGCTGAAGGGTGCTCGCTTGAGTTGGGGTGGGCAGGCTGGCCCTTCCACAAGCCCAGCTGTGCATGCTAAGTTCCACATCCTAGTGTTCCCTGTGAGATGAGTCACTCCTGTGGTGGGGAAAAAAAAGAGGAAAGGTAGATGAGCACTTTTCCCCCTTCAGTGCCTTCTTCTGGAAGTAAATGTCCCCTCTGACAGCTGAAGGAGCAGACTATTCCCACAGTGTTCAATAATTCCCTCAGTCCCAAATAAACCAGAGAGGTTTGTCACTCTTACTCCAAATCTACCACAAATTCAAAATATTTTTGGTCTTCTTTTATTTGCTTTCATTATACTAAAGACTGTCAAGAATAGTTCCTGTTGAGGACACCACCTTTCTACTAAGCCTTTGTATTCTTTCTCATCAAAATAACTTCCTAAAAGAGCATTGATATTGATTACCTAAAAGGGCAGAGGTTTAGAAGGATCAATGCCAATGGCTATTATTTGCTGAAACGCTTAGTACAGGTAAGCACCAAGTTAAGGGTTTTCTACACAGGGTTTCCTTTAATCTTCATTACAGCTTCTTGAAATAAATATGAATATTACTGCCCTTTTAGAGAACAGAAAATTAAGACCTCGAAAGGTTGTTAATTTACCTGATTTTATATAAATAGAAATGAAAAGACTAGCTGAGTGTCCAGTTCATCTGCTTTGGAGCTCACACATAACCACTGAAAGGCATAGCCACGGAATTTTGGCTGGAACTGTTGAGGGACGCTTTTGTTTCTCTAGGCCTAAGGATGAGATGACAACATTTGCTTACTTCTGTATCCCCACCACGTATAAGGTTGCAATGCATTGTGACTATATTCATGAATTCTGGAGCCAGAGATCCACCAGAACAACAACTTGGCCAGGTTCCATGCACCTACCGAGGACCTTTACCATCTTTGTCTTAAAGTAGGTCATCTCCTATCCCTGAGCTTTGATTTGCTTGATGTTACAAGTAGGAAGATGATAAAAGTAGGAGTCACTTCCTGGGCCCTCTTGCCAGTTCAAGATGATACAGTGCATATGAAATGCTTAGTACATGGCTCATAATACGAACTCATTACATATTAGCAAGTATTATTGTTAGTGATGGTCCTGGAGAATTGTACTATAGTTTCTACCTCAACTGTAATTTTAAATCTTTCTAATCTTGATTTTTCATTTTTCCCCCTTCTTGTAGGTTTAATGAAATTCCTTTCTGGGCCAGAGCACTGCTGGCTGAGAACTCTACTTGGCATCCATCCAGGAAGCTGACCCTGCTGGAACTTACCCCATCTCCCCTCCTTGGAGTTTCTGTTAATTGCCATCTGGCTATTTTTAGTTTCTCCAAGTGAGTGCTGGGCACAAGCAGGGAAAGTCCATCCTGCTGAGGGAGTGAGGTTGTGTGAGCTGTGGGGTTTTAATTTGGAAATGTTTTGACACTTCATTTGTCAGGGCACCAGTTGCTGGAAACTTGTGAGAGTAAGCAGGAACTGAGACCTTATTATTTTTTTAAATCAGCGTTTTCACAGAAGAGAGAATCCCCAATTGCAGCAGCTGCTTAGTGCATCCAAATGTGAGCTTTGCTTAGGCAGAAGGGAATTAGGGATCTGAAGGCTTAAAAGAAAACATAAATAACAACAAACATGCAAATCAACCTGTTTAGACTGTCAGCTGATATGCAGATTTGCAGTCTGAGCTTCAGCTCTTCCCATGTGGGTTTTATTTGGTGTGGGCTTATCATCAATTTGGTGAAAAATCCTTAGTTTCATTTCTGATCCTTTTCTCAAATTCTCCTTTAAACCACTTCACATTGATGGTTAACTGGGCAAAGCAAGGAGGCCTGACCTCAATCATTGACCAAAGTAAGGGCCACAGCACAGGTCTGCCACACACTCCTGAAGGTGAGCTCTTGCTTAATTCCATGGCTTCTGACCCTCCACTGCTCACCCATCAGTGTTAACCCAGGGTAGCAGACTCCTTGTTGAGAAATCTGTAGGGAAGTAAGAAGACAAGGAAATGACTCAGAAAAGACGATAGATGTCAGGAAAACTTCAATAAACCTGTATATGTTCTTAAACTGCCACCACCTTCTTAGGCTGGATTCCCCAAATGGCAGAGCATGGCTCTGTGCTACCACTTTATCAGGGAGCACAATTTCAGGAAAGCAGGAATAAAAGAAAGGAAAATGAGCAAGGAAGGAGGGAGAGCATGTATAGCAGGGCAAATCACCAAGGGGCTGCAGTTTTATTAGAAACAACGCCTGTTGTGAATGACCATTTTCAAAGGGGCCACAGGAGGCCACTCTGTCCTCAGGTAGTTCATTCAGCAAGCGTGAAGTAGAATGATTCACCCACTGGCTGCCACCTTCCATTGGCCAAATTATACCCCCGGGGAATTAACTCCCTCACACTTCCAGAGCGCTTGCCACTGTAGGGGTTCCCGTCACAGCAGTAAGGAGGAAACTCCCTAGTAGGATGGACATGGTGTAAATGAGGTGCACACTGGCAGTGCTGTGAACCATATGCAGAACTAAGAGGCCATTCCAACAGCGTCCTGAGCCTGTAGTGGTTATAGCAAGAGCAGCAGCAAAGATTAGCAAGAGACCCCACTCGAGGTTTGAAAACTCGGTGAAGGCATCTCCCAGCGCTCTTCTGCCCAGACAGCCAGGCAGATACTCCATTCTAGCAAAATACAGAGAATGTGTGATAGCCAGCAACCAACAACTTGAGAGCCAATCTAAACTTTCTTCTTTTCAGTCTCCAAATCCTATGGACTCTATTAAACTCTGATTTTCAACATTTCTGCACTGTTTCACTTCTGTCTGTCCCACAGTTAATTTTTAGTTCTCATTCTTATCTAGTTTTTTCTGTAATAATGTGAAAGTTTTTCAGTACATTTCTTGTTTGCACCACTTAAGATAACTTTGAACATGTGTAGGAGAAAACGTCTATGTGAATTGGCCGAAATGGTCAGTTAGTGTCATATTTCAATCCAACAACTGCGGGCATCCTATCCAAATTTAACCAAACCGAGGAAATAATAGGCACCTGTTCTGGGTGCTTTGGAAAATAGGGAAGCTTCCCCAGTAGTCCATCCCAGCAGACTTGCATTTGGGTGGCACTAGCAAATTTGTATGTCCCACACCTATACCATCACTGATAAGAGGAATGGAACATCTAGTGATGGACCTAGACTGACAAGAACCACCTCTCTAGAAGTTGGGACCGTTACCCACAAAAAGAAGGGCAAATACTAAGATTCAAGTTCTTGTTGGAAGAAGGAAGAGAAGGTTGACATTAATTAGGAAGCACCAGTTTCTGCTAACTCTGATCTTGTAACCCTTTAGTCCATGCCACTGATGTAATGTTGCAACATGCAACTAGAAATAATTCTTCTGTTCAATACTTTTTCATGGGACTTCTTTGTACGCAGACTCTATGATCAAGAATGTGCCAGTTTCTCCGGCTTTTGCTCCTACAATGTTTGTGTCTCAACCAGACCCTCACTTCACACCCGCAAGTTACTGTCTCCCCAGTGACTGGCTCTCTCATTCTTAGGTGCTTTTTCTGATATCTTGATGCCCCTGCATCTTTGCCCATTCAAATGGCACAACATTAACTTACTTTGCAATTTTCACTCTGCCATGCTCCTCAGTGAAGTCCCTATCGATCACTTAGTACAGGCGACTCTTCCTCCTTCATATACTGTACCCTTTATATGATTGTTTTATTGACACTGTAACACATTATTGTACTGATTTCTTGCATGTCTCTATTTATATGATTCTTTCTTTCTACCTGAGAGTCATGTGCTGTTCATCTTTGCATTCCTAGTGCCTGAAAGTTCTTGGCACAGTGGGCTAGAGGAGGCACTAACTAAATATCTGATGAACTAATCCACCCTTGAAGTTTGGAGCTGAATGATTGTGCTGTGCTCTGTTGGTAGGACCTAAAGAGGAGTTGATTGTGGGGGAGATAAGCTAAAAGTGGCCAGCGTGCTTCCCATGTTCCCTAATCGTAGACAAAAATACTTGTAGAACTACTAAAGGAGTGGTGAAACCACCAGTAATGAATTTATTTGTCCCCTGCTAGAAGACTAGGCAGAATGAAACACAGGTGCTCATAAGCATTAATTCTTTGGTATTTAAACACAGGCAACCCCTGGGAAAAGGCTAGTTTTGCTAAATCGCAGACATAGAGTTTTGCCTTATGAGTAGTTTATTGCTGAAGAATCCTCCTACCATACTGAGATGCTTTGGAATTTTTCTCTTCTGACAAAAGCCAGAGTAGGAGATGTGATGGTCTTGAAAAAAAAAAAAGTGCAGCTTTTTCATTCTCTTATTTCCTGGAAGCTACCTAGTCAACTTGTCAGTCCATAGTTTGGATACTGAACGGGTTGGATCTAGTCTACAGAGGTCACAGCCCAAGGCCAACAATGATAAGACTGTGCTAGGGCATGGGATGGATCTAATGCCCGGTTGTCTAGGGAAGGTAACTACAGATAGAATCAGAGACAGCTGAAAGAAGTAACGACTGTGGAAGTATAGAGATGGGCACACCATAGAATTTAGGAACATAAGGCAGGCAACAGTGGTGTTTTGGGTTTGGCAATTCAGAGCAGCCATTGATAGGAGCAAACAAAGAAAGAAAAAATTAAATAGCACCACTTAAGAAATTGATTGTGGGAGAATCAAGGCAAATGTGAATAGTTGTGGTGAAAAATAAAGCTAGCAGCATGGTAGTTTGAACAGTACAAATAATATAGGATTAGAATGAGGTAATTTTAAAAATCTTTGCCATTTATTAAGGTGTGTGACCAACTTGCTCTGATTCTAAGCCTCTTTAGCTACAATATGAAGAAAATAACATTAGTCATTTAACAGAGCTGTCATCAGAAGTAAATTAGGGTAATACCTACAAAGCAGTAGATAGTCTGAGCATGTGATAACTGTCCAACAAAATGATGGCTATTACTTTAATTGTTTTTACTCAGGGTAGTATGCCTTAACATCATCATAAAAAGTGGATAATCTTTATTAATTCTTTTTTTTTTTTCCTGTACCAGGAATCAAACTCTCGACCTTGTGCTTGCCAGGCAGGCACTGTGCCACTGAGCTAAATCCCCAGTCCCAATCTTTATTAATTCTGACCTAGTCAATAAAAATATATTTGAACCCACTTCCTTCTGTATTAACCCTATCCAAATATTTTGCAGGATTTTTTTTTTGTTTGCCCAGGAAATCCCAAGAGCATGTAATTAAAATCATCTGTACAAGCAAAATGTTGACACTAAATTTCTAATAGTTTTAAAACATTAGCAGTAAGTTCAGTAACACTGGCTACTGTTACATGAATCAATTGTCTTCCTTTCCCTATTGGTTCTGCCAGGGACTTCATACCATTTTCTGGTGGTGCCCTATGAAAATAAAAAATTGGCTGTGCCTGGAGTTACTACCTTTGTACAGTGGACAGCTGAGGATGAATTTAGTCTCTAGAGAAACATGGTGTGTGGAAGCCAATTGGAATGTAATGTGATGATAATATGTCAATGTCAAAAGAAAGTCATCTTTTAACATTAGATGAGAGAGAACATGTTATTCTGGTACAAGTTAACTTCTCAGAGAGGTAATATATTTATACCATGTTTTTAAGATTGTAAATCTGCTCCATATTTTCAAAAGTGACCAGCATTTTCTGTTATTTAGTTTGTTCAACAAAGATTTCATGAATGTTTCTACTATATGCCAGACCACGTGTAATGTGTCAGCAATTGTTATGACTGATAAACAGATACTGTTTCTCCCTTAATGAAGATTACTATCCCCAGGCAAGAGTGGCCATTAACAAATCATTATTGATTGGATGAAAAATTATAACTATGATGAGTGCTACAGAGGAATAATATGAGAAAGTGGTGATAAGAAAGCATACAAGAGGAAGACATAGCCTGAAAGGCGAGCAGAGTCTAGAGATGGAGATATCTGTGTTCTGAAGAATGAACTGATGGATCAGCAAGGGTCTCCACAGAAGAGAGTGAGCACACATGGTACGATGTTTACTAGAGTTAAATAACATAATTCTTTCAATGATATGGGCAGGGTCAAAGGAATCAACCAGCAAAAGATGGTGAGGTGCCCTGGCACTAGCAAGAGTAGGGAGCTGTTAGGCTCACGTCGGTTACTGGAAACCTAAGGGAACAGTCATAGCTGTGTAGACTAGATTGTGACTGTTCTCTATTCTCAAAAGTGACTGACATTTACATTTATTCAGTAAAGATTTTTTGAGTGTCTGTCTATATGTCAGACCCAAAGATATGGGAGCCCAACTGTGACTTTTAAGAGAAGGGACACAACCAACTTATGAGGACCCAGAAAGGAGAAATATAGGAGAATAAGTCATCTGCCCTCATTGCCCCTACTCATCTGACCTCCTACTGTCATTTCTATTGACTGGTCCCAACCAGAGTCCACGGGCCAGGAAGCCCACTGATGTACTCTGGGTGAGTCAGGCTCCTGATGGAAAAGTGACAGTACATCTGGAAGATGAAGTAGAAAATATCCAGTACGAGAAGCACTGTGTATGTTTTTAAAATGCCATCAGCTGCTAAGTGTACAGTGTGTAGTGGAGAGTACTCCACAGCACAGTAACAAGCATGGAACCTTCCAAATAGGCCCCTGTCAGGACAGAAGGACAGGGCAGGCTGCCCCTTTGGTCAAAAGAGGAACCGTGTTTCTATCAGTCAAAGAGGAAAAGTGGAGATCATAAGGGAGAAAGAATGGCATGGGAGGGTCTGTGAGGGGACATGAAGGCCAAGAAATAAGAAATAAGCCAGATGCAGAAGACAAGGAACGATGAGGGGAACAGTTCCGAATGTAAATACTGATCAAGGCAAAGGCATCCTGAATTCATCTGCTTCAGATGCTGATTTGCGATCTAAGAGTATCCTCAGAGTCCAAATGGCTGACAAAAGTCATAGGACTTTTTCAGATATTTAAAGGTGGGTCATACTCTTCAATCATTTAGCCAAAAAATATGTATTCACAGTTTTCATGACCCCACTGTGCTAGCTAGGTGCTGAGGGATAAGAAGTATGATTTCTGTCTTTGGGAAGCTCGTGGGCTAAGCAGGAGTGATGAGTATGTGAAGAAATACTTGCAATATGTTGTGATACACTCATCACATTATTGTCTCCAGAGAGCTGCATATGAGACGTCAGAGACCCAAAATAGACTGAATGGAGAATCAGGAAGCAGGAATGAACAATGGGTTTTCCAAGTAGAAAAATGAGAGAAGGAAATGTTGCTCAAGGAACTAGAACAGACAATCCTTAAATCTCAGTGCTTTGCTTTAATAAAGTATATTTCTGGCTCATATGTCCAGGGTTCCCTGAGGGCCTCATCCAATAGTGGTGACCCAGAGATTCAAGCTCTTTTCATCTTCAACAAGTGGTCTTCAGTACCACTACATAAGAATCCCAAAGTACAGATGCTCCTCAGCTTACAGTGGAGTTATTTCCTGATTAACTTATCTTAATTTGAAAATATTGGGGTTTTACTGAGACACGGTCTCACTGTGTAGTTCAGGCTAGTTTTGAACTCACTCTATAGCCCAGGCTGGCTTCAAACTTGCTGGTGATCCTCCTGCCTCAGCCTCCTGAGTGCTGGGATTACAAGTGTACGCCACTGTGCCTGGTGAAAATGCTGTTAACTGAAAATGATTTTAATACTTTTAACCTACTGAGCCTCCTGGTAGGACAACATAGCACATTGTAGAATATGGTGATGTGGCTGTCTGGAAGTAGAAGCTCACTCTGTGTACCCAGTATTGACAGAGCATTCTAGTGCCTGTTGCTAGTCTGGGGGAAAAAAATCAAACTTTAAAGTACAGTTTTACCAAAATCATATCACTTTCATACCTTTCTAAAGTAAAGAAAATCTTATGTTGAACCATTATAAATCAGGAGTAGTCTATATGAGAAAAGTCTGCTGTACCCATTACACTTCCACCCAGAAATGATACTCATCCCTTCCCCTCACATTCTATTAGGCAGAATTAATCCCATAGGCACATGCAGAGGCAAGGGGGCAGGAAATATAGCTGACCAGGCAGTTGCTACCCAAAAACTCTACCCTCAGAGAGCATAAACCTTTGATTGACTGTTAGCTGTCACTGTCTCAGGGATTTGCACATGAAGCGGCTCAAAGTCAGGGAATGGGATTTAACTTCCGAGCCTATGGTGTATGACAAGGAATGATGAGGAGTACAAAAGAGGCTAGCAAAGTGAGTCCTTGTTGGTTTGCTCAGGATTCAGGATAACACACCAAAGCAGCCTTCTGTTCCTCTTTAGTTGCATGGAGCCATCACATGTGACAGCAGATCTGTATCTCTTTATAGTCAGCTCTTCCCCGCCCATCTTCTTCTCTAAAAAAGGACGGCTATAATGGTGTGGAGGGCCATAATGGTGCAGAGGGCCAGTCACTAGGTTCTCATCGCAGCTCTGCTGCTCAGCAACCATATGACCTGGAAAAAGCTACTTACCATCTCTGAGTTTCACTTTTCTCATCAGTAAAATGGGATCAAAACTAGGGACTCCCTACTCTAAGGAAGCATGAATATCAAATACACTGTGTCAGGGGAACAAATGCTGCAAACTGCAAACTTCTCCAGAGATGCAAGAGAGTTTTACTGTTCTCTTTGCATCTGCCTGAGGGGAAGTGTTTTTTTCCAGGACATGACGTATAACTTAATATCTGCCCAGGTCCTCAAATAGACCCAGTTCTGTGAAGGTATACCAATTGTAGTATTAAAAATGAACTCCATATAATTTGTTAAAACAAGGAAAAATAATTAGAGGCAGTGCTATGTGAGAAAGTGTAACAGAATTATCTGTGTATGTCTTCTCTCCTCCTACAGTCTTGGAAGCCCTATCTGGAAAAGGCTTGGCCAGTGTAATTCCATTAGGGCCTAGGTATTTGCTTTTCATTATAGAATAAGTCCTTGGCCCTCCATGACACTGTTCGCAATGTTGCATGATCTATGTAAGTAAGGTAAAATACCTTATTCCTCCTCTCCTTCTCTACCTAGTTACATGATGAAAAATACACATAACCAGGAAGCAGATGGACTTATTTAATGCTATCAATAGACAAGATTCTTTTTGAGGTCTGTGCTATTTTTAAATAATGATATAATTAAAGGTATTTGGACTCAACATATTTAGAAAATTGCCTTAGTGTATAATTTTTCACTTCTCTAGATATAGTCTGAGTATATTATAATGTCTTCCTACCAAATGGACCAATCTAGCAAAAGCTTCACCATGTCAGGCTTTCTCCCTTCTCTGTCCCTTTACCTTTTATCTCCATTCTCTTTCCCAGTCTCTCTCCTAAAAGTAAGATGTTTCTTTGGTTTTAGTCTGCAGAATCAAGAGAACTGAAGAGTGCCGTTCTAAGTTGTGCTTCTTGTCTAATAAATTAGACAGAGAGCTTCACTCCCATTGCATTGGTCTGCTTTCTGGTTGCTAGAAGGAAATTCCTGACTCCCACAACTTAAAGGAGGAGGGGTTTATTTTGGCTCACAATGTCAGTGATTAGTCAATGGTTGCCTTGGTCGAAGGCAGAAACTTCGTGCAGAAGGACATATTAGTGCAAAATCATTAACTTAGTGGCAGCTGGGAAGCAGAGCACAGAGGAAAAACACCAGAGAGGAAGTGGTCAGGAGCCAGATCCAGTCCCCTAGGTCACGCTTCCATGACCCTCCCTGACATACCCAGAAGAGTGCTTTAGGTAGCTCTCAAGCCAATTAAATTAACAGTCTAGATTGACTCTCACAACACATTTCCAAGGCATCTGTTATGAGAACACAATTTCCATTCCCTCATAATTTTACAACTATAGTTTTAACTGAATTTGGAACCTAAGGTCAATGGTATGTTTGTTTGTTTTTGGTACTGGGAATCGAACTCAGGCCCTTGCGCTTGCCAGGCAGGCGCTGTGCCTGCCACTCAGCTATATGTCTAGTCCCTGGAACCTAAGGTCAACTGAAGAAGGCTCTCAAAGGGGTCTTCTGAATACAATGCCTCCTCCTTTGGGCTATGTATTGTACGCCGCAAAATAATAGGTTCCACTACTGCATAGTAGTCAGTAGGGCTCTTGCCATGGACCATGGCCAAGTGAAGATGATGTATTTCCTAGGGAGGATGAAGAGAAGGGAATATTAGTATTTCTAAAAGTATAGACAGCCTGACAGCCTATTTTAGAATCTGGATGACATTTTAAATTGGTAATACTACTAATTACTCAGACCCTAGGAGACCATATGGAATACAGCCACTGCTCTAGAATTAATATAAGAGAGCATGGTGAAACCATTGCTCGCAGCAGGTTTTCCTACAGTAATGGCACAGTGTCTGTGTCATCGCAGTGTGATATCGTGGTTAATACACACGCACAGGCACAAAACCTCTTGATACTTCTTATATTTTTGGACAATTTCCTGCTATCAAAAACTTTTAAATTTTTCCGATCTTCCAACAAAATATACTAGTTTCTTCCCTTATGAAGCATGACCTACTAATATTATGTTCTAATGTCAGCTTTTTAGAGAATGAATGTAAGCAATGTATGATAATATGGAACATGAGCTTGGAAGGCAGAGATGTTCAGATTTAGCTCTTGGCTCCCCTTCTAATCATGAGGTAAACTGGGGCAGTTTCCTCAGTGTCTTGATTTTCAGTTTTTCACCTGTCGAATGGCATAATAATGCCATCTATTCATACACTAATTGAGAGGATGTAAAGCCAAGTACAATGTCTTGTTCAAAGCTAGTGCCAAAACATGCTAAGAATTAAAGTCAACAATGGACACAAATATAATAACCTGAGAGTTCTTTAATCAAACTGAGATTGAGAATCCCAGTGCATACCATCAACCCCGGGCCTCTCAGCACATAGATTTAAGCATTGGGCCCCTTACGCCAGTGCATGGAGATTTTGTTGATTCAAATTGGGGTCTAAATGCAGAGAGAAGAATAAGCCAATTTACTGCCTTAGTACCCTCCTATCTGCTGCTGAAATTTCCCATTTTGTGAAGGGAGCCTGACAAAATAAATACTTAACCCACTTTTGGATTTTACCAGACTTTATCATCAGCTATTTATAAATATATGTATATTTTCCAAAAATTTTTGAGGCAGATTTCATTTTGATCATGCTGATAGGTTTAGTGGAACAAGCTGTTTCATGACAATCTACTTTTCTTGGCCCTAAGCATCCTCAAAGCAATCCTTGTAAGAAAGAAACTGAAACAATAATAGCAATGACTTGAAGTGTCCCGTGTTTTGCATACATTTCATATGATTTAAAACCCACAGCCAAGCTGAGAATGTCATTATTAACCCCATTCAATGTGTGAGAAAAATCAAAATCACAGATTCGTAACTGCCAAGGTAGGATTAGTAAGTATCAAAGCTAGTCCTTTAATTAAGTGTGACCTCATTGTCTGAAGCTGGCCTTGTACCAACAGCCAAATATCTATGTGTTTTTTCATCCTTTGTACATCTTTTTTCCTTCCAAGTTGTTCTAGAGGTTGGTTGCAGATCAGGAATACCATCGCTTTTTCCTGTGCAGGCTGGAGCCAGGAGTATTTATGCAGGTGAAGCCAGTTCAGTATCTTAATATGCTAAAGTAAGTGATTGTATTTTTAAGGTAATACTAACTAGATCTTCACTATGCTTTAGAATACCAAGTAATTATAAATTACTCTTCCAGGTGGGTCATTTAGAATTAACATTGTTTTACTGGGCTCTGATGTTTTTCTACTGAGATGTACTGTTAGAGCCTGACTTGCTGGTAATGACTGATACAAAACACATTTATTTTTTAAAATTTCACTGGCACTAAAATTATAGCAAAACCTTCTACCTTCCAATCTACTGTGACAGATGGTGCATGGGAGGGGGAAATAAATGTTTTCTTATCTATAATGATCCACCAGGTGAATCAGATTTCACTGGAGCTAGATTTATTTTTTCTTTGTAAGTGCTATACTTGACAATAGCTACACTACTAATGTCAAATTTCACTTTTGGGTTTTTCTTGAGGGGCTATCGCTGCAGAGTTGTAGTTGGAGGAAGAGGCAGGTGTCTATACTTCAAGGAGCTTTTTTGGGTTTCAAGTTTGGAGGACAGAGAGATGCTTTGTTTTAAATATGTGCTCTATGATCATAATGAAATGTGTATAAATATTAGAAAATAAGTCAAAGTCAAGAGTCAAGGAATAATGGATTTCAGTAATATTTGGATATAATAATAACCCCATCAAAGCTGCAGAAATTGGAAGTGTGTGCAGAGAGTGAACAGGGTAATGTGCTTGTCATTCACATCTGGAGGAGGGCTGCATTTTAATGAGGGATAGGATGACAGATAGAGAGAAAAGCGTGGCTGCTGCTTCACGTGTACATTTTGAAACTTTCCTCCACCTCTGGACAACTGGTAGCTCTGAGTGACTGCTGGTTTTGGAGAGAGTGGGCAGGAGGGATGAAGAGAGGGATAGAGGAGGGGCCAGGATGGCACATCTGGAGGGAAAGACAGCCAGGATAGAGTGGTTGGAAGGTTGTGGCACTCCTTTCTTTGTCCAACTTGCCTTAAAAATATTTTCAGTCATTTTCTTCTTTATCTCTTCTTATAAGTGGTTTCTATGAACTATTCATTACATACAAAAGGATATTTAGAAGAGGTGTATAGAGCAAAGAATAATAATACACTGCCTCTTTTAGGAAATAGACCATTAGCATTTCCCTCAATGGCCCACATCCTGGTCATATCACCTTTCTGCCCTGAACACAGGAGGCACTACTTTGAGTTTCTGTTTATCATTCTCTTGTTCTTTATAGTTTTATCACAGATGCTTCCATCTGTAAAAACAAATTGTTTGTGAACTTTCTATAAGTAGAACCATATGTATATATTCTTCTGTATTTTGCTTTTTTCATCCAACATTTATGTTCCCAAAGATTATTTCTGTTGATGCTATCATTTATTTGTTTTTCCTTTTTAAGTTTCTTTCTATTTCTAGCTATTATTTATATATTTTCACTGCTGCATAGTGTCCCATTGTAGCCTGTGTCCCAAGGTGTTAGCTCACAACACTGTTGGCAGACTTGGGGTCGTGGTCTCCATTGTAAAAGTGCTATTATAAATATTGTTATGTATATGCCTTACTGCATCTTAAGTGAAGTTTCTCAGGCAGAGAGTTTCTCTCTCTGCTGAGAAACTTCACTTAAGATGCAGTAAGGCATATACATAACAAGGAGTAGAATTGCTGGGTCATAGGGTATGCAAAGTTTCAGCCTTACTCTAGAATGCCAATTATTTTCCCAAAGTGGTTGCACCAATTTCTACTCCATCCAGGAGTACGTGGGAGTATCATTGTTTTACATCTTTGTTGGCACTTTGGTGTTGTTAGACTCAGAAATCTGGGCCAATCTGGTGTTTATGACATGATGTTTGTGGTTTTAATTTGTATTTTGCATTTACTAATGACTGAGAGCAGCTTTGCAAGGATCTTGGCCATTTGTGCATTCCCTTCTGTAAAATTCCTATTCAAACTTCTTTTCTGCAATTTTCCTTTTGAATTAATTGTAATTCATTCATCAGAATGAATTCTACATTCTAGATATGAATCCTATCTGAGTTATATATGTGCTATATACCTTATTGCAGTTTATATCTTATATTGTCTCTTTTCCAGTGGTCTTAATAAACTTTACTGTTTTTTACAATTTCATAGCTAAAGAAAGTATGATTCATATAGAAAGAGCATTATAGACAAAAGTCCCTCTGCTTAGATCTTAAAATGCATTCTTAGAAAGGAGTAGTTGAGTTCTTGTGGTGCTTATTCATTTATTCATATTTTCATTCACTTGTACCCTGCAACTCCACTGTTGGATAGTACAGGGGAAACACTAATAATCAAGATCTTCCCCAAATTAGAAGAGTTTCTGCTGTAATAAGGGATTGATCATGTGCATTTTGTATGAGACCCTTGGCACCAAAAGTGTGGCATAAATAATTAAGGAGTTTTCCTTTTTTGTATATAATATTTAACTCAAATTTTAAAATGATTTAAGAAATGGTAGAAAATATAAATCCTGGCTTATAATATTTCAAGGATAGAGAAGAAAAATTATCTAGAGGTATTCTTGCATCCCCTAGTTGTACTCTATCTGTGACCTAAGCATAAATTCTCTGTAACTTCCAGCACACCATGCGAGGAGCAATTCTAGACCCCCATAAACGACTGGTTGCTCCAAGATAATTTTTATTTTAGTTAAGCCCATCAGTGGATATGTTGCCTTCTTGCAGCGTTATGACTTCTTTTGCTCGGAGTATGGCTTCTGTATAATCATAAAGGTCTCATGCAAGAGGGCAATATGGAAAACAAGAAAAAGACAAAAATTTAAATCTTTTTATTTAGAAAGAATTTCAAACTTCCTGATAAACTGCAAAATAAAAATAAATCAAAGACTGCAAATTCCCTTTACCTAGAGTAAACTATTATTCATCCAGTCATTCTCATTCCTCTTTGATAACCCTTTTACCATAAATGTGCACACATTAATGTGTATGTATTCATATATATACACATATATAGTGATACACATAACTCACGTGTGCATATATCTTTATGTGCATATACGTAGGTAAATATGAACGCATATCATTTTTACTATGGCTCAGTTATATCCAATCATAGCTTATCAAAACATTTCAGTGTGATTTCCTAAAAATGGGATTATTTCCTTATATGAACCAAAGAAGAACTTAATTTAAAGATAAAAAGAAACTGTACAATGACTTGTCCACTGAGTCTGTTGATGTCAGTGTTCACTGGTGGGTCTTTCAGAGGCAGGCACCAGCATGCCTGGCGAGACCTCTCACTTATCAAGGTGAGAGGAGTCAGTCCCTAACTGCTGCCCCTCTTTAGAGTATTGCAGAGAAGCCTGAGGTTTAAAACACTAGAACTGATATTTGGGAAGGGGTGGTGATGGGAATAGAGAGAGTACGGTCAGGGGGTACAGGGATGCAATTAGATGAAAATAAAGACTTGTAATGTCCTATAGCGCAATTGGATTACTACAGTTGGTAACATTTCATCTTAT
>NW_004955434.1:7339393-7384590 GCF_000276665.1 Chinchilla lanigera | reverse complement strand
TGTTGTTAGACTCAGAAATCTGGGCCAATCTGGTGTTTATGACATGATGTTTGTGGTTTTAATTTGTATTTTGCATTTACTAATGACTGAGAGCATATGAAAATCCTTGGTGGTCAATCCTTGAAATCCTTGGTGGTCAATCTGTTTTTCTCTGGTACTGGGAACCAAACTTATGACCTGGGAACCAAACTTATGTCGCCCCTGAAATCCTTGGTGGTCAATCTGTTTTTCTCTGGTACTGGGAACCAAACTTATGACCTTGCGCTTGCCAGGCAGGCGCTTTGCCGCTGAGCTAAATCCCGAGCCCCTCATCGTATATTTCAAATTAGCTAAATGGAGAGGCTTTTCAGTGTTCCCATGACAAATTATAAATGCTGGAGGTGATGGGTATGCCAGTTACCCTGATCTTATCATTATATATTACGTATGTGTGTTGAAATTCTATACTATATTCCAAAAATATGTGTAAATATTTGTCAAGTAAAAATTTGAAAATTTTAATTTAAAAGAAATTATGATTAAAAAAACAAACTAATGTGCTAATGAATCCCAAGGCATCACAGCTTATAAAGAATGCTTGTGTTGCAGTGATCTTTCTTTGCTTTGTACAGTGATGGTGAGTTGGGTGCAGGAATGGCTTCCTCAGTGGTGTTGGGGGCTGCAGGGAGCCCCTGAAATCCTTGGTGGTCAATCTGTTTTGTCCCCAAAGCCTTCTCTGCATGTGGTCCTAAGGACAGGTGTTTAAAGATGTATTCTGGGCCTAGTGATTAGAATCTTCTTAAAGTGTGATCTTAAAATAGCCTGATTCTTTCTGTCAGTAACCATGGCCTCCACACTAGTCATGGCTCTGCTGTGGGTGTCATGCGATGCTCCCCGCAGGCTAAGGCCCCTTCACCTTGTGAAAGATGATCTGTATCAACTTGTGGTTTCAGCTTCTGTCCTCAATACTTGTCTGTGCAGTTTGTGGGTGGCAAAATGCAATGGTGAGCAACACAGAAATGATTTTCACTCTAAGAATAGGCTGATACAGCAGCTCTGCACACAGTGCATGGTGCTCCTTTCGACCTTTTCATTATTCGGTAATTGAACCAGCAGACATTTAATTCTTTCCTCTGGAGTCTTCATTAAATTTCTCAGAAAAGATAAAATTGCAACAAGAAAGAAAAATGTACAAATTTAACTACCATCGCCTGTCCCTTGATTCTTCTTCACACACCAGGCTTCTAGGCTTTAAGTAAACAGAATATTTTCAAATTACATTGAATTCAATTTCAGCTGCACTTAGTGGCAGTCTGATTTAGTAATGGTTGGTCCTCAGTAGGCAAGACAATGAGAATGATTCCTTGTCTGGAGGGCATGCATGTTGAGTCATTTTTTGGAGTGGTCATGAATTTACAAAGGGACAGCTACATGCTGTCACCCTGGGCCCATCTAACATTTCTGGGCAAGTAATAAGATGTTATACCCATCCAAGGAACAGAGCAGAACTAAAGTCTTCCCCTGGGTATCCAGTCGTGAACCAGCCCACCTCAAACTGGCAGCTATATTTTGCTCTTTTTTTCTTTTCCTATAATATGGAACATACAGCTAAGTCTTCCAGATCATGCAAACAAAGTGGAAAAGAAAAACATGAAACAAATTTACATATTTATATTGTCAAGGAGGGGAATATTCTTAAGACTGTACTCAGATCTATGTTATATCTCTCTGTTGAGATGATATTTAGTTCTGATAGGATGATAGGCTAGGAGAGTGAGTAGTCATGATTAGATTATACGTTATCATCAATTTAAACTTGCAACAAAAGTCTCCAGCACTCAGATTTAACAATGTTCAAAAGTATTATTGGCCATTAAGTGATTATAGTTTAATATACAGTTTTTATATTTCATATATATATATATATATGATGACTTTTTAGAAATCAGATTATGTATTTCTAGACCATGGGGTGGTGGAAGTAACAGAAGATAGAATTAGAAATAATGTGGCATATTATCTCTGTAGACCTACCGGATTTATAATTTTATTTTTGTCCAATATGACAAGAATTAGATGCATTTGGCTGTGTAAACTTAAGTGTAAGTTAATTAACAATAAAATTTTAATTCTATAGACACGCTAGCCTTTCTCTTGCTCAGTAGTGGCCAGTGTGGCTATTATATTGAACTCACAGATGCAGAATATCTTTCCATCATCACAGAAATTCTTGGGTGGTACTAATGGGAGCTTGATGGGGCCAAACTTCACCTGTCTGGCATGTAATAGCCAAGCTGATGGCTGTGTTCGCTGTGAGGTACTGGCAGCCATGGTTGCATTGGACTGGCTTGGTTTTAGGTGGGCCACACTCCCCAATACCTGTTGACATGATTATTGTTTGTCCTCCCTTTACTTATGTCTAGGATCTGTCATAAAGCAGGTTCACTAGGAAACAAATTGTGTTGCAGAGGTTTCTATGTAGGAAGTTTATTAGGGAGGGCTGCCAGTAATCTCCATTTTTGAGAAGTGAAGAAAGCTGAATAGTATTAGGAAAGGAAGGAGTTTAGCTGCGATGTGGCTATACTAAAGACTTTACCAACCCCACAGAGTTTCTGAGGTGGGGTAGCCCTTCAGAGCAGAACCACCTTGAGACAAGGGCCTCTGTAGCCTGCATTTTTAAAATTTGTATATTCTTAGGAAAAGGTGTAACCTTAGATAAGGTAGCTCTCTGGGGCTTTAGGCAATTCCTAGAACAAAATTTAGATCAGGACCTTCATTTACCAGCACAGCCAGCAGCTTAGAGAATGAATGTGTTGGTCCTGAGGGAAAGAGCTGTGTGTTTTGCTACAAAATGTACTACAAGGTCAAGATACAAGATCCTCACTTTGGGCGACAGTCAGGAAGCTGATGGGAGATAGAGATGACAGTAAATCAAAGGATGGGATTTAAATTATGGAGCAAGTAGATGATACTAAAAGCTTAGGAAAAAGCCCTAGGACAACATGAGTTATTTAATTGTGAGCAAAAACTTTCATCTGAGTACATCACCTGATCTCATGGCCTGTGGGTTGTTCTAAGCCTTGCTAGGACACATAGCATATACATGACACAATCTTTCATCTTTGGCAATTTACAATACAGTTGGTTTGTGAACACAAAATAGTGAATGCCAAGCACATCTGTATGGCAGAGTTAAGATACACTATGTCAGTGTGAAGTTCTTCCAGGTCAGGCTGGTGAGGTAAGATTTTAGAGGAGCTGTGATTGGATTTGGATCTGGAAGGATGTAAAAAAATGAAATATTCCTTTTTTCATTTTTTTACAACAGTGAGATTTTTGAAAACCTTTAGGTTTCCATGGGATTCTCCATCTTAAATGTGTCAATAATGTCTTGATAAAGGCATTAAAAGTTAATTATTAGAAGAGTACTTCTAATTTTTTTTTATACTAGAGATTAAACCGATGGCCTCACATATGCTAACTCTACTGCTAAGTTACATATCCAACTCCTTAAATTGTTTTTTATTTTCAACACTAGAAAAAGCATACGATTTGAAGTTTTCCCATATTAATGTAGCCTTATTTCAACTCTTTGAGTTAGTGTTTTTCTCCACTTTCTTCGGTGTCTTCAATTGCTAACTTCTATTTCTTCCTCACTCTCCCACAGACACCAAATGCCTGAGTCACAAAATTCCATCCATCTTGTCAACACTTTTTATTTTTGCACTGACAATGAAGTTTAAAGGTGGCAACAAAGAGTCTGTTAAGGAAACAATAATAAGCATTTGGCATAGCTGAAATTTAGAGTTTAGGAAAGATTTCCACACCTGTAACTCATATATCTTTAGAAAGAGTTTGTGAGGTACTTGGAGGAGATAGTGTCAGCATTTTATTACAGATAAGGTAGAACTTCAAAGTTACATCATGAAGATGGACTACGGGTTTGGGGAACAATCCCTTGCTACTGACTGCCAGAAACAGAAACTAATGGATGCCTTGGAGGTGAAGAGGTGAATGAGTGAGCTCAGCTGGCTCTTGCAGTCTCTTCTGCTCGTTTTCTTGCCCTTCTGCCTTCCACCATGAGATAACTCGGCACAAAAACCCTTGCCGGACACTGTTGGTATGCCCTTGAATTTCAGTCTGTAGAACTGTGAGCCAAGCACATTCCCTTTATTTATAAATTAGTCAGTCTATGGTATCCTGTTATAGCAATAGAGAATGGATCAAGACAATGTAGCAAGACAATATGAAAGAAAGTCCAGCCTCTTCATTTCACTCACACTCATTTCCCTGATTGAGCCCGTTTGTTTAATACAGTACAATTTCTCCACTTCATGATAATTATTTACATCTGAAAAGTTTTTTTGTCATGTAAAGCAACATATTCAGTTTTCAGGGATTAGGATATTGACATCTTTGCAAAGTCATTGTTCTGCTTACCACACTTACCTGTTTTGCTTTCTATCACATTTGATTCACCTATAAAGCCATAGATAAAAACAGTCCCTCAGGGCTGGGGATTTAGTTCAGTGGTGCAGTGCCTTCTTGGCAAGCATGAGGTCCTGAGTTCAATTCCCAGTGCCACAACACCTCAAAAAAGTCCCTCATGAAGTTGTTATGAGAATTCAGTAAGAAAATCAACATAAAAATAGCACAGTGCCTGACATTCTCTAGCTATTGTTATTATTGCCATCCTAGTTATCAGCCGCATTACATGGCTACATTTTATGCATGTCTCTATAAATCAACAAACCAGATTTCATGGATCACCAGGCAAAAGATAAAAAAGGCACATTTTTTCAAGAGCATGTTGTTTCAGCTGCATTTTAAAATTCCTTTTGTTACTCCTTTTTGAACCCAAAACATTGTAAGCTGCTAAAGCTATTCCTGATTCCCTCATCTTCTCAAAGATTTTGCAGACTTGGTAGAGCAGTTAGTACAGCAGCTCTCTGGTACCCAGTTCTCAGGAGCAATTCATAGCTATTCTTAAGCACTTTACCCACTTGGTTCTTCTGTTGCTGAAATCCTCAAGTATTTTAGTATTGGCAAACATTCAGAAGGAACACAAACTTGTCAGGAGAAATGTAGTAGCTCTGAAAGAAGACAGAATCTTCTGAAGGGGTTTTAAAACTGGAATTGTTGGGTCCTATTCCTAGTGTTTGATTTAGTATGGGTTATGACTTGAGAATTTCCATTTATAATAAATTCTAGTGCTGATGCTTCTGGAGTCTGATATCATACTTTGAGAACTGGGATTATATAACATTGGAGCTGAAACAACTCCTGGATGTGATTTGCTATGATAGCTTGGAAAAATGCATGCTGCATGGACTGAGTTAGAGAGGAAAAGGAGACTGGCAGAATGGGTCAAGTACAGCATTGGTTATGCTTAATGCTAATAATCATGCTGTTATTATTATTCCTTGTCCTACATTAGACAGGGTGTCATACCAGTTATGATCAATTGTACTTCCTTAGATATGTGACAACACTGTGAGTATCTGGGGGTGATAACCATTACCACAGTCCAGTACTAAAAGACTGGGTGCTGGGCCAAATAGACAGCAGCTTCTCATCCCTAACAAAGTGGGGAGGTAGGATATTGGGACAGATTCAAAGGTCAAAAGCCGGCTACACCTTAAAGACATCTTTCAAGCATAGTCATTTCCTAGGGAAGCCTCAATACTAGTGATAAAGCTACTTGTGATAAGCAATTTACAGACATTAACACAGAAAACAATTTTAAATAATAGAAAATGACAAGACACATAAGATGAAAACCCAGACTTCCAACCTACCCAGGGCATCTAGGGAATAACAGGTAGAGGAAGTCAGAAGGCATCCACCTGAATTTTCTGAAATGGTAGCAGTGTGAGTAACAAAATGGATGAATGAGGGTATAGAAAAAATGAGATCAGAGATAATATCTTGGGTTAAAAAAGAGATTATAATCATAATGAAAGACTTAGGGAATCCATAGTAGATAGAAATAAAAAAAAAAAATCAAAGAACCTAGGAAAATGATGGAAACTGTGAATGCCCAACATAGGAAAGAAATGGACTCCATGAAACAGATTCAAACAGGTATTCAGGAGATAAAAATTCTATTGAAAGTATACACAGTAGAATGAACCCCAATGTGATGACAGAATACCAGATCTAGAGGACGAAATTGCAATTAACCATCATGCAAAGAAAGATTTAAAAATAGCAGCAGACCATAAAAAAATCAACGCAACAGTTGCAAGATAAGATGAAGAACAATATAAGATTTCTCAGAGTCAATGAGAAAGCAGGAGACAGCACAACCGCCATAAAAAAGCAAAACCTGTTCTCAAGCACAGAAAAAGAAATTGACATACAGTTAAGTGAGGCATACAGAATTCTAATTAACAATGACCAAAAATTCTGAAGAAGTCATATAATACTCAAGATTCCAGAAACTCAGCACAAGAACAGAACAGAATATTAAAAGGTATAAGACAAAAACCACAAATCACCTATAAAGGAAAGCCCATCAGAAATGCAGCAGACTTCTCAACACAAACCTTTAAGTCAAAGAGAGCTTGGAGTGAAAAATTTCAGGTCCTGAAAGAAAACAACCTCCAACCAAGTCTGATGTAACCCACAAAACTGTCCTCTAAAACCAATGGAGAAATAAGATATTTTCACGACAAAGAAGATCTGAAGAAATTCATGATCACCAAACTGGCACTCCAAAATGTTCTGAAGAATATTTTAGGAAAAAATAATACAGACTGAAGTTCCATGAACACCAGTAGAAAAAATCACCAGGTAAGGCAAGCAATTAAACACAAGTGAAAGAAATGGAATCAACAACAGGAAAAAATATGACAAGGAAAATTCAGTGCATATCAGTTATAACCATCAATGTAAATGGTCTGAATTCACCTATCAAAAGAAACAGACTGGCAGAATGGATCAAGAAGCACTATCCAAAAATATGCTACACAAGAAACACATTCAACTCAAAAGGAAATTTACGGACTGAAATTCAAAGGATGGAAAACAATCCTCCATGTGACAGGAATCCAGAAAATAACAGAGGTAGGCATTCTATTTGCAGACAAATTGAACTTCAAGCCAACACTGAGGAAGTGAGACAAAGAAAGTCACTATATACTTATCAAGGGAACACTCCTAGATGAAGAGCTAATAACCATAAATATATATGTACCAAATACTGGTGCATCCAACTATATAAAGGACATGAAAAATCAAATAAGTACTAATGCAAGTGTAATCTGTCACAAACAGATCAACTAGAGAAAAATCAGCAAAGACATATTAGAACTGAACCAAACTTTTGAACAAATGGGCTTAGTAGATGTCTACAGAGTATTCTACTCCACCCATCAGAAAACACATTCTTCTCACCTGCACATGGGACATTCTCTAAAATAGAGCACATACTAACTCATAGAACATGCTTAAGTAAAATGCAAAGGAATCAAAATTATCCCATCTATATTATCAGACCATAGTGCAATGAAATTAGAAATCAGTGGCAAAAAACCCACAGCAACTATACAAACATATGGAAATAACACACTCATGAACAACCAATGAGTAAGAGATGAAATTTTAAAAATTACACAGTTTCTACAATGAAATAATAACACCAATACAACATACCAGAACTTATGGGACACAATAAAAGCAGTCCCTCGAGGGAAATTTATACTGGTGAATTCCCAAAATAGGGAAATAGAAAGCTCAAGTAAACATAGTTTTGAACCTCAAGCTTCTAGAAAGAGAACAAGTCAAGCTAAAACCTCATAGGAAGAAATAAATTATAAAGATCAAAGCAGAAATTAATGAAATCAAGACTAAGGAAACAATACAGAGAATCTATGAATTGAAGAGTTGGTTCTTTGAAAAATTAAATAAAATGGAGAAGACCTTAGCTAACCTTATAGAAAAAGAAAGACTCAAATACATCCAATTAAGAATAAAAAAGTGAAATCACAACAGACCCTGCAGAAATCCAGGAAATTAATACCTACTTTGAGAACTTATATTCAGTCAGATGGAAAACACAAAAAACATAGACAGATTTCTTGATACATATAAATTACCAAAGCCGAATCAAGTTATAAAAATTCTTAATAACCCAATATCAGTCAATGAAACTGAATATGTAATTATAAACCTACCAAGAAAGAAAAGCCCAGGTCTTGGGGGATTCACTGCTGAATTCTACCAGAAATTTAGAGATCTAATGCCACTATTCACTAAACTCTTTAATGAAATTGAAAGGAATACTGCAAAACTCAATCCCAGAAGCATACATTACCCTGAAACCAAAACCAGAGAAGTATCCAACCAAAACTCAAACAAACACATACAAAAATAAAACTGTAAGCCAATCCCCCTAATGAACATAGAGACAAAAATCTTCAATAAGATATTGGCAAACAAAATGCAGCAAATAATCAAGAAGATAATACATGATGACCAAGTAGGAATGGTTCAACATATGCAAATCAATAAATGTAACAACCATATCAACAGAACCAAGGCAAAAACCACATGATCATATCAGTAGACACAGAAAAAGCATTTGACAAAGTCCAACACTCATTCATAATAGAAAGCCTACAGAAAAATTGGAGTAGATGGTCTTTATCTCAATCTTGTAAAAGCCATCTGTAGCAAACCACAGCCAAATCACACTAAATGGTCAAAATGGGAAGTTTTCACTCTAAAATCAGGAACAAGAAAAGGAGGTCCATTATCACCTCTCCTATTCCTATAGTTTTGGAAGCATTACCTACAGCAATTAGAAAAGAGAAAGTAATAATAGGAATAAAGATAGGAAAGGAAGAAGTTAAATTAACATTTATTGTGAATGAAGTGATACTTTCCATAGAAGACACCAAAAACTGTGCCAATAGACTTCTAGATTTAATAACCAAACTCAGTACCATAACTAGATGCTATGGTAATTTAAAGTCAGTATTCAAAAGTCAATAGCATTCCTGTACACAAATAATAAACTCACTGAGAAAGAAATTAAGGAAACCACACCTCTCATAATAGCATCAAAAAATTAAATACTTAGGAATTAATCTAATGAAGGAAGTAAAAGATTGAAAACTACTGTACTCTGAAAAAATAGATCAAAGATAATAGAGAATGGAAAGATATCCATCATTCTTGGCTAGGAAGAATATAATGAACATGGCCATACTTCCAAAATTCTGTACAGATTTAATGAAACTCCACTCAAAATACCAAGATCATACTTCTCACAATTAGAGAAAACAATCCTAAATTCATTTGGAACCAGAAGAGACCAAGAATAGCACAGCAATTCTGGGCAACAGAGGCAATTGAAGGACCATCAAAATGCCTGACTTGAAATTATACTACAAAGCTACTGTGATAAAAACAACATGGTACTGGCAAAAAACAAAAACAGACTCAAGGATCAATGAAACAGATTAGAAGATACAGAAATAACTCCAAACACATGTCAACCCTCTTTACCTTTGACAAAGAGTCCTGACATGTTCACTGGAAGATAGCCTGTTTAATAAATCGTGCTTGAAAAACTGGCTTTCAACATCCCAAAGATTAAAACTAGACCCATATCTCTTACCGTGCACTAAATTAAAATTGAAATGGATCAATAATCTAAATATTAAAACAAAATCTCTAAATCTATTAGAAGATAGATATGTAGAACTCTTGAAGATATAGTTGTAGACAAAACTTTATGAAGAAAACCCGGCTCACACTAGAAATGATACAAAGAATCAACAAATGGGATATCATCTTATCAAAGACCTTTTGTACAGCAAAAGAAACCACCAACAGAGTGAAGAGAAATCCCTCAGAGTGGGAAAATATTTTTGCTAGTTTTTCCTCAGCCAAAGCACTAACATCTAAACTATATAAAGAACTAAAAAAAAATCAGACCTCCAAATTTAAAGATCCAATTCAAAAATGGGCCTCTGAAATGAAGAGATACTTCTCAGATAAAGAAGTATGAATGGCAAATAAATATATGAAAAAATGCTCAACATCTTTGGTACAATGGTTGATATATTGTGTCAACTTGAGAAGTTTAGAAGTTTATCTCAGCAGGGGGCCAGAGTCCATACTTTGTAAACATCCTGATCTTGTGGAAGAGGAGAGCACAGAAATATGTGAGTGCTACACCATGGGAGGGGGAGTTGCCTGGTTACAATATAAGGACCAAGAAGAGGCCTGCTTTCTCTCCATTTTGCTCTTGTTGTTTTACTGTCTCACATGCCTTGAGCTGATGCCCCTCACCATGCCACCCTGCCTTGGAGCCAGCTGATTATGGACTGAAATCTCCACAAACTGTAAGCTAAGTAAACCTTTCCTTCCTTAAGCTTGAGTGTTGGATATTTTGTCTCAGAAACAAGAAAAAAGTAACTAAGACAATTGGTCCTTTGAGAGATGCCAATTGAAACAACACAGATTTCTTATCACCCCAGAAAGAGTGGATATTCTGAAGAAATCTACCAATAGCAAATGTGGAGGGATTGAAAGGAAAAACAAACCCTTCTCCACTGGTGGTAGGAGTGAGATTGTGGCAACCACTGCATAACTCATTGTGGAGATTCCTCACAAAACTAAAACTAGAGGTTCTACTTGACTCAGTTATTCCCCTTCTTGGTATCTTCCCAAAGAATTAAAAGCATCGTATCACAGTGATATCTACACACCCATTTTCATAGCAGCACAAGTTGTAATAGCTAAATCTTGAAAACAGCCCAGATGCCTATGAACACATGAATAGATAAAGAAGATGTCGTGTTTTATACAATAGAATACCACTTTGCTAAAGAAGGACAAATTTGAGGCATTCGTAGATAAATGGATGCACCTTGAGATCAAACTCTTAAGTGAAATAAATCAGATACACTTGTTTAAATATCACATTGTTTCTCTGTTGTGAGAAATTGAAAGTGTAAATAAGGAACAAAATATGTAACAGATATTTGGGAAGTGGGAAGAAAATGTTCAAATGAGAAGGGAAACAAGGGAGGGGGAAGGGGGAAGAAGGCAGAGAAAGGAAAAGGAAGAAGAAGAAATGGAAACAAAGCTTTTGTAAATAAGGAAGGGAAGAGGGATTGAAGGGAGGGAAGGGGAATACGGAAAAGGATGAATCAAGATATATCATGTACATACAAATTCCTTATGATAAATGTTATCATTTTGTATATCTACAGTGTGCCAATAAACTGAATTTGTAAAAAAGAACAGCAGCAGTGAGCCCATCTCACCCAAACCTCTAAACTGAGACCCCTCTAATCTGTTTAGGGGCTTCTGGATCAATTCACTCAGCTTCTGATCAACTTTTGTTTGAAGAAGAGACTGGAGACCAAAAATATTGGTTGACTTGAGGTCTAGTTTCTTTAGTTTACCAGGGGTTCTAAAGGAGTCAAAGAGGGGTACCCAGACCCACACTTGCATTTCCTCTTCCTATAGTCTGAATGTCTTCCAGAACTCATGTGTTGAAACTTAATCCTGAGTGTAATGGTAATAATAGGTAGGGAGCACATTTTGGGAAATGATTTGAGTCCTGAGACCATGCCTTACAAAAGGATCAGAGGGGATCAGCTTTGCAATGCCCTCTGTTCCTCTGACATATGAGACACAGCTTCGACTTCTTCTTGCTTATTCTGTCCTGTCTGCCATTGAAAGAGAAGTAGATAGCACCATCTATGAAGAATGGCCTTGTACTAGACATAGAACCTCCCAATACCTGGATCTTGGACTTGTACACCTTCGGAACTACGAGAGATAAATTTCTATTCTTTACAACCTCTCCGGTCTGAGATATTTTACTGTAGCAGCTGAAACATACAGTCATCTCTGCAATAGTGTCTGTCATCTTTGTGCTTAAAACTTAAAGTGCCCTTTTAGCTCAGTTTGCAGGATGCGAACTCTTCTTTCATTAAGCCAAAGCCTCTACTCTTGACACTCACCTTCTCTTTTGAGATCCTCTCTGTATGTATCTGCTTCTAGAAATCCTTACTGGCATTACTGCTTTATAGCCTTATTTAAGGACCAGTTTGATTCTGGGTATTAGAGGGAGAAAGAAGCAGCCTGTTTGCAGAAAATGCTTGCTGATGAAAAGCATTTTTCTACACGTGTTTTGGCAAGAAAGCAGTGTACTCTGTCATTTAAACACACTGGGTGAGGAAGACACCCTTTGAGCTCTCAGAGGGAACAAAACCAAAAAGCATTCTGGTGGTTAATTACCAACCATTCTAAGGTGTCTTAGAACACTTTTACCCGGGTAATGAATTTGCTGCACACATTCCAGCTTTACCTCTCCAATCTGGGGAGCTCAAGAGTTTCACTGTGTGGGAGGTACTACAAAAACAAAAGACGCAACATCAGTGAGTTTAGCTGCATGAGACTTTTCAAGACCAGACCAACACCTGAAGGGCAAAATCATCCAAATCAACAGGTTGACGTCTCTGCACAATGCCGAGTAATCACTTTGACTCCTTATTTTCCACAGAATTGATGAATCCCCTTTTGCTCTGGGCTGATGTTTTCTCCGTCGTATAGCCTCAGATTGGTGTCCAATCTTATGCTTTCATCTTCTGTAGCCGAGGAAATGATAACTGGTTTTGCCACCTGGGTTACTTTTTAATGATCTGAAAGACCACAAGGAGCCAGCATTTCTTTTGTGAAGTTTCTCATTCAGCAACCTAATAGCTATCTGAAGAGAGCTTGCTTGAAAAGGAAAAAAAAAATGCTCCTCTCAGGCAGAAGCAATAATACTGCGTGATTCTCTGATTAAACTATCACACTGAGCATATTTCTGGGCATCTGACCTGCTAGAAGCCGACTTACTGCTGAGGTTTCTTGATATTTGCTCTGTTTCTTTTCTGCCAACAAGCTGTGAAATGACAGATGAATGTCCATAAACTTTAGGGAGAATGGTGAGTAAAGTGACGAAGAAAATGCTGGGGACCAGCCACCTCCGGGGGCATGCTGGACGGGGAAACAAGTTTTTCTTTAGAGTCAGCCTCTGTGCACACGAGCTTCAATCACGGGGGAAGCCAAAGCCACAGTACTACGTGCACCACACCACAGTGGAACACCCACACTGACAGGCAGCCCTTGCTAACAGGTGCCAGCACAAGAAGTGAAAGCAGGAAAATCGTTTTCTCTCCAACCTCATTCTGTTTAAAAATATAAAATTTTAAAACTCAAAATGTCTATAATGTTTAAAGTTGCTTAGAAAGCAACTTTCTAAGAGTTATGGTGGCCAACGTTTACTGCAGTCAACTGGTAGTTACTGTACATATACATCCACAGGGTTTTAGTTGTGTGGCATGTTCGGTAGACATGTAGGGCTGTTCTGACAATATATACTTACTCAGTAATTTACAGTATTTTTGGAAACTTATGTGTATTACTGTACTCACATTTTATAAACACTGGAAATATACCCCAAACTTAAAATGATGAGATGCCACTGTATGCCAACAAATGGTTAAAAATTTACAGACTGATAATAAGCAAGTTGGCAGAAGTGCAGGGCCAGTAGAAGTGAAAACTGGCACAGCTTTTGAAAACAATTGGGCACCTTCTCACAAGTCAAACATGTACTTCCTCTTAATCCAGCAATTTCACTCACTGATGCTTCCTTAAGAGAAAAGGAAATGGAGTCCACACTAAAATTTGTGTCCCAAAGCCAGGAAACCACACAGGCGTTTCTCAGTAAATAAAAGGGTAAGCTGATTATGGTATATCCAAAAAATAGATTGTTAAATAGTAAGTATGAGTGAACTATATATGTATGTAACAGTATGAAGGAATCTTAAACCAGTTATGATGACCATAGAAGGAAGACGTTGGCCTTCCATACAAAAGAACATAAAATGCGTGAATCATTTCCTTTAAAAATCTGAAGTGGGCAAAACTAATCTGTTACAACTAAAACATATCAGTGGTTGCTTGAAGCTGGGTTTGGTGGATGGGGTAAAAAGAGGTAGGATTGGTTGTGAAGAAGCAGGAAGGAAATTTGAGGGTGATAATTATTATCTATATCTCAATTATATAGAAGATAGAGGTTACATGGGTATATATACATTTAATGAAGACAATTTTTAGAAAAATTTGTAGTTAACATTGTACTGGAAGTATTTGTACAATAGTATAAAAAAAGGAATGAGAGGGTTGCAACGGGGAGAAAGATAAGGATAAAATACAAAAATTTTCTTTTTTTTGTACCGGGAATCAAACTCATGACCTTGGGCTTGCCAGGCAAGCGCTTATGTCGCTGAGCTATATCCCCTGCCCAAAATACAAAATATTTTTAACCTATATTTTTTACTAGTGGAGCACAAACCCCTGGAGTGTTATGTGATTTAAAATCTTGACTTAATGTTTGGTGATTGTGAGATTTAAAGATTTGTTTGCGTGTGCATCCTAAGTTTATTTCAACACTTGATTATGGGAGCTGTTACACCCGGAAACAAACACCATGATAAGTAAGTTAAATGGAAGAAAACTGAAATGTATTAAGCTGAATAAATCATAATACTCAGTTTCCAACCTATCCATCATTATGCAAAGCATTTGAAATTCAGCAAATACATTTCCCTTTATCCTGGCATCCATCAGAAAATATTACAAACTAATGTGAAGTTGTTCCATTTTTGCATTTTTAAGAAATGGGTTTAAAATTTTTCAAATTCTTCTGGAGGATTTTGGAACAGATTATAAAACTGTATTAACAAATTTGTAAATTTTTGCGATGTTGAGCTAGAAAAGCATGTAACAATGAATTACCTAAAGGGCCACTTTCAAAATGTTTTTTCAATAGCATGAGTTTCTTTGAGAATTAGTTTCTCTCTCATTCATTGCTAAATTAACTTGGATGGGAAAATTAAGTTTATTGTTTTCAAAAACACCTTCTGAGTAGAATAATTCTGACAGTTACTTGTCATTATGGAAAATTTCAGCAAATTATGACTCTTGTCTTTAACAAGAAAATTCCATGCTTGATTTATAAGTAGAGGACATCTTCTAAGTCCTTTGCCGTGAAATAATTAGTAAAGGCTCACTGCTAAAAAGATTTTGAGGCTATCACCACGTACAAAATACTAGTCTAGTGTGACTTTAAGTCTTTTTCTATTCCTTCATGAGTAATTGCTTGGTAAGGTTTGTGTTTCTAGGAGTTTTTCCTTTTCATCTAGGTTACTGAATTTGTTGATGTACAGGTGCTCACAGTACTCTCCTAAGAAGTTTATTTCAGTAGAATTTATAATGATTTTCCCACTTTCATTTCGGACTTCGGTAATGCAAGTCCTCTTTTTTTATTAGATTAGCGACGAGGGGCTGGGGATTTAGCTCAGCGGCAAAGCGCCTGCCTGGCAAGTGCAAGGTCGTGAGTTCGGTTCCCGGTACCGGACAAAAACCAAAAACCAAAATAAATAAATAAATAAATAAATAGATTAGCGACGCTTGTCAATTTTGTTGATCTTTCAAAGAACCAACTTTCGCCCTTTTTTTTTCTATTCACTATTTTGTTTATCTCTGTTTTTGTGTATATTATGTCCTTCTACTAGAATTCTACTAGTTTCTTGCCATTAAGTTAGGTTGTGAAGACCTTTCTTGTGTTGTACTGTAAGCATTTATAGTTTTAAATTTATGCTTAGCAATGTTTTCTTAGCATTTTATGTTTTGGTATGTTGTGCTCTTGTTTCACTCATAATTGTTAACATAATTTTCTTATTTCTTCTTGGATCTATTGTTTGTTTAAGGGTTTGTTAAATTACTCAGATTTGAGATGTTTCTCTGTTTCATCTGTTACTGATTTCTGACTTCATCCCATTGTTTTAAGAAGATATTTTATATTATATATCTTCATTTAAATGTATTTAAACTTAATTTGTTATCTAACATGTGGTGCTTCCATATGGAGAATGATTCATGTGTACTTGAGAATAATGTATATTTTGTTCTTGAGTTTTTGGTACATGTCCACTAGATCTAGTTTATCATTTTTGTTAATTCCTCTAATACCTTGTCTCTACCTAGTTGTCCTAGCCATTAAGAGCAGGACATTAAAGTCCCCAAAAACTAATCTAGAAATGTCTATTTTTTTCTTCACTTTTGTCAGTTTTTGCTTGTGATCTGTTATTAATATATAAATGTTTATAATTGCCATATTTTCAGGCCATTGATTCTTGATTAATATATTATATCCACTTTTTATAACTTTTTTTACTTAAACCCTACTTTGTCTGATACTAATATGGCCACCTATCATGTTCTTTTTTGCTTACTATTTGCATGAAGTAGCTTTCCATCCTTTCCTATTAAACCTATTTGTGTCTTTGGTTCTAAAATTAGTCTCTTGAACACAGCATATTGTCTGGTCATGTCTTTTAAAAAAATGTCCATTCTTCCAATCTCTTTTTACTTGGGAGTATGGCTGCATTAAAAATAGTTACTGATCAGGAGGGACTTCTGCTGGTACACCTTAGAACTTTTACCTCATTTCCTGGATTACTGTTTCTTTTAACTTTAGTTGATTTTTGGTAACAAAATCTTTAAATTCTATTTTCATTTCATTTCATGGCTATGTAGTCTACAGCTATTATTTTTGTGGTTACCATGGGGATTGCATTTAACATCCTAAAGTTAAAACAATCCAATTTGAATTCATACTCTCTTAAGTTCAATGATATAGTAAAGCTGCTATTCTGCAATTCTGTTCCCACCCCTTTCAGTAACTGATGTCATAAAATTATATTCTTGTTACATTAATTAGCTTGATTGTGGTGCTAATTTCATAATGCATATGTATATCAAATAATCACATTGTACAACTTATATAATTACTATTTTTATTTGTCAATCATACCTCAATAAAGCGGGGGGGAAATAGCATCCTTGTATATACTGTGCCCCCAAATGTAAACTAATTGTTTCAAAAAAAAATTTCTTGGTCTCTTAAGTCTTGTAGAAGATGAAAAATGGAGTCACAAGCCATATCACAACACTAGATTTTAGAGTTGCCCAGGTATTTACAGATACTGACTTTTTCTTATAACTTTGAGATGCCATCTACTGTCTTTTTGTTTCAAACTCCCTGAATCCCTTATGAATTTCCTGTAGATGTAATAGCAGTGAATCCCCTCAGGTTTTGTGTATCTGTAAATGTCTTAATTTCTCTCTGGCTTTTAAAGGATAGTTTTTGTGGATATAAGATTCTTGGTTGATAGGTATTTTTTTTTCTTCCTTTTAGTGCATTGACTATACTAGCCAAACTTCTGGTCTCCAAAATTTCTGATGGAAATGTCACTTATAATCTTACTGAGGAACCACTAGAGATGATAAGTTGCTTCTCTTTTGCTGCTTTGTATACATATTATTTGTCTTTGTCTCTCAACAAGTTGAATGTAACATGTCTCCATGTGGGTCCTTTTAAGTTCGTCCTGATAGGACCTTATTGAGCTTCTTGAATGTTCATCTTTCATCAAATTTAGGGTTTTTTCTAATATTATTTTTTCAGATAATCTCCCCTGCCCATTCTATCTCCCTTTTTCTTCTGGAATTTCCTTGATACATGTTTCTGTTTGTTGTTTTGGTTCTCCATACATTCCTTAGGCTCTGTTCATTTTTATTTAACATTTTTTTCTGTGCCTTTAACTCAGTAATGTCAGTTTGCCTAAAGTTCATTGATTCTTGGAAGCCTCTGAAATTTTTAAAATTGCAATTACTGTAATTTTGAGCTTTTTAATTACTTTTTTGGTTTAAATTCTTTATCTTCTTATTTATATTTTTATTTTATTGTTACATTTATCCATGTCTTCCTTATTTCTTTGGGCTTCTTTAAAATAGTTGTTCTAAAACCTTTATTTTATGTGTTTGCATCAGATTTCTCAGCAACAGTTTCTGCTGACTTATTTTTCTCTTGTGAATGGGCCATCTGTCCCTGTGATTTTGTTACCTTGAGATTTTGCTGTTTAAAAATGCACATTTAATTTTAATAGGGTGGTAACTCTGGAAATCAGATTCTCCCTCTTCCCTTGAGTTTTGTGTTTTTAAATTCTGTTTTGTTTTGTCTTTCATTGCTTTAGGCTATCTCCATATTAAGGATCTGCCTGAAGTGAAACTTCAGGTCTTCTTATATTTCACTGGGCATGTACAGGGACTGATTTTCTCTAACTATGCAGTTGCTTTTGACTATCTTAATCTTTAATGTCTATCTTCCAAAAGGGGGGAAAAATGGAATGAAACAGAGTGGTGAAAGAATAGGATACCAGATCTTTAAAATGCCCTGGAAGTTTCTGACGATAAAGAACTTGCAACAGTTGGGGAGGATATGTCACATACCTACCTCTGTGTATTGTACCTTTGTACCTAGTAGCAACAATGATAGTAACACAAAACCCTGATACTTAGAGGACAGGGTCGCTTTTGTCCACCACTGGTTTTGAAGGCACATGCAAGAGTCTCTAGGACACTTGCAAGGCTGCCTGCAATAAAGCTGGAGTGGGGAATGAATAGGCCTGTGCAGCTGGAACAAGAATTAAAATCGACCCCAATTTGCCATCCAGACCTTCCCTTAGCAGTCACAAGCCTTCTTCGATAAGCTCCCGGGTTCCAAAATAGTTACATAATATACAGTCTACCTGTACACCTGCAGTATAGGTAGAAATTTTGGGTTTCTGGTGATTTCTACTCCATCATTTTTCTAGAATCTCAGCATGTATCAAATTAATGACATCTCATAGTCCCACAGGGTCTTCTACTTTGAATGATTTTGCTCTATAACACAATGCTGGGAATGGATTTCACATGTGGAGCTCTCTCTAAATCTATTCTTTATATAAATTTCCAAAAACTTCACTAAAAGTCATTGTCTCACTATAATTTTTACTCCCATGAAAAACTGACTTTTTATTACATTATGTGATCTTTTCCCCATACACCTTTAGTTGACTCACAGAAGAGCAGTTACGGTATACTTTATTGGAAAGCAATCTAGAACGCAGCATAATTTATGTTAGGAACATCTGTACTTACTGCAAATGTAGGTAGAAAACTTCCCACATAGCATTGCTTTTCCTGAATTGTCTCCTAAAATTATTAATAATGTTTTCTTTACCTCACCAGTGATATTTACTGTGAAAAGGATTTACTTTTTCACCACCTTGTTTGCTTGTATCATTCCAACCATTTTTACCACAGTGCAGAGATTAGGTATTTATCATTGACCTCTAACTTTTCTCCTTTGCTAGTGTATGAGAAACTACAAAAGTGACTTATAAAGTTTAGAGAAAATTTATGAAGAACTAGTATATGTAACATAACTTTAAACACTGCTTGTAACAATTACTGAAATCTTCATATTTCAAACGATGTTGTATAAAATTTTTGCGAATTCTGATTTTTTTTACTATCATAATATATTCTCTTAAGATAAAGTTTATTGTTAAAGATATTTGGTGGAAATAAAACTACTAGATAAATTTTCTTGGTAATTTTGAATTTTTTGGATGTAGTTGTGTGAGAGTTAGATATCATTACTTTTTAAAATCAAAATGTGCTTAAAATCCAGTAATCAGAAATGTCAACTCTGTCATTTTTCTTATGATCTGCTTGCTTTTGTATTGCAACTATGAAAGCATGGCTTAGGTGTCCTAGACCTCAAAAAAGGGTAGAGAGGATACTACATATGAAGAAGATGGTGGCAACATCTCCTCAGTCTGCTTTTCCCTCCCTCCACCTAGGCTTCCAGGCCTGATTTTGGCAATGTGATTCAGTGTGATTCAGCCCTCTGTACGCATAGGTGCTGCAACCACACATTCAACTAATCACACATCAAAATGATGTTTAAAATTTAAAAAGGGTATAGTAAAAATAATATAAGTAAAACTATAGTGAAGTAACTATATAGCTCTTTCATTTAATATAAGTGATCTAGGGATGATTTAAAGCAAATGGGACGATGTACCTAGGTTATATGCAAACATTATGCTACTTTGTATAAGGGACTTTAACTACTGCACATACTAAAATTTCAAAGAGGTCACGGCCAGTCCTCCAGATGCTGGGGAATGACTGGATAGAGACTGAAAATGTGGGATCTAAAATCTGGGTCTGAGTACAAGCCTGGCTTTGTCCTTAGTGTAATCTTGCAAAAGCTACTTAAACTCTGTGTACTCTGGTTTTCTGAGTTGTGTAATGAAGATGTTGATGTTGCATCTTAAAATTGACTTCTTTCTCCATATCCAGCACATCCAATCGAGTGGACTTCACCTGCAAAATATATCTAAAATCTAGTTGCTTTTTAGGTTTTCTACACTGCTCCAGTCTGAGTGAGGCCGTCTCTTAAATGGAACACAAGGGTAGCCTCCTAATTTAGCTTCATGATTCCCCCCTTGACCTTTTTTTGCGGTTTTCCACTGTAAACTGAAGCAATTTACAGTGTACATGTAGGGCAACTTCTGTCAAATAAAACACGATGTGTCCTCATCCACCTTATTCATCAGTCTGGCACTCTTTGACTTCTGGCTCTTTCCCACAGTCAAAGGACCATGAAGGATAGATGTTTTGAATCCATTCAGGACATTGAGGCAGCTATGAAATCACAACTGAAAATACTCATGCAAGAGGACTTCCAGAACTGCTTCAGGAAGTGACAAGAAAACCAGGATGTGTTCAAAACAAGGCAGAGTATTTGGAGGAGGATATGTGGCAATGTGTCTTTTACTGTAAATTTTTAAAACACTGTATTTTTTCCACTTAATTTTTTTAAAGTTCCCCTTTTTATTAGCGTATATTTGCAATACATAATAAATACGTTCACTTGAGGGAATTGGTACATGGTATCATATCTTGATCCATTTTACTTCCCTTCTCCTTTCCTCTCTCTGTCTAAACATCCCATATCCATCTGCACAAACTCTATCTCTCTGTTTGCTAACATTCATTTTTTATTTTGCTCTTTAAATTATTTATGATTTGAGTTTTTCATATAAGGGAAACCATTGATATTTAATGTTCTGTGATGTATTTCACTTCACATTATGGACTCAAGATCCATCCTTTTTCCAACAAATGACTCAAATTTGTCCTTTATGGCTGAGTAGAACTCTATTATGTATGTATACCACATTTTCTTAATCCATTCACCTGTTGATGGACATATAGGCTACTTCCAAAACTTAGCTGTTATGAGTTGTGCTGCTATAACATGGGTTTGCATAAATCACTGTAATATGTTTTTTTAAACTCTTATAGAAAGAGGTACAGCTCAGTCAAATGGCATATATATCTAGTTTTTTTGAGGAATCTCCATACTGATTTTCATACTGGTTCTCTAGTGTACTTACCACCTCTGCTAGTATAGAAACCCCACACACACACCTTACCAGTGTTTGTTGTGTTTTGAGTTTTGATGCTAGCATTCTTTCTGGAGTAAGATGGAATCTCAGTGCTGCTTTGATTTGCATTTCTCTAATGGCCAAAGATGCCAAAACTTTCATATTTATTCATTACCCGTATCTAATTTTTTGAGAAGTGTCTATTCATTTCAATTGCTCAACTTATGACTGGGACTTTTATTTTGGGGGGTCTAACTGAGGAGTTCTTTATATATCCTAGATATTAGTCCTCTGAGCTAACACTAGAAAAACATTTTTTCTCATTCTGTAGGTTGTCCCTTCACTCTGTTGGTTGTTTTCTTTGCTGAAGCTTTTAAATTATAGTCCCATTTATTGATTGTTAGTGTTATTTCTAGTACAACTGAGGTTCTTTTCAGGAAATCTTTGTTTATGCCTATGTCTTCAAAAATTTTACCTATTTTATAATCCAGCAGACTCAGTGTTTCTGTTTTTATATCTAGGTTTTAATCTATTTTCGTTTTATTTTGGTGCAGAGTGAGAGATATGGATCTAGATTCATTCTTCTGCATGTGACTAACTGGTTTTTCCAACACCATTTGTTGAAGAGGCATCTTTTCTGTCATGTAAATTTTTGGCCCCTTTGTTGAAGATCGGATGGCAATGGGGGTTTGGGTTGTTTCTACATCCTCAGTTCTGCTCAGTTGCTCACTGTGTCCATTTTTGTGCCAGTGCCGTGCATGTTGTTTTTAATCACTCTAGCTTTGTAATATAAATTGAAGTCCAGGATTTTGATGCCTCCTGGTTTATTTGTGCTGCCCAGGATTGCTTTTGCTATTCTGGGTATCTTCTGATTCAGTGTGCATTTTAGGACTTTTTTCTACTTCTGCAAGAATTCTATTGGTGTTTTGTTTGGGATTGTTTAAATGTTTATATTATTTTGGTAATATGGGGTAATATGGTCATTTTGGCAATATCAGTTCTGTCTACCCTGGAACAGAGGATGTCTTTCTATATTCTGATATCATCTTCAATCTCTTTTCTCATCACAGAGTTTCATTACAGAGTCTTTCACATCCTTGGTTGGTTAATTGCTTGTATTTGCTTTGTTTAAACTGTTATGAATGGGATAGTTTTCTTAATTTCTTTCTCAGTGCATTCATTATTCATTGGCAGGATTGTTACAGATTTTGTATACTGATTTTGTATCCTGCTACTTTTCTGAATTTTTTTTGATTGCAGGGACATTCGCTGGAGTCTTTTAGGTCTTCCATGTATAGGATCATGTCATATGCAAATACAGAGAGTTTGAGTTCTTCCTTTGCTATTCCTATCCCTTTTCTTTCTTTTGCTTGATTGCTCTGGCTAATGTTTTGAGGACTATACTAAACAGGAGTCATGAGAGTGGATAACCTTGTCTTGTTCCTGATTTTAGAAGACATTCTGTTTTTCCCCATGTAGTATGGGGATTGTGGTGGGTTTTTCATAAACACCTTTTATTCATTTGAAATGAGATTCTTCTACAATTACTTCACCAGGTTTTTTATTATTATTATTATTAATAGATATTGGATTTTGCCAAAGACCTTTTCTGTATCTGTGAATGTCCTTGCTTCTGTTTATGTGGTGTAATACATTTATTGATTGAATGTGTTAAACCACACTTGTATCCCTGAAATGAAGTCAATTTGGTCATGACATATGAACATTTTAATGATGTGTTTTGTTCTGTTTCTCGGTATCTTATTGAGGATTTTTGCATCTATGTTTTAAGGAGAATTGCCTATAATTTCTTTATTTTTTGTTTAAGTTGTCTGATTTTGGTACCATGGTAATATTAGGTTACAGAAATAAGTTTGGCAATTCTATTTGCCTTTCAATTTACAGAAAAGTTTGAGGAGTAGTGGCATTAGGTCATCCCTGAAATTCTGACAGTATTTGGTGGTAAATCCATCAGATCCTGGGCTTTTTTCAGTTGGCAGGGTTTTAATTACTGCCTCAATTTCCCTACCTATTGTTGGTTTATTCAAGGTTTTTATTTAAGGTTTTGTTTCCATTTTGATAATTTGTGTGTCTTGGAAATTCTCCACTTCTCCTAGGTTCTTACATTTATTGGAATATGAATTTTCAAAATAGTTTCTATAATCTTCTGGTTGCAATGGTAATTGTAATTCCACATTTTTATTTATAATTTTTTTTCTCTTCTTTTGGGAGGTTTGGCTGAGGATTTATCAGTCTTGTTTATCTTTGAATGCTAATTCTGCCAGATATAGAAATCTGGGTTGCCTATTGTTTTATTTTAGGGTTTGAAAACTTTCACTTTCAGCTCTCCTACCCTTAAATTTTGTGCTGAGAAATCCGCTGTTAGTCTGATGGGCCTTGTTTTAGAGTTTAGTTGCTGTTCTTCTCTAACAGCTGGTAGTATTCTCTTCTTTGTTTAATTCCTGAAATTTGGGTTATGATGTGTCATGAAGAGGTTCTTTCATGGTCATGGCTATTTGGGATTCTATGTATTTTATATTTGAGTATGGAATTCTTTCCGTAGATTTGGAAAACTTTCTGTCATTATTTCAATTAATACATTTTTTAAACCTTTTGAGTCTTTTTCTGATTTTTTCTTTATTTTTATAATTCTGAGGTTTGTTTTTTAGGTTATCTGCCAGCTGTTGGATCCAGCTTGCATGGTGTTTTGTTGTTTTTAGGGTATCATTGTATTTTTGATCTACTACATCAACCTTGTCTTCAATTTCTGACATTCTCTGTTCACAATGGTAGTATCTGCTACCTATGCTTTCTATTGAATTTTTCATATCTTGTATTTCTGTTTGCCTCCTTTTTATAATTTCTGATTCCTTACCAAAATGGCCATTTGTATCTTGTGTCATTTTAAACTGTTTCTTCTTTAAGTTCATCAAACATTTTACTAGTAAAATCCTTTTTCCTAGTCATCTTATGAATTTGCTTATGTGTTTCTTCTTTTACCTCTTCAAACATTTTGACCATTTGCTTTTTGAGTTCTTTGCCTATAACTTCCACTACTTGAAGTGTACCTAAGATCAGGAGAGCTAAGGGATTTTGAAGGTATCTTATTGCCTTACTTTCTCTTAATTCTTTTGTTTTCATGCTGCATATTGAAGATCAGTTAGGGTAGAGAGACTGTTACTACTATGGAGATCTCTGAAGCTAGATTCTGCTCCCTGGGATGTGAACTTGCTTATGCTATACTTGTGTTTTGGTGTTCATATCCTTCTTCAACCTACTCAGCATAGTATTTGAGTGTCTCCTTAGTGTTATACCTTCTTCTAGGGACCAATCCCCAGCACCACTCAGACAGGAGAAAACATACTAATGTTGATGATTAAAAGACAAATGTGATATTGACATACATCAAAAATGGGTTAAAAGCAATAACTATTCCACTACCTTATTTTAATTAGCAGTTATGCTATTGAAAATAGCAAACAAATCAGCAATAATAAGAGTCAAAGACAAACTAGATATTGATATACCATAAAGACTAACAAAAGCTGCAACCATATGACCTTTAATAATAGAAAAGACAGCTGCAATAATAATGCAGTCACAAAGCCAAGCCAAATACTGACATACAGTAAATATCTCCTAAAAGCTACAACTATAACACTACTAACAATAGAGGAGAATTCAGCAGTAATAGTGGAGTGAACTAAATAGCCAAAGATCAATAAAGCTTAATAGTAATAATAATAAAAATGAAAGAGGTGGGAAGAGAGAAAAATGATAGGGGTAAAATTTGAAAAAGAAAAGGTAGATGGAAAGGTGGAAGAGGAGAGAACAGTGATGTAAAAATATTCAATTGTTACAGCTTGTAGCTAGCTGTCTCCCCAGAGCCTCATAGATTTGCAGGTGAGGCTTCTGGGATATGGCTAAATCATGGGTGTGTAATACTGAATTAAGGGTGTGATATTGGTTAGTTCACTGATTTATTTAGTGTAGTTCTGGGTGTGGCTGAATGCCTTTAATGCAGAAGCTTCAGCCAGGGTTGCACCAACCGATAGGCTTGCAGCCTGGATGGAATATAGAGGGACAGGGAGGCTTGCTGTTTGCTGCCTCTTGACTGTTCTGCCGTGCACCCTTTCTCCTGCGTGATGCCCCTTTACCGTCCTGCCTGGGAGCCAACTGACTGTGGTACTTTGAGCCCAAGTTCCTCCACAACTTTGGCCCTACAAGTTTGGCTTCCTCAAACTTTGAGCCAAAATAAGCCTTTCCTCTTTTTTGTGGATGTCTGGTATTTTGTCCCAGCAACAAAAGAGTAACCAAGATGCCAGTTAAAGAATAAAGGAAAGTTAATAGAATTAGATAAAAGTAACAGAAAAAGAAACAAGAAAAAAATGAAAAAGAGAATAATTGAAGAGCAAAAGAAAGGAGACAAAACAAAACAAAAATCATACAAAGAAAAGAGAAATGACTCCACCCAATTCCATCACATGTTTGGTGTGTGGTTTCTTTCCAGGACTTGTAGTACTGAAATCTAGCAGATATGGGGGAAGGAAAGTGAATAACAATTAGGCCTATTGAGCTGACAGGCCCACTTTTTGCTGTGTGAATGCTAAGTCCCGCCACATCTTTCCTACTGGGTGGGGTCAGTTAATGATGTGGTATCTGCCTGAGGGCTGTATTCACTGCAGCGGCTCAGTGTTTGTGCCCTCCTATGCACCCTAAGTCACAGTTATCTCAGACTGTCCTTCCGGCCTGTTGGTTTGTGAGGTGACCCCTTACTCCAGAGGCCTCTATTTTTATACTGCCCAGGATGGGGCAACCATCCACACTGATCGTTTTGACATATTGGGAAGCAAAAAGACCACTGAACTCTGTGCTGGAGAGAGGGTGCCCAGCAGTGTGCTGGATGTCACTGCTGTGTTTTCTGACATAACGACACGCAACTGGCCGAGCTTCTCACCACAAAGGGTAGGAGTAAGTGTCCTTCACAGCCTAAAGTTGCCACCACCTAAACTCTCAGGAAGCTCTGTGATCAGGGTGCCCCCTGCACAGCTGTCTGCTATGGCTATCACCCACCTAGTCGCCGCAGTAGGGTGACCCCAGAAACCTTAAAGTATGTTGTTGTTCTGTGACCTCTGATTCCCAGAGTAGCTCTGTCTTTCACAACAACCTCCTTCCCAAAGTGGGTGCTCATTGCATCACTCCCAGTGTGGTGGGCTCCTCTGTGGGTTTCTTCTCACCTCCAGCCTGTCATAAGGAAGGAATCACTTTTGGAGTAAAACCCCACACTGTATTTGCAGCTTAGGATAACCACGGGCTCTTCGTGGGGCTGGTGCTCCTGGTCCATTGTTTATCCCTGGGTCGACCAACCCTCTCCAGACTTCCCCTGTGTTTGCCGGAACAGGTCTCCCACCACAGGAGCCAGGGTTTGCACTGTAGACTATTTCGTTCTTTTCCCCACAGTATCTTTAGTTTCTCTAGTTTGTCTGTGACTTCTAATTTTCCTGCCCGCTCTTTTTTTACCCTTCTTTTTCTCTTCACTAAGTTATTGTTTTCCAGGCATCTCAATTTCAGGTCCCCGAGCGGCTGTGATTTACTGCTGTCCTTTGCCATCTTTAGCCCTCTCACTCTATTTTTTAAACTGTGCCAAGAATAAGTTGGAGCCTTATGCTTCCCTTCTGGAACTTTCCAGTGTGGCCTCATTCCACTCTGGACGTAATCCAGAGACCTTGCTATGGTCCAAAGGGCCGTCCTTTCTTGGCTTCCTATTCTTTATACTTCCTACCATGCCTCCCTTACTCTCCGTTCTCCAGACCTTCTGTCCTAATTGCTGTCCTCTAAGCCAAGCATATCTCACATTTCTACCTCATGATCCTTAGAGTTGTACCCTCTTACTGGAAGTGCCACCCAGGGAGTCAGGGCTGATGCTCAGTCCACTTTTCTTCAGATGGTAAACCTGAAAGGTCTGCCTTAACTACTCCATCTAAATGAGCCCCTCAATTTGGATCATTTTATTTTCCTTTCTCTTGTTTCATTTTTATTAATGGAACTTTCTGTACCTAACATTTCAAATCAATAGCCTGCTTGTCTGTTTTACTACTAGCCCAGTGGTTCTAGAAAAACATGTAGCATTTAGATTTGCTAGAAACTGCCTGGTGTAGTATAGAGAAGAAGTGTAGAATTTGAAATGAGACTGCTTATGTTGCTTTTCAGATTGTGCTTAATGGAAGCCGTGTCATTAAGATTAGGCAAAATGCTGACACAGTAACAAAGAAGACTCAGTTTTGGCCCCTTGCATGTTCATTGCTTATTTTATTGACTGAAACAAATCATGTGTTCAAGCCTGATTCGAATGCCATAATAGAGTATGATTTTATCCTATAGAAAGGAAGAGAATATTTGTGGACCACAGGAAAACAGTTTGGTTTCTTCATATTCAAAAAAATGAATCAAATTTTGTAAAAACTCTGTTGGTCAGGATTTAAGTTGTAAATCACAGAACAGTAACTCATTGGCTTCAGGAAGAAAAGAATATACTGGACGCAGAACCAGGTTTGTCTCCAGACAAACTAGAGAAAGTAAAGATACTGCAGGGAAAATAACGAAATAGTCTACAGTGCAAACCCTGGCTCCTGTGGTGGGAGACCTGTTCCGGCAAACACAGGGGAAGTCTGGAGAGGTTGGTAGACCCAGGGATAAAGGATGGACCAGGAGCACCAGCCCCACGAAGAGCCCAGGGTTATCCTAAGCTGCAAATACAGTGTGGGTTTTCAGAGCAGTGGCTGGCTGTTCACATTGGGCATTCTCTCCTTCTTTTCCCTTCTCCCTTTTGCTCCCTCTCCCTCTCCATCTCCCCTACCTCACCTTAGCTCTGTTTCCTTCCCACTCTGTTGGATTCATGCAGAGGACACTAACAACTCTTAAAGACCCCCCTTCTCGTTCTGTGACTCAGAAAATAAGTGACCATCTCCTCCAGGTCTACAGTAAGAACATTCTGCAGGATTCTGATTAGCCTACCTGCCTGCCTTTCCAGTCATCATTGTGAGTGAAATGGGAATACCATAACATCCTAGACCTGCCTTGGTTCTGTGCCCACTTCTTTGACTAGGGTTGGGGATGCTAGCTATGATTGGCAAATTCACTAGCATCACATGATCTTAATAGAGAGGGGAGAACTTGCCAGTTTCCCTGAAGAAGAAAATATCCTGCATAGGAGAAACTGACAAAGAGATAGAACGCATGCCTACCTCACTTTAAATAAGATAAAGCATGTGAAAGCCTTTTATAAACTATAAAGCATTGTCCAAATGCTAATTGCTGTTATTATTCCTTTCAAGTTGAATAAAAAGCTACCCAATTTACCAGGGTAAATTAATGCTAGTGGCAGGAAACTATTGTTCCACACATTTAGTTAGGTGAAAGTAAAGTTGTAATAAATAGGCAGGAGGTTACCAGCAAATTGGGTAAGGTAATGACAAAAACTGTTCAGTACTGAAGCTAGAAGTGGTGCTTATTACTTAGGCATGAAGATATATCTGAATGACAACAACTATACAGGTATAATATGAAAAAATCTGCAATATGTGCTTTATGAGTATTGTTATGTCCCTGGCTTGATGCTGGGGAATATGCTGAAAGAATAAGATATAGTTCCTCTCTTGGAGAAATGTTTCTCTCCAACCAGCTCCCAGTAGCTCCATATACGCAGATTATGTCAAGAAAGGATTGGGACAAATTGACTGAATTTTTCACTTTTCGTCCTGATGGCTTGACAGCCTATTTTTCATACTTACTGAATGATGTTTAATTTAATTCATGTGCTTGAGGCAGCATGCTCTGCGTTTCAGCTGTGCACAGTTTGTTTGAAAGGGCTTTCGCGGCAAGGCCAAAGGCAGGAAGCACACTGCTGTGATACCTTGATGAATGGACCCCTTGGGAAAGAAGTGCCTTTATAATGAAGTCACAAAAGAAATCTTCATAAATCCTTGGGAGCCCAGTGGCTTGCATGTGTGAGTGCAACCGAGCTGATCCTGCTGAAGGTAAACAAGATCAATACCAGACTGGTTTTTTATAAATCTGGCTGCTGTGTCTCTAGGTACCATTCTTATAGCTATCTCCCCATACACAGCTACAGCTACACAAGTGTGCCCACACACACACACACACACACACATATGCGTGCACACACACACAGACACACACACACACACACATACTGCATCCATCCCTCTGTGAACCCTGCTCCTGCTTCCTGCTCCCAGTGCCTCCTGCTTTTCCAAACAAACGAGAAGGAGAAATAGTTGTCATTTTTGCTGGTTAATTATCAGCTGGGTTATTCTTGCGGTAATGAATTTGACCTTTGCAGTCATCATTGCTGTTTTAGGCCTTGAACTCTAACCGGGGTGGATGACTGCTTCAGAGAAAGAAAAAGAGAGCGAGAATGATTTAGAATTGGGTTGGTGGGGATGATCTGGAAGCGGAAAACCCCACTGTGACACGTCCTGATGGTGAGACTAAGCCCTCCTGTTTAGCAAGGGCAGGGGCTCCTCTGATAGGGCGTCCATCTCACTGTCAGTCTCCACTTCCCAGAGCCGGGAGAGGCTTGTCCCAGAACTGTCGGCTGGAGCAGCATTGTCTCACACCAGGAAAACTAGAAGCTGCCTCAGTGGAGTGAGAAATCACTCATAAATGCTTCCCTTTTCTTTGCCTTTCCTTTTTTCTTTTCTTTGTCTTTTTTCTTTCCCTTTCCTCTCCTCTCTTTTCTCACCCCTTTCTTAGGGGTACCGTAAACTACCAAAGACCAGGGGCTCAACAACAGAAATTGATTTTCTTACAGTTCTGGAGGTTGAATGTCCCTGTTCCTCAGGGACCTTTCTCATCAGCTTGGAGATGGCTGACTTCTGTGTCTTCACACCGTCTTTGTTCTGTGTCTGTCTGTGTCCTAATCTTTTCTTCTCAGGAAAATATCAGCTATATGGACCCTCCTTAATGCCCTCACTTCAACAAAATTATGTCTTTAAAGGCCCTATCCTCAAAAACTGTTGTATTCTAAGATATGGAGGCTTAGGAATTCAACACAAAGATTTCAGAGGCACACAACCCCACCCATACAACCTGCCTCCTTCCCCTTATCCTGACTGGTCACCTGGTCCCTTCATCTCCCCTAACTGCCTAACCCAGGGCAAGTTTGATTGACATAAGGCCCTACCTGCTACATGTTACAGCAAAAAACCATGGCACAAAGCCAAGAAACCCTCTATAGTTTGTGGTTAAAAAACAAACAAACAAACTTGGTAGTCTTAACCAGGCAATGCAGCATCCTTTTATAATCCCAGCTTTTTGGGAGGCTGAGGCAGGAAGATCACAAGTTTGAGCCCAACCTGGGCCTTAGTAAGACCCTATCTCAAAATAAAAAAAAATAAAAAGGGGCTGGGGATGCAACTCAGTGCAAAGAGCCTGGATTCAATCCCCAGTACTGCAAACCAAACCAAACCAGTCCAAACCAAACCCAACCAGTTTGTAGGCCTGAGATAGCCCTCAGGAGCTAGTGCTATGATCTAAGGAGTCAGACACAGAGAGAAATGACTAGTCCAAATGTCAATAGGAGGCCAGTCTGGGTAGCAGATTTACTACTGTTTAAATATTTGTGGCATGATGTCCTGAGCTAGAATGAACATTAACCAGCCCTAAGAGGTTTATTCTGTGTCTAGGCTTCCCTTCCTTGCCTTGCTGCCTCTGGTTCATGAATTTGGAACTTTACACTCCTTGTCTTCACTGCTCAAAGCCCTCTTTTTCCCATTGTTACCTGGGGAACCCCCACGTATCCTTCCAGATTTTACTTACTTGTCACTGCTGATGTAAAGGCCTTCAATTTAGCTGTTCAGAGCTCCAACTGGATTGCTGCATTCTACGAGAGCAGAAATCTATCTTTGCGCTTTCTCAGCCCCCAGAGTTGTAAGTTCTCAGCGAATGCATATTCAGTAAACATCTAGAATTAGGTGGATAGCTTTGAACCTACTTATTCTATAATGGCCCTTCAAGAGTCTCTCCTATCCTGTCTGATGCTCAAGGAAATGCCTGGTGTATTTATGCAAGGTAAGCAGTTAAGTGAGACAATGAAGAGCAGAGACTACTTGGATTAGAAATGTGATCTAAGCTATCCCTTGGTTTTCCTGGACTATTTGAGTTTTCTGGGCTGCTTTAATAATGTCTTGCAATCAGAGAAGCATAAAGGGAAATTGATTGGTGCAGTTTAGAAGGCTGGAAGTCTGAATCAAGTTGTCTGTAGAGTTGGCTCCTTCTGAAGGATGTGCGAAGAATCTGTCCCATGCCTCTTTCCAAGGCCCTGGTGGCTTGCTGGATTCTTTGGTGTTCCTTAGCTTGTGCTGTATCGCATCAATCCCTGCCTTCATCTCGCAGTGTGCTCTCTGTGTGCATATCTACCTCCAGATGTTCCCCTTTTATAAGGGCATTAATCATATGACTTTATTCTAGTGTGACTTAACTAATGATGTCTGCAGCAGTCCTATTTCCAAATAAGATCACATGAGGGCCTCAGAGGACTTCAACATATGAATTGTGAGGGACATAATTCAATCCATAATAGTGACCTTTGGCAAATTGCCTAGTTCCAGTTTCCATATTAGTAAAACGGAATAATAGCATAGCCTACTTCATGAGACTGTTATTCAATGAAATGAAGTGCTTTAAGATATGTAAGACACTTAACAGTGCCTGGTACAAGTAAGCCCTGCATTGGCAATAGATGATTTTTTGGCAGTGTCTGTCTCCTTCACCAACCTATTGTTGGTGGTGACTGTGCTTGGTCGTGTTTACCACAGTAAAGTATTACGTATAGTATAACCTACAACAGACTACGTCATGCCTGATACATATTCTTTGAACTGGATTGATTAAATATAAGACAGAGTGATACTACAACTGAAATTGAAAGTCTGCCGGGACTTGTGAGATAGTCTACTTGGTAGATTATGTTTTAGCATGTGAAGCACATGGTTAGGTCCCACAAGCTTCCCTTGATAGGAATTTAACTCCCTCCCCCCTAATTGAGATCTCTCAGTTAGGTTACCTGCTTTCTTAGGAAGACTTAAGAATTTGGTGTTGCATGTGCTGCTATGGTTGATACATTGTGTCAACTTGAGGAGTTTAGATTAACTAAGTAACCCAACAGGAGACCAGGGTCCTTACTTTGTGAACATCCTGTGCCTGTGCAAGAGGAGGGCCTGGAGCCTGAATTCAGTATAAGGGAGGAAAAGAGGCTTGCTCTCCCCGTCCCCTTTTTGCCCTTGTTGTTTTGCTATCATCTGCCACTTTGAATGGTTGCCCCCGTGTCCTGCCACTGTGCCTTGGAGATAGCAGATTATAGGCTGAAACTGCTACATACCATGAGCTAAATAAACCTTTCTTTCCTTAACTTTGGGCGTTGGGTATTTTGTCTCAGCAATGAGAGAAAAGTAACCAAGACATGTGCCAATGTTGTTTTGTCTTCAGTTATACAGGGAACACCCAGCCTGAGCATCTTATGCTGAGTTACCGGCATAGTTGAATGCTATCGTTCTGTGGTTCTCTACTCAGTTGTGATATTATCAGTACAAAGCAGAAAAAAGAAGGGAAGAGCAATGTGATATTTCTTCGTCAGAGGCCTCGGTGGGCCATCTGGCAATCTTTAAATCTAGGTGCCAGATTGAGTAACATGCTTTGGATGACTTTTTAAATGTATTATTCAAGGGAGATATTGTTTTCACCACTGCACTTCACACAGCTCCCTAGCTGATGAAGATCTTTTCTGTCCTTTGTTTGAAAATTATGTGGAACACAGCCCAGTGAAGACTAATAAAACAGCATGAGAACTCCTCCACTGGCCTGAATAGCAGCTAATGATGGAAAAGGTGTGGAATACTTTGCACAAAGCAAGAACAAGAAGATGATGTGCAATTGGTCATTGAACGCATCCATGAGGTGTAGTCTGGTTCCTGACTGATATCGCAGTTCACGGGTGCCTCTCATCCTAACAGCAGTGCAGGAGGTGGAGTAAGGAAACTCTTGCACAGGGGACTGTGCAGTCAGCTTCCAGCCTTAACTGCATTGCTGACTACTTTCTTGAAAATGACAGTCATAGTACTTCTTCAGATCTCACTTCTCTCTTCCATACAACGAACTTGTTGAACTGTGATTATGATCTTTGAGGTCCCATCTACGCTTTTATTTCCTCTATCACATTTCATAGGTCTGTTGACTCTTAGTCTTCAATCTCCAGACTAAAGAATTACTTTCACTCTTGTTTCTGACACCCCATTGTGTAATTACTCTCCAGAGCTCAGTACTAATATCTATATCTTCTAAATTGTATTGTCCCAAATTGGACTCAAGACTTGAATGAGACCCTGATCCTATTCTACATGAGAATCATTTGAAACAAAGGACAAGTGGGGTCAACTCTGTTTCTTAATTCTGAGAAATTAGCTAAATAGCTCAGGAAGGAAGTACCTCCAGGTTTAAGATGAAATAATGTTTATCATCACTGTGCATGTGTGTCTTTGTGAAGTTTTAGAATATAACAGAAATTGAGAAAAGGAAAAATGAAAATGTGGAAAAAATCCCCAGACTTCACCTTTCACTCAGGGCTTCCTAACAAGACTGAGGTCATTGGTAACTGACAGAAAACAGGTGAAAGACCATCCAGACATATGTTAGTCCATCACTTCTCAATCAGATCTTGTGCAAATGATTTGTGGCAGTGGCAAGGCAGTTAAGGTACTAGCTGGTTGGTGACTGAACTGTATTTGGCAAACTTAACTGAGTTGATGGGTGGGTGATTTTGGATCATCTTGGGGGAAAGATACTTTAAAAGGGAGGAGTGACCTGGCCACTCTCCCTAAGTACTGGCAGGACATTTCTCTGAAGCAGGAGGGAATGTGGATGTGGAAGAAGTTCTAAAACCTCCACCTTTGTCAAACAATACCCGTAACACAGGCAGTATATGGAGAAAGGAATACACACCAAGACTCAGATTCTGTGATCTGTAAAACTTCTAGTAAATGTGTGTTTATTCAGACCTAGTTTCTTACTCCATCCCTCTTGTCCCAATGTATTTATCAGTCTATTAATTCTTAATTATATTTACTCATAAGGAGTTCCGTGGGAGTTAAGATTTTTCTTTAGATCTGCTTTCGGTTGTCATGCATATTTGCATGCATTCATAGCACTGTTTCTTCAACCTTTAAAGGAACTTACTTTTTCAAGCAGCTTTGTTAGACCAGGTACTCTTCTTTGAAAGAAGGACCTAGCAAAAAGAAACTTCTGAGTGCCTTGGCTGCAATTTTGTGTTGTGTGCATGTTAGCAGCTCTCACTTGGGAAGAATGATTCAGTGTATTGAGCTGCTCTCCCACGAGAGTGCCATAGCATGGGCTACAACCTGGGCCTCTAGATATCCCAAGTCAGTGGCGTTTTTAAAGACAGGAATGGGTTACATAACTGAATTTCACATTGGGAGAGAAACCCTTTGAGAAGATGAAACATTTGGGATTTAGTAATGAGGTTTTATACACATATAACATTTGGTAAAAATGAAATTTAAAGAACTCTAATTGCTTTGTATTTACACTGTCAAAATATTACTCCATTAGAATTATTTCATAGACACATTTTTCCAAGAAGGTTCCTCGCTTTGCTATAACCAGTTTATGTGCATTGTTTTTGTACATTTAGACCAGCAAAGTCAAACATTTAACATGGCAGACATTTACACACACTGAAAGCTCTGATTTCAAACTAGTCCTTGAGTGAAAACCTAGATATTAAAAAACAAAACAAAACAAAATCAGATTGGTCAAGAGCTTCTTTAGTGACCCATTCCTATGAACTCAATAACCTTGAAGTAATTAATTATGTTCTATGCAGTATAGATAATAATAATGCCTGTCTCATAGTGCTTTAGGGTAAATAGTAGGTAACAAAAGAACACATTTTATGAAAGATAAAATCTGTTATCATTGATTTTACTAGAAGCAAAGCCACCCAATATAATCACATAACTGTATAATAATATAACCTAACTAAAACTATATTTATATAATTATATAGGTTTATTTTGGTGATTTATCAGCTCGGGGAAGCAAATCATAAGTAAATTTTTATTTATATATTAATATATAGCCTTTTTTAGAGAGCTATAATTAACTATACTGGAAACTCACAGCACTCTACATCCTCAAAATTTCACTTGGGTGGAAAAATAAATCTCCAGGGAGAAAATTTACACATTTGTGTCAAAGGAAGGTGTACGTGGAAGAGAAGACTACTCAGTCTTTCAAGACTCCTGGTAGTACGTGCTTCTCGGAGGGCATGACTGACCCAGTTGTACAGCAAAAGTGTAGAAATTGCTCTAAGTTCTCTAACTACGTCGTTCTGTTGAGACTATCATAGTTGACAGCCACATGGGCTGGAAAAGAGCCAACATTTATTTATTAGTTCAGCTAAATACAACAGAAACATGAACTAACACTATCTCTTAACGTGTAAGACTTTTCTATTCTTTTAAAGGAAGGCTGAGAAGGCTGTGTAGGCAGTAAGGATACTCTGCAAAATCCATAGAGCCCCAAGGTCCTTGCGTCTTCCTGCTATTCTAACCTGATCTATGGCTTATTACCTGAAGATTGCCTCAAGGTCTAAATAGCTGGGGCTTTAGTACACAAATCCATGTTCTAGGCACCACGATTAAGAACATGAGGACTCAAAAATGCCTTTTCTCCTCTTTTTAAGGAAACTTTTGGGAAGTACCTCCCAATACTTTGTACTTCTATCTAATAGGTCAGAACTTATCTGCCGCAAGGTAGGCTAGGAAATGTAGCAAATTTAGTTGATTTATTATTACCTTCAGTTATGCAGACATTTTATTAGGAAAATATAAGACATAAATGGATGCTGAATTAGTAACTAGCAGGTATAATTGTTTTGAGCTTTTGCAAGAAAGAGTAGGAAGGAAGGGAGAATTGCTACTAGGTGGCCTGACCAACTGCTTATGTCCATACTCCCAACTGCTGCTGGAAGCTGATCACTAGTAGTCTCATTCACCTATAGATAAAGAATAACAGCTAACATCCAAGTAATGCACAATTACTTGACATTCACTGTGTCAATAAATTTCAGTGCAACACTGGCAGTAGGTGTTAATATCATTCCTACTTATGTACAAGGGAACTAAGGTTATGAGGTTAATTAGCCTGACCAAGAATACCAGGAAGTGGCAAAGCAGAGATGTGACTTTAGGTCTTTAGAGAAGCAAGTACTTTCAACTGCTATGTTGCACTCTCTCTCTCTCTCTCTCTCTCTCTCTCTCTCTCTCTCTCTCCTTCTCTCTCTCTCTCTCTCTCACACACACACACAGAAAAAGGCAGAAGAGAGTCATGAAGCGATGACAAAATAAATTAAATATGTGTACCTACATTTTTAAATGCTATATTAAAATGCTAGAAACTATGTTTCAAAAGTTAGACTCATGACTCTTATACAAATATAAATTTATGTTAAATATTTTATATAACTCATTATTAGGTGAACCAGCAAGATGTTAAACAGTTCAAAGGAAACATTTAAAAATACATTTATATGTGTATAACATATAGATAGATAGATAGACAGACAGATATGCAATGAGGAATGGTGAAAGGAGTTTTCAAACAAACACAGGCTGGTGTGGCACTAAGGCAATTACAACTGTATTTCACCAAACACAATTCTTTTCCATTTCTAAGGACAAGAATTACTGACATCATTTTCAGTCTTACCTACAGTAACTGAAAGGCTAATATTACCTACAACTATATGCCAAATAGGACATGTCGTAACATTTCCTTCATTGTAAAATCTAAAGTCTTTCATAATTTTTCTTGGACATGCTTCAGTTAGCTTCTTAAACTCTCTTCCTTTTTCCAGTTATAGCAGCATTGAGGGATGCTGAAGGAACATCCTAGAAATTCTTTTTATCCACTTGTCCTCTATTTACCTGCTACCAGAGGGCCTAGGGAGAATAAAGAGCCAAGAATGATGTTTTCTCTTTGATCTGTGCGGAGTGCTGGAAATTGCCAAACTAAGATGGAAAATTGAATTCCAATGGCTGCCACATCTTCTTTCGTGAGGTAATTAGCAAATTCTTATAGGACTCTTGCAATGTGCCAAATACTCTGTCAGATAGGCAAAGGAGACATGGCACCTGCTGTCAGATGCTTTGAATAAACAGGGAAATTTTTGCTTTCCAAGAAAATGTAAATAGACTAGCCAATATTACGTACAAAGATATTTTCATTCTCTCTCTGTCTCTCTCTCTCTGTCTTTCTCTCTGTCTCTGTCTCTCTCTCTCTCTCTCTCTCTCTCTCTCTCTCTCTCTCTCTCTCTCTCACACACACACAGAGAGCTATGAATTGCTCCTATGGAAATTACATATTTTTTAGGGCTTACTTTATAAATTGGTCAGAGTATCCTTCTCAAGCCTAGATAGCTTGTGTGTCTCCTTAATGTCCCAGTCACTGAGCAGTTTGAAACATCATCAGAAGAAAAATATTGTGTATGAAAGTTGCCAGTTCTTTGGTTTTCCCGGCAGCCGCTCTGTGCTTTGGCAGCATTTTCCTCACAGAAGCTTCAAATCACTTCCTTTTGCCACCTTTAGAATTTCCGCAATGATAAAGGGGGACATACTTGCTTGGTCCAGAGCAGGCTTTGGAACTCTTTGATCTCTGCCCTTATATCAGCTCAAAAACAAACATGGATGAAAACTATCTATCTTGGTCTCTCCCTGGCTTCTGCTTCCATCTCTCTCATCTGTCGATCTATGTCTTTCTCACTCTGCCTATGTTGTCCTCACCACCCGGCCTACAAGTTGTTCCCTGCGAAGTTTTTTTGCCTTCACATCTCTGGCTGCCTTCTCCAGGACTCATTTATTTTTACTTGCTAGCAGATTTCACAGTCCTCTTTTCTACACACGGGTAAGTAAGCACCAATGAACCAAGGAGAATCCCAGGAAGTGCCAAGAATTCACCTGCATTTGTGGGCAGGTGGCAAAGAGGGAGAAAGAAAGTGACCATATGTACTTTCTCTTCAGATCTCAGAAAGAAGCCAAGCCACAAAGTGGTTGTCTCCAGTAATAGTTAGGTGCCACACTTGTTAACCAGGTTGATGAGTATAAGCACCTTTTTCCAAAGCCTGCTCCAGCCTTGTGGCATGTCCTTGGGTTAGACACTGACATTTTAGAATTCAATTTTCTGGCCTTTGAAATGACAGCATCAAACCAGAGAGCAAAAAAGAGGTATGGAACTTTTGAAACTGCACTTTTTAAAATAAATGTTTAAATAATCCAGGTGTGATGGCACATACTTATAATCTCAGCACTTGGGAGGCCTAGAGGATTGTCATGAGTTTGATGCCAACCTGCACTACAATAGTGAGCTGAACTATATAGCAAGACCCTGTCTCAACAACGTTTTTCAAAAATGTTTAAACAAATATTCAAAATTTTCCATGAAGGAATGGGATTTAAAAAGAGGAAAAGAAAATATTGATTAGGTAGTATCCTGATTAGGGAACTTTTGAACCACCCTGCCCTCCACATACACATACATGCCTTTCTTTTAAATGCCTGTAGGTAGGGGAAGAAAATCAAAACAATATAGGGAAGTCTAAACTAAAAGGAATGGCCCCTCACCCACCCTACTCATGCTTACCCTGATAGTAAACGTGAACTATTCTGAACTTAGGTCTTTTTTTTAGTTTTTCAGCTAATGACCTGATCATTTTATGTCATAAAGACCACATTTCTGTTTCCAGAATTATCAACTTTGGATATCCTGTCAGCTCCCATTATAACAGAGGAACTTCTTTCTTCTGTCACAATTCTCAGTTTTGTTTGATTATATTATTTCTGGACTGTCATGTCAGATATTTGGTCAGGTCTTTAATGCTTTGTCAGTAGACTACTTCTGAAAATTTAACCTCCCACAAGAAAAGCATATTAAATATAATAATCCTAAAAGTATCTTTTATGTGAAATTGATTAGTTTTATTGAGCCCACAGAAAATTGAGTCCTGTGTCACTGACCTCTTCCCATTTCAAGAAGAATGTTCTATATATCAAAAACAGATCAACTTTTTTATCAGATTTCTCCACTTCTAATTTGTACATGAGTTGGCACTCTTTTATAATTTCCTTTTTTTGGTATGTTTTCCCTGCACTTCTATTTATTGTATTATGTCATTTACTTTGCATGATTTAAAAACCTTGAGACTTTTCTTTTCCAAAGATGTCTAAAAGTCTTTCACAATTTATGGATTTTTGTCTGCCTAGAGAATTCTAGGATGAAGCTCACTTGCCCTGAGAATTTGCTTCTGTTTCGGTTCAGATCCTGTGTTGCTCAAGAGATTTCTGATATTAGTATGATTCCAGTTCATTTGAGACTAATGTGAATTTTGTTAACTTTGAAAGATTTGGTATTTTCTCCTTGTTGATATGGTTGTCCAATTTTGCTAGCTAGTCCATATGTGAGTCAAAGTGGACTAATCTGTCCTATCAGTTGAACACTAATATTTTACTTGAGTTTTGAGAATATTTTATTATTTACTTATTTAACTATTATGTCCATGTCATCTAACTGTTATTTTATGGTTTGTAGTTCTTTGAATTTGGTCTACATTCTCAAGTTTCCTCAAATGTAACTTACAGATCACTATGTTTGTATTAAGCTTTGACAGTTACCAACCGAACTATTTTTCAGGAATCATATTTTTTTGCTTATTTTTTTGGCACTGCTGATGAAACCCAGGCCCTTGCTCATGCTTAGCCAGTGCTCCCCCAGCACTTCCAGTTATATGTAATTTTATAGCTATCTATTCATGTCCCATGGATACAAAATCTGTCCTATTTTCTAAGATTAGTAACTTTTTAAAAGTTATCTTCTGTTTTCCTAGGAGGGATTTGTTCTATTTGTTCATCTCCAACTTTCTTCATTATAGTTTTTCTTTTTCTCAAGTCTCTGGAGATCCTTGGTGACTGGGCCTTAATTGATGAACAAAGAGCTAACTTGATTAGCTTAGACAGCTAGTGTAGACCTACATGCCTAAGAGGGCTCTTTCTTAAAAGAATGGACCAAAGGTCTACCTACAGGGGAAAGAAAGTGCACTGGCAGCTCAGGAACCTGCTCATATCAGAGTTTCACTCTGAGCAGTAGAACTTACAGTAGTGCTGCCTTGTAGTCTTCTTGCTTCAGTATCTGAAATTAGAAACCAAAGTTATCCCAACCACTTCTCTGTGTATCTTTCTAGTTTTAATATCCATATTAGGATCTTTCCTAAGGCATATCACCAAAAACACTGTAAAATCTCTACTTCAGGGACAAAACCCAGTGATGTGAGCTTCACACATGCCCAATACGCCCTGAGAAGGGGAGGCAGAACTACCATACCCGATGTGGGTCTTCTGACATTGCCAGTTGCTAATTTGATTTTTTTCTCCTAGACTCTCTTCATACAGAGAATCTTCCTTAGCTCTGATATTTAGAGGCTCAGAATAATGTATGTTGTTTTCTCCATCAATCCAATCCAGCTTGCATTCTGTCTGCAAGAGTTCTCTCAAATATTCTCCTTCCTTTGCTGGCTGTTTGTAACATACGTGCTATTTAAGGGTTCTTTCTCATTTACATAATATTTTGTATTCCTGTGGAATCTCATAAGAGAGAAAAGGCAGATATATTTGCTTAGGTCCTTGCTTTTACTAATATTTTTCTTCAAAGAAAAATCACTTTTCTGTTTTTATAAAAAATAGTACCTTCTGAAGAAGTTAAGCAATTCAGCAGTTTAACAAGGAAGAAAGATTTTAAGACACTCACAATAATCATGATTAATGTTAAGTGAACAGTGTTGCAGACATTTTCTGTAGAAATCACAGGGAGAAATGTAACCAGTGAAACATATCTTTAGGAGAATGAGATTGTATGACATGTGATGTTTTAAATAAAAAATATTAAATTAAATAAAATTAATTGAATTTAACAGAAACTAAGACAAAAAGAAAAATTCTTAGATTCTAAATAAGTGCTTCTTAACCAAGAGCAATCACTCCCTAAACCGTGAGCTAAATAAACCCTTCCCTCTAACTTCCAGTGTCAGGTTAGTCTTTCTCAGCAACAAGAGAAAAGCAACTAAGATAGTAACATAATTTAAAAATTTCTACTAGATATATACTTTAAAAAAAGGTTAGTGTAAATATAAAGTTTAAACAATAAGAACTAAACTCCCATATTCCCCAAACCCTGCTTAAGAACTAGGATCAGATAACTACGTATTGAATTTGCCATCGTCTTCTTCCAAGATTCCATGCATCTACATTCACTCTCATAGTTATCAAGAACTTGAGTTTCAGGTAGAACTTAAAAAAGAAACTGAGCTTATCATGAAAGGAGTTTATATTTGAATACATCTGGAATTTTGTATAAAAAGATCAAATATATATATATATTATATATGTCCTTTAGCAATCTGCATTTTCCACTTAAAATTCCACTTGTAAAATTTATATTAATATATATACATTTAGTTTTTTCTCATTGCTGAGTAATAGTCAGTGTAAATAAATGTACAACCATCTACTCATTCAATTCCTTGTCAATAGTTATTTCTAGTTTATTTCAAATTTTTGTGTTTTTACTATAAATGTTACTGTAAACATTTTAGTATGTCATCCTGTGCATGCATTCAAAAATTTCTGCAGGGGGCTGGGGATTTAGCTCAGCGGCTAAAGCGCCTGCCTGGCAAGCGCAAGGTCGTGAGTTCGGTTCCCGGTACTGGAGAAAAACAACAACAAAAAAAAAATTTCTGCAGAATGACTATTTCTCTGGGACATTTCTAAGTTTTAGGAAAAGTGCATCTTTACCTTTACTGCATAATCCCAAATGGTTTTCTGAAATGGTTGCTTGTGATTTGAATGCAATATATTACCCTCCTGAGTAATGGTTAGGTATTATTCCAGAAAAATACATAATTTGACTTCAAAATTGAATAGGCATAAACTAAGAACACATTTTTGACACACGTAACTCAATAAAAAAAACTCCCAAATGAGACAAAAATAACAACATACTGGTTGAAATTAAAATCCTGATCTATCTGAGAACTTAGCCTGTACTTAAAGCATGAATGCTGATGCTCCCACCACCTAAAATGTGTGTGTATGCATGCTCACATGTATGTGTGTGTGTGTGTGTGTGTGTGTGTAGCAGTTGATACAAGTGACACACTACTACTGATTCAGAGATAAGGAATCCAATTCAGTAGGAAAAAAAGCAGGATCAAACCACAAATATGATGTGGGTTTGTTTCTGTCTAGTAGCTGGGAAGAGCCTTTATTTGGCATCTCCCTCTATTCCAAACTCTTAGAGGAAAAAACCAGGTAACACTGGGAAAATCTGTGGAACAATGAATGTGGTGAAAATAGAGACTTCCTTTGTGGTAGGGGTCTTTTCCAGCACTTGTGAAAATGTGTTGAAGTTCATTGATTCCTAGAAACAGTGTGTCTAATGAGTTGCAGTTTTGGAGGCCTGGAACATGGAATACCACACAAACAAAAAAAACTATCTGTACTGACATTGTTGTAAACCAACTGTTAAGGGAGGCAACAAGACAAATTCAAAGACTGGAGTGTCTTACATCTGGAATTACATCTTATGTATTAGTCAGAGCTATTTTTGGTTCAGTTTATGTCCTATTTTCAAATATCTCTGTCAAGCAATTGTAGTCAAATCTAGGATTATCAAAGAACTGTTGTCATTGTTTCCTAAAGATTGGTCTGTAGGCGATAAATATATATTCAGTGAAACAAAGTCCTGCAGACTATTCAAATAAGTTTGAATTTCTTTGATTTAACCCAGCCAATGTTTTCCTTTTCTGTGGAATTTCTCAAAGCCATTAATATGCTAATGACTCTGTGTATTTGTAAGAGAAATCTACAAAGGAATTCCAAAATTATTTGATCAAGACTCCTAAAACATACTTTGTGAAATTTTGTTTTATTTCTATTGTAAAATGCTGAAACTAAAATGAATCTTAAAACAGCTCCAGTTGTAAACCCTAGTTTTCAAAGGGGGTGGAACTAAACTTTGTAGGGTTTAATAACTTTTACACAGCACACAGCTCTGTGATGGTAAAGGAAGAACTGAAATCCTTACCTTCTGATTCCTGATCTATTGCTCTTGGACAATAGGCAAAACAGATATAGTCAAAAGATACAGTGAACTCTTTGTTCACTTGGGAAGGTGGCTTATCTTCCTTCACCAGTAGAAAAAAAAATGATCCTCAAAATTCTCTCTGGTAGACCAAAAATTGTTGTTCTATTTATTTATACCTCCCTCCCTCTGAAGCCATAGTACATGTCTGTTCTTGCTTAGTCTTAAGAGTCTAAGATTATTCACTGTAAGTTCTGCATGCAAGGTCAACCTCACACTAACTTGAATAGCTTATCATATTGACCTCTTCAGCAAAGCATAGAAATTTTCCCTTGTGACATTCTGTTCTAAATTCAGGATGCTGAAGAAAAAAAATAGTTTTATACATTGAGATTTGTTATATGCATAACCTCAGATGCCATGATTCGATTTTAGAATAGGCTTGAAATCTAGAAAAGTAGCGACCTTCCTTGTAGGAAGTAGAACAATGTGTGTCAGAGACCTTTAAAAGTTTCAGACTTTTAATTTTGAAAGAAACTGTGGTAAATGTCTCCCCAAATTTAATTATATTCTCATTTGTTGATGTACTATTATAATAATAAGAAATTTGTAATAGCCTCAGTTATTGATTAAATGCATAAAGGTATATCTATGATATATTGTATAGACAATCAAAATTATGCTTAAGAACAATTCACAGAAAGTTGTTAAAACAGGGCTTAACAGTATGTGTCAGGTCCTGAGATACTGGTGACATTTTCCTCATAGCAGTTAGTTAAAGTCTATTGTACCCAATATCCCCAGCTCAAATGTCTTGAACGGGAAGTAATCTTTTCTTTCACTCAACTGTACCATAAAAATATTGAATTTTAAAGTTTATGTCATGGTATAAAATAATGTTTAGAAAATTGGTCTAAAATATATTGAATAAAAAATATTATGAAGTATCATCATATTAAATTCTGGCAAACAAATAACTTTCAGGAAATATATTCTTCCTACATCTGGATGATAAGAATATAAATTAATTTTTCAAGCCCAAAGAAGGGTGGACATTATAAAGATCAGGGCAGAAATTAATGCAACTGAGATAAAGCAAACACTACAAACATTGAATGAAACCAAGAGTTGGTTCTTTGAAAGAATAACTAAAATTGATAAACCCCTAGCCAACCTTATCAAAAACAGAAAGGAAAAAGCTCAAACTCATCCAATAAGGAATGAAAAGGATGAAATCACTACAGATCCTACAGAGATTCAGAGGCTCATAAATAACTACTTTGAAAATCTTTACTCCCATAGGATAGAAAACTCAGAAGAAATGGACAGATTCCTAGGTAGTTATGAATTACCAAAGTGGAATCAAGAAGATATAACAATCCTGAACAACCCAATATCAATTCATGAGATTGAAAAGTCATTAAAAACTTACCAAGAAAAGAAAATACAGGCCCTGTTAGATTCACAGCAGAATTCTACAACAAATTCAGAGAAGATTTAATGCCAACACTCCTCAAACTCTTCAATGAAATTGAAAAGGAAGCAATTCTCCCTAACTCATTTCTGGAGGCAAGTATTATACTGACACCAAAACCAGAGAAAGACCCAACTAAGAAAGAGAACTACAGACCA
>NW_004955434.1:7335079-7336654 GCF_000276665.1 Chinchilla lanigera | reverse complement strand
TGATGAAAAGGCATGGTGGAGGAATACCTCACCCCAGGATGGCCAGGAGGCAAAGAGTAGGGAAGAGCCTAACACAAGAAAGATGCTGACAAAAGAGCTGATGAAAGGTGCTTTCTGGATGGTCACTGGCAATGGAGCCACAAGTAGAACTGTGCAGGTGAACTGAGAGTGCTGCAAATATCATTTGGGGAGAAGCCATCAGGGAAGCAAAACTTTATCTTTTATACCTTCTCTTATTTGAATTCCCTGTACTTGATTTCTGTGTAGGGAATGATTATAGAATTTTGAGGATGCTTATGCATGGGACAATGTTGACAATGGATGATATGTTCAAATAGTTTTCTTCATTATTCTTTATTGGATCAGAGATTACATGGATAAATGTTAAAGAGAAGAGGTACATAGTAAGCTTGCAGGGTATGTGTCAGTGAACAGCAGCCTAGGAGACAGGATTCTATGTGAAAGATATTCTACATAGTGTTTAAGCAGGTGATCAGAAATTGAGAAGATACAAGTGAATCATGGCAAATTCACAGTACCTTGCTTTTAGAGTGAGGAAAGGGACCATGCTATGAAAATACACCATGAAAGTTCTATTCTGGTTGATACATTGTGTCAACTTGAGGAGTCTAAAAGCTTAACTGAGTAACTCAGCAGTTTTACATCCTGGGGTGAAAGGAACATGCCCTTGCTGCTCTAGGATGTTGTTCATTATGTAAACTTGAGAAATTTAGGTTAACTAAGTGCCACAGCAGGGCACCAGGGTGCATGGAGATTGTCTGAGTGCTACACCCCTCCTGGGTGGTGGTAGCCTGCTTACAATATAAGGGAGGAAAAGAGGCCTGCCCCTCTCCTTTTGCTGTGGCTGATTTTGCTGTCTCTTGCTGATTTCTGCCACCTTAAACTGTTGCCCTGTGCCATGCCACCCTACCTTGGAGCCAGCTGATTATGGACTGAAAACTCCCCAAACTATGAGCTGAATAAACTTTTCCTTCCTTAATTTTTGGCATCTATCTATCTATCTATTTATTTATATCTCTCTATATATATGATTCAGTAGTACGTGTAGTTTTAGGTATCCATTGAGGGTCTTGAAGCATACTGAGGATAAGAGGGAGCTATTGTAAATCCAGTATTTTTTGTGCTTACTAAGTGACCATGTGTACATGTGTTAAGCAATTCCAATAACAAAATCCTTGCAAAGTTTGAGTAATGGAGGTTTTCAAATTACTTTAGGAGTTAGCACTGAGGTTCTCAATAATGTTGCATCCTTCCTCAGGCAACAACTCAATGTCCAGAGATATTTACTGTCAGTCACAGTGGCACCAGAGATTGGAGTACTGGCATCCAGTTGATAGTAGCCATGGATGCTGTGGAACAGCCTTCAATTCATGGAATAGTTTCCCTACATCAAAGACTTATGTAGCCCCAAAATATTAGTATTATGAGATTGAGACTGGCCAAACTCTCCTTCAAATACAACGGAGAAATAAAGTATTTTCACGACAAAGAACAATTGAAGAATTTCATGAGCACCAAGCCAGCATTACAAAGAGTACTAAAAGATATACTGGA
>NW_004955434.1:7323919-7330814 GCF_000276665.1 Chinchilla lanigera | reverse complement strand
CCCCCTTTTATCTTTAAAATAAAAAAATAAAAATAAAAAAACAAAGAGATTGAGACTGAAGTTAGCAAGAAGCACTGCTATGATACCTATCTTATAAAAAGAAAACTGCAGCCCAGTGAGGGAAAGCAGATTTACAAGAGCACAGATGTAAAAAGTGACCACAGGAATTTGAATGCAGGTCTGTCACAGAAGCTCACACCCATGACTCCTGAATACATATACACTTTCTGCTCTTTACCAGAGAGAACAGAATTGTTCTAATGGAGTGGGTTTTTTCCAACTAAGGCATAGAAGATAAACCAATATTAAACGTTGCATCTCTTAGGAGGGTTTTAGTTCTTTACCTCAATTTTGTTTACTTTACATTACTGTTGTTGTGGCTACCTACCTTAATAGTCAATGAAGATAAAATAGTAAACAATATTGCAACTCATACACACCAAGTTATGTACTATGCATCAATACGTGATCAATAAAGTTTATCTGTAACTTCCTACATGTTTCAAAATTTAGGGGTTCAGAACTAAGTAGTAAAAAACTCATATAAAAATAAATAAACAAGCCCAGGCAAAGCATTTCTCATGTCAATGCTGCTGGCAATGCTGTTGAAAGCGGCTCAAGGTAATCTTGGAAGTCTTGTGTTCATGTGATAAAACTGAACCGTGAGAGATGAAAGTAATGGAACCAAGCAGCCTGGATTTTCTCTTCACTGCCTCTAGGAAGAATTTTTATGTTTCTTTTTTCTTTCCTGAATTTTACTTCAGATGATGAAGTACTTTTGTATGATAAGATTTTCAACATAATTAATTAACCTGCATCCACTGAGCCTCTCTTAAGCTGAATATTTAGATGTACTATCTGGGTATCCTTTCCCCCCAAGATATTTGAAATAGATATGGAATATCATACTAGGCTATGTATCTTTAACTAGACAGCTAGAAATGAATACTGATTTTATTGACTTTTTAACCTGTATGTGCCTGAGGGAATGGCAATTGATTTTAATTTTTAAATATTTTCTTGAACATAAGACATCGCTTAAAACACCAAATAATAATAAAAAGCCTTATATGAAAATAAGCCTCTGCTGCACCCCTTCTTTCCTCAGACTGCTCCCCAAGGCAGCCACCTTTAACTCTATTTGCTGTTCCTTCTACTCTCTGCCTACATATTCTTGCGCAAAATTATTATTTTGTTATTCTTGTCACTCTGTGCTTTGAAATTTAGCTGCATAATAACTGCTTCCATCCTTGATTGTACCTCTCCATCCCCACTTTTTCAATATACTTATATTTGTTCTCAATCCCTTATATAAACCTTTGAGGCCAGATGCAGTTCATAATTTAAACCCAGGAGGACTTAAGAAAGATAATATAATCACAGACCATGTATTACTTAACATCCCCAGTGGGATCTGAGGCAGCACTCCATAATGAAACACATTACATTTCTGCAACAAAACATGCATATTGATTCCACGTTGGACAAAGACTATTAATAGACTCATGTCAGTTCAGATCAAATTTGCCATCAAATGGTGTTGTTCTAAACTTACAATGATCTGTTGTTTTTCATAGGTTCTTTTTAATTCCAGAATTTAGGATAAAGAAATATAGACTTAGATCATAATATTTATTGTTAAATTAATAATCAGTGTTCACATTATACAATGTGATAGAATGGAATGGAACATTGTTTAGTTCTGAGTTAGGTGGTGTAGTAGATGATCCATGATCTTGTTTAGTTTCTTATACCATCTTTTGATTTCCTGGAGTTAGTTGCCTCGTTTTTTTTTTCTCATTATCTTAATTTTCCTATATTCGTGGGTACATGCACACTCCAGTAGACCTGAAACATACCTATTAACACCTGTTCTGTGGACATCTGACCTCCCGCGAACAGAACCAGTTGCCCACACCTTTGTTGCAAGCTCTTTTTTGTTTCACATCATGTTCCAGAGAAAGATGTTCTCTAGCAGCTTCTGGAAAAAGTGCTTGAGAAGTTACTATGGATTGGGCCTTTCTATAGTTTGACTAGGTTTAGCTTGAGAGCTTAACTTGAAAGCAATTTTTATTCATTATTTTAAGGCTCTTTGTTTCTGTCTGGCTTCTAGCATTAGTTATTGAAAGGTCCAACACCATTTCAGCTCCTGATCTTTAGCACAACATAGTTTATCTCCCCAGCTATTTTTAGTATCTTCTCTGTACTTCTGGTGTTCTTGGTGTGAATGTTTCTTAATTCTTCCTCTGGCTTTTCAGCAACTATTTTTAGTTAGAATACTCATTTTTTTTTTCACTTTTCGGATTTAAAAATTTTTCCTTTTGATGATTTCCTCCCATCCATTTTATATGATGTCCTTAGAATTCCTGTTATGGTGGAAGATCACTCTGGGACTCCCATTTATACAGGCAATGACACTTTTCCAAGATGGTTTTATGTTCTTCTATCTTAAAATTGAAAAATGATTAAGCAGTTTTTTATTGTTTTGACACCCACACATAAGATTTAGGTGTCACAGTCTGCCTTGTCTCTACCTACCTCTGAAAATACCAGCATAAAATGATCTGTTCATTTGACAAACATGGTAGGCATCATCATTTAAGTATGAGCTTGTGACTATCAGATGAGATTCCACTTCCTGGATTTTGCTCTTTAATTATTCTAGACTCAATCATTTAAATTTCTCTTTCTTCCTTTCCTCATTTATGAAATGCATATAATAATAGAACCTACTTTATATTGTTTTGAGGATTAAGTGAATGAATGCATGGAAAACTCATAGGAAAGTACATGACAAAGGTAGCATATTCAACAAAATTTTACTGTTATTATTGTTACTTTATGACCTTATCTCAGGTTACCTAGACCATCCCTATTTTGAAAGTAGTTAATAAGTCACCAGTTCATCTCTTTTACAGGTATCATTAAATAAATGACCACGAAAAAGATTCTCTTTAAAAGTACAAAAATACTAATGCTGACCATTATGTCCACCTGCTCAGAAAGGCTGGACTTCAGGCATGCACTCCAGATGCTTGTTTACCTACTAAAGAATCTCCTTCTCCTGTAGTACCTGTAGATGCCAGGAGAAAAGCACAGGGGTGACCTCCAAGCAGGGGAGATGGTGAGCACTCACATAAGCATGAACTCCAGTGGCACTCAAAATGACTGAAGTGAATCACAGTCTGAGAATGAAAATAGCATAATGTGATGATGAGTTTGATCCTTTTCAAAACTAACTTGTTTTTATAGTCAGTAAGAAATTAAATAAATAAGAGAGAGTACCCAGAATTCCAAACATAGGACATACAGAAAGGAGAAAAGAGAGTATCTAAGAAGGCATCTCCACCAGGTTAAATGCCTTACCTAACACAAGTTTTTATCATCAATAGCTTTGTGACTTGCTTGGCTATTCCTTTTTATACTTCGCTGTCTTCTGTCTACATTTGTTTATCTTTGCTTGGAGACAAATATATGTCTTCCGTGCTGAATAATAACAGAAGTCGAATTAAAGAATGGAATTAGTCTCCAGTAGCAGGTGAATGTACCCTTCAGAATATAATAAACTCAACTCCTTAGTCTGTTGTCTCTTGATCAATAGCAATGATGTTCCCCACATTCAGTGACACCCACTTGGCCCCCTTTTCTGATGGACAACTCTACATGGACATTACTGCAGAGCAAACTGTTGGTAAGTTTCTCCCTCCACTCCTTTTACCTTCAGAGTACACCAGAGTTGGGAAATCTGCTGACATTTTTGGTGCAGTAATATGAGAAAAGTGTTGTCCTGAATGTTGTAGGACATTTATCAGCATTTATCAGACCCACAGGTGTCTTTATGTGCCAGTAGCACCTTCTCCTCAGAGCTGTGACAATCCCAAATGTCTCCAGTTTTTCACTGTTGTGACATTAACACATAAGATTTAGATGGGGATTTCCAAAATCATTCCTGGCAAAGAAATCGGAGACAGACAAATCAAGGAGCTGGTTATTCAATACCAAACATTCAAAAAATCCTTCCTGCTGCCAAATGGGTAACATCCTCCCCCACGCTTTGCACTTTTTACCATCTCCTCCTTGGACTCGGGCTATGGCTTCTGTTGGCATGAGCCTGTTACAGAAAGCATACCACTGAATACATATCTGTGTAAATGAGCTCATCAAATTGTTTTTGAACTTTTCCTGAATCTTCTTGTAGATTGAACTGCCTGTAGGTTCTAGGCTTCTCACTTTGTCCTAATGAGACCCATTTCCTTAAATTGTTGAAGGAAACACAAAACCCCTGCTTAGCTCTAAACTACCATAACTTCCTCGATTCTTATCAGAAAACTAGTTTTTTTTATAAGGAGGAGGGGAGGAGAATGATGATATTAGTCCATGGCAGGAAAAATATCTGCCACATCAGAATGATACATGTGTGGAAGACACAGGCAGGTGGGTGATGGCAGGAGCTAAAATTTAAGGTTGGAACATTGGCAGAGGCATGCAGAGCTTTCTAACAGACATATCCAAACATCATCTCTTACTACTATGTTCATTTGGTTCCGGGCACATAACTCTTCACTAGTCCACAGACACATCAGATATGCTCTCATCTTACCACTTTTACCACTGATTTCTTTTTTTTGCAGTTCTTGGGAAGGGACAGCAAACAGAAAGTATCTTCATTTCAAGTGTTATAAAGTTCTTGAAGGAATGGGTTCAAAGGGCTGAGATTTTTCTTGCTCCTCATTTTTTCTTGAAAATTAGGCCTTCTTAGAACAGATTGTAGTGTTTCATAATTTTATTCAGTGTGTAATTCCAAGATTCCAAATCCCAGGCTTTGCATTGGGTGTGAATGGCTTCTTGGGGTGTATGTGTTTTGTTTTTGAATGGGGGAAGACTGGGGAGAATATTTGCTTTAACAATAATGGTTGTTGTTCTGGGACGTTATGCTGACCCTAATTGAGCCAATGGAGAGGGTGAAGAGTTAGGAATTTCACACAGCAAAATAGACCAGGGAAACAAACTGGAGCTGTCATCCAGGAGCACCCAACCGTACCTTCTGCTGTCACTTGACTATCTTGACAGTATCAGTGATGCTAATAGATTCGCTAGGATCATCAGTAATATGCAAGTATGCTGCTATTTATTCCACTAAAAAGGGAAAGGAAAACTCCAAATCTTTCTTTACCTCATTTTCCAAGTCAGTCATGCTTATTTCTCTAACTTTTCTTGCAGTGAAATTCCTCAAAAGAAATTGTCTACACTTGCAGCCTTCAATTGCCCTTTTCCATGGCATGCTTGATCCATTTCTCCAAAATTGGTCATCAGTATTCTGACTTCCATGCTGGTAAACCCATGATCGATATTCATTTCTCCACTTAATCTACTGGCAGCCTTTGAAACACTCTTTTCATCCCATAGTCCTTGGCTATTTCTTCTGCCTCATTTGTTATTTTATCAACCATCCTTCCCTGGTGTACTTGTCTCCTTATGCTCCTGATATGAAGAGACCTGATGTATGGTCCACAGTCACTATCTGTGTGAGTTCACCTATTTTCATAGCTTCAAATAGCATCTGTTGCTAATATTTCCCAGGTGTGTACCTGTAGCCTAGATGCATCCTCTGAACTGCTTATTTTCACAGTCAATTGCCTCCAGGATATCATGCCTTGCAGAGACACACCATGTTCAAAACTCAGTTCCTGATCTCTCCATTCCCACCCAAAACTGGTCAATTCACACACATTTAACTCAATCAATGACAACTTTATCCTTTTGATCATTCAGGGCAAAATCCTTAAAGGGCTCAGATTATCCCCCTTAACCAAAAAATTCTGCCAGCCCTATTTTCAAACCATATCCAGAATATGGTCAATCTTCAGCTATATTCACTGTTACCCCTTGATCCCAACAGCATCATTTTTCATCTAGATGGTCACAGTGGCTCCTCAATCTGTCTTTCCTCAACATAACCAAAGCCTTAAAGTAGGTTCCACCCAGTGTGACTCCTCATTACTCTTTAACCTCATTTCCTCCTACCACGTTCATTGGACTCCAGCCACACACTCTATACTGGTCCTCAGATACATCAGACATGTCTCACTTTAGTGCCTGCTCACTGCTCTTCTTACCTACAATACATTTTCCTCAATGTTCATATGGTTAATTCCTCCTACTCCATAAAGTCTTTGTCAAATGACACCTTTCAGTTATATTTGCCATTATATTTAAAATTGCAGCCATACCACTCTCCACCTCTCTCTTTTTTATTACATGTTTTTCCTCTAGTGCTTATTTCTTCCTATACTATTTCCTCTCCTGTTAGAATGCAAGTTCTGGAGTAGGAATTCTATTAGATTCCACTGAAGTTGCCTCCAAACTCCGAGGACAGTACTACCATATGGTATGCCCTCAATTAACATGTTTGGATAAATAAATTAAGTCCAGTCAGTTCAAGTATGTACAAAAGATTTTTGTTGCTAGATCTCTCAATTCTCTTTTGTTGATAAATTGTTCAATTCTCTTTCTTCAAAAAGAATAGAAACATACCACAAATGCCATTTCATAGCTTGTGTTTTTTTCTTTGAGAGTATTTTATCGATAATCTTCATGTGTTTAGAATATTCTTTTTCTGCAGAGTATTTTTTGTGGCAATCTCAAAATCTGTTGATTCATGCTCCAGTGCTTGATATTAAATTATTTTAATTATTGTTTTGATGTATAAATTCTATAAGTAGCAACACTCAGGTATTTCAATATTCTACAAGAATAGAGAATCTTTTTTTTTTTTATTTTAAGGATAAAAGGAGGGAAACATTAACAGACGTACAACATTTTACAACATATCACAAGCACAATACAGACAATACAGAGTTACAAACAAAGTGGTAGGGAATTAACAATGGTGGTT
>NW_004955434.1:7295448-7321849 GCF_000276665.1 Chinchilla lanigera | reverse complement strand
TTTAAAGTAAAACCTTTCAGTTTTTGTCCATTGAGAATGATGTTAGCTGTTGGACTGTCATAGATGGCTTTGATCAGGTTAAGGTAGAGGCCATCTAAGGAATAGAGAATCTTGGTTAATTCTAATTTTAAAAGAAACAGCACTACTTGGGTGTGTTGGCACATGCCTGTAATCTCAGCACTCGGGAGACTGAGGCAGGAGGATTGCTACAAGTCTGAAGCTAGCCTAGGCTACATAGTGAGTTCCAGGCCAACCTGAACTACACAGCAAGACCCTCTGGAAAGAAGGAAGGAAAGAAAGAAAGAAGAAGAAAGAAAGAAAGAAAGAAAGAAAGAAAGAAAGAAAGAAAGAAAGAAAGAAATAGCACTAACATAAATATCTTTTTTTAATAGAAATCTTGGTGTGAGTTCTGATTGTTTCCTTATGATAAACTGCTAAAAGCAGAATTACTGGACCAAAAGGCGTGAAGAAGGAACCTATAAAAAATTATTCTTATATATTTTCAAACTGCCCCCTAGAAAAGTTTTACCAATTAACACTTCCACCAGTGGTATATGGGAATGTCTGCTGTGTCTTGCCCATACGGGCTTTGCTTTTTGAAATACCAGTTTGATCTGGAAAAAAGAGGAGAGACAATTTATTTTAATCCATGTTTCTTTGATAGCTGGTTCATTTGAGCAGTTTTATTTTTAGTCAACAAATACAAAAAATTTAAATATATATATACATATATATATAGTTATCAAAATTTTCAGCCTCCATTTGCCTTCTATTTCCCTTCCCTTTATAGAAAAGTCTCTGCATTAGACTTCTAGCATCTGGTCCTTTTGCTGATGTGATCCAGGGAACAGGTGGTGAACCTTGTAGAAAGGCAGAGGTGAAAATGCTGTGTGTGTGTTGGGGGGTGGGGCAGTAGGGTGGGCTGTGGTATTAAAAATAAGAGAATGAGTTTAGTTACAGTTTGAGAGAGTAAGTTAAAAGACTGAGGGAAAATAACTGACTAAATAAAATTATGAGATATAATTAGTGACTTCACCTGACTTTCCTATCAATTCTTGGCATAATTAACCAGCCCTTCACTTTCTTTCTGAAGCTTAAGCCTGGCTTTCCTCTTCCATCACCTCCCCTTGCTTCTGTTTCCTTTGCTGATGGCTCCTCGTGCCCCCAGTTTTTGAATCCAGGTTTTCATCTTAGGTGTTTTTACCTTTCTGTCTAGATTTTCTTACTTGAGCTCATTCAGTCTCTTGGATCCAAACTTGCTGTTTATGCAGACAGCATTTAGAGCTCTGGCCCAGAGCTCTGCCCAGAACCACAGGGCTGATGTCAGCCAGGCTGGTGACATCTCTACTTGCTGCCCTTTGTGCCTCTCCAGTCTCACATGTCCGAGTGCAGGCTGCTGTCTTCCGGACCCACTCTCTGTCCCTGCAAAGCAAACATAAAAAACAAAACAAACATCATCTATCAGCCTTACAGTAGCCTCCTAATTATAAGCCTCCAGGCTTATTTTCTCCTCTTGAAAAACAGCCGAAATGAGCTTAACTAAATGTAACTAAGATCATGTCCTCCACACTGTACAATTCGCTAGTGCCTCAGAACCCTCAGCTGCAAAATAAAAGCCAAAGTTCTCACACTGGATGGTAAGAGTCTACACGGCCCAGGTCCTGTGCTGCTGTCTCATCTCCAACTCCTTGCTCTCATCCTCTCTGACCACACCGGCTGGAATCCCTGCTTTCCCTTGGACACACCAAGGATGTCCTCCTCCTCGGCGTATCCTCTGCTCACCCTTCAGCTCTGGGCCATGCTCTCAGGCCTTCATGTCTTTTCTATTCTTTTCTTTTCTTTTAAGAGAACAGGACAAAAAGAAAATAACAAAGACAAAGGCAAAAACAAAACAACACAAAAACTATAAAAATGATACGGACTTTCAAAACAAGAGGATAGGAAATCATCAATGGTTGTTGTATTACTTAGAGAAACTTTTCATCCACTAAAAACTATCACCTCCCTCCTGAAGATCCTTATCACACTTCCTTCTTCATTTTTCACTATAGGACTTCTTGCTCCTTTCCAGTTCATGCTGTTACTTATTTTAGTTATTGTTTATCTCCCCTCTCCAAGCACAATTTTCACAAGAATGGCTGTTTCATTCACAGACATTTCCCCATTATCTAATCTAGCTAGAGAGTAAATGGGTTGCTTATAAGAATTCCTAAATACTAAAGATATTAAGACTTCCTTTTATTTTCCTCAGAATTTCCAGTTTTCCCTGTAATTGTCTTTATGATGGTTTTCACTACAAAATACCTTAAGCTTTTTTATGTAGCTGGATCTGCTTCTATTTTCATTTATTGTCCTTTCTCTTCTTTTATCTTGAAAGGGTTTCTCCACCCTGAATTTAGTGTCAACTTTCTTCTATGTCCTTTATGTTTTTACTTCTTTCATTTAACATTTTTAAAATTTGCAACCGATGCTGAAATTTATCTTAGTGTGTAATGTGAGACAAGCATATACTGTATACTTTCCAAGTGACTGATCATTAAGAGCTCTTTTATTGCACAGGTTACTACATTCTGGTGCTAGTAGCAATAACCTACAAAATTATTAATTCCCTTTCCCTTTGTCATGATGATTCCTTGGCCCTCATTAAGTAAGATTCTGGAAAGTACCTCCTGAGATGAGGCTTAGTCAGGAAGAATTATCATTTCTATTTCTAAACCTTTAGGTGATGGAGACCATCAGCCTTATTGAAAGGAATTGGCTCAGGGCTTTTACACCAGAGCCTATAGATACAATTTTAAGTAAATCTGCATATCAACAAAAACATATACAGAAGATCAACTAAGAGGAGCAACCAAGTATTCTCAAGAGATTTGAGACTGAACTAGATTTTCTTATTTCATTTATAGAATTTAACAACTTGATCAAAATAGGCAGACTTAAAAACTGAATCAGGCTCCAAACCCAGACTGTTTAATTCTTGGTTATGTCAGTTGTTATCTGTAAAATGTGAGGCAAGTTAATTTAATCTCTATGAGACAAAATTTTTTTATTCATATGTTAGTGATAATCGACCCACCTGGAGACAAGAACATTCCAATTTTAAGGATGAGACCTCTGTTTTTACTTTGCTAGCAAATAGTGCTTTCTTTGTGGGCAATGCTACAAAAGTGAAGGTTCTTTCAGACAGTGAATATATCAATCCCAACTGTACATTTAAGGGTAGGGATATAATTATACAGTTGATATGAAACCATTGAATACACTGTGAGACGGATTTGGTCCAAAGCTTCATTTACCACCTGTCCTCATAATACTTCACTCACTAAGGATTTCTAGATCATCATCTCAGGCTTATTGTCTCATTCGCCTCATAAAAATCTAGATAGTCACTTTTCCCCATCATAGTTGCTTGGCCATAGAAACTTAAGTCTCTCCAAGAAGGTTACAGGAATATCTACCCATGTGCTGTGTGGCACTGCAGGGCCCTTCCACTTCAGTTATCCAAGTTATAAACTTGGATCCATAAACCACTTAGATTTGGGGATTCAGTGAAGCACCTTCTGTTAGGACAGCTGGCATCATTCTTCTGCTCACCAGTTAGCAATTTCTGTTTGTTTTACAAATTGACTACTATTTTACTTTGCTCTCCATCTATTTCATCTCTCCAATAACACTAGGACCTGTTAACCACCACCACAGATCCTTGTGGGGTGAAGTGCCCTAATTGCTACTCTAGCCTTGCTGCCATACACTATAATTATGTAATTCTTGCCTGAGGCAGTTAATTGCAGCTTTATTGCCTCTAACGGTCTGAAACTTTATCCAAATAATACTCACTGGGAACCCAATCACATGGTTGCATCATTTACCACTATCTTTGATCTACCAAAAACAGCTACCAAGAATCTTCTCAAAGATTCCACTCTTCTCTCACTGGTGCATTCCATATAACCTTTGTGAAAGCACGGTTTCCTGGACCTTCTGTAAGATTGTTAGGTTACATATTCTTACAGCTCCCATAGTAAATCCACCCAGCACTCCATCTCCCAGAACCTCTGGCCTCATGCTCAATACTGTGGTGCAGAAGTTCTGAAATCTCCGTGTCACTGACTGCAGACCGTTGGTATGACCAACCCCCTAAGCAATATCTCAGCAGACCTTGCTGAACATTGGCCCTTGCTGTATTGCCAAAACCGTGAATCTTATTAGGGATGGTGTCAATGAATTATACCATGTCCTGTCTTACATCTTGCCTTTCCTAATCTAATACTCTCATAATTCACGTTCATACAATTTTCCCTATTTCTTAGCAGAAAAAACTCTCAGGATTCTGCAATTTCTTCATCTTGCAAATTACAGTATCTCTCCTGGAATAAGGATGGTACTTACTGTTCAAACTGTGCTTGTGATCAAGAGGTTACAGGTGACACTGACACCAGTGTTGAGAATAAAATTTTCTTCCAGGCATAGGATTCAGAAGTTGTACAGTCTTCAGGCAAGAAGGCTGTTCTTCTCTGGTGGAGGAGGGGAGTAATTCTGTTTCTACTGGATCACAGGATGCAGAGAACTGGAAATGTGTTTTCAAGATTCTTTACTCTGTCCATCTAACTGTCCCACTCTCAGGTCTCAGGACTCTATTTTCTTCCAGTTAGAGCCCCAACTTTGGTAAGAAGACATGTCAAGTTTTATATGTCCCATTTTCTTTGAAGCTTTTCTACTGTTCCTGTTTTATTATCTTGCTTGAAGTGAGGTGAAGGGCCAGTTTCAGTTTTGAGAATGTGACTACTGATTCCAGCACGGTAGGCCTTGAAGTACCAAGAAGATAAGTATTTCCTTAAATTCTGCTGCAGAGGCCCTGTGAGGTTCATTCTATCTTAAATTGAGTATTGGATGCTGTGAGATTCTAATTTTTGTTTGGTGAAGGGTCTGATGCTAAGAAAGGCACTCCTCAATCATATAATTATCATGACCCGAAGCATCAACACACCGACCAGTAGACCAATGTATCACCTTTCACCTTGCGTTTTAGTTAGTCACCAGCAAGACCATTAGAAATTGTGATGGAGCTATGCAAGGGTTTTCACCCCTCTCACAGCACCTATAATGGGGACTCAATTATTATCATCATATCATGAGCAGTTCCATCTTCAGGGACTGTATTCTAAGGCTTCACCAGGTATGGATTGTCTTACCTTATGTTTTCCATGAAGCAGGGTCTTAGGCAAAGTTTATAAGATAACACTTTGTTAAGGAATGTAATCTTGGCAAAGCAAGAGCAAAGGTAAATAAGAGGCAGGGAAGGAGGCAAAGTTAACGTACATGTGCATTGCCAAGCTGATTACCACATGGTATCAAATAACCAGAGATTTCTAGATATTTCAGGACCATCTTTAAGAGATTAAATGAGCCACATCTCAGCACAGTTTATATGAAGGATGAGAGAGAAATGAATTTATGTGCCAGCTTTTGTCTCCAATTTGGTCAAATGCTCGCCCCTCAGACATTAGCTAGCCCACGTTTCTGAATTGTGCATGTGTGGACACCAAAGGGTTCTCATGTTATGTAATGTCCAGCATCAGCAGGGATACACTAAGGGAGGAGGGGATGAAGACTGCTGAGCTATGCCCATGCAAGGTCAAATGAACGTATGCCTTGGCACAACTGTGATAAACACATGGTTCAGAATTCCGGAGGCAGGTGAGACTTGGAGGTCCTAAGGTGATGATCAAAGTCTGTATACCACCTAAAGAACTAAAAGGTATTTTCCAGTTTCCTCTTCCTCTATAATGAGTGGATGTATCTGCAATACTTGACAAGATCAGAGCCATTTGAGAGATGCCCAGAATGCCAGTGGCAGATGGCCAGTGGTCAGTTGTTCTTCATTGAAGTCAGAAATCTGTGCTTGTGAAGTACAAAGAGGATGAATGTGGGTAGAATTTTGCCACAGGCAGTGAGAGCTCCCTTCTTATTCCTTTCAACTTTGAGTCTCCTGGATGCCTTGTTGGCCATGGTACTGTTGTGAAACATTGTTAAAGGAAATTCATTCAACTGAATGGGCAAGCTGTTGAATTCTAATGTGGAAATAATGGATAGCTTGTTCCTAGGCTGATCCAGCCTGGGCTCTGAAGTCCCTGCTAAAGCTGCTTTTGTGTAGCTCAAATCTTAGGACTTTTGGTCATTCCGAAAAATATACATGGCCCTGATAGCCACCAATTCATAGAAATACTGTGCAAATCAAATAAGAACATCTCAAATGACAACGTGGTGTAACCAAAGTTTTGTCAAAAGCTAAGTATAAAGCACAAAGTGTCACAGACAATGAACTTTTACAGGGGTACTATCACGATCACTGCAATCATGTTTGGATTTTTCGTGTGCTTCTGTTTTTGTCTCATTTTTTATTTCAGTGATTCTTGCATCAGAAACCTCCTTTGAACTACATACTATTCATTCTTGCTATTTCCTCAGCATCTCTGTTTATATCTACCACTCTTGAATTCATTTATTTTGCTCTTAAAATAAGCCTGATTTCTGTATTCCTCTCTTTTTTCATAATCTATGTCAAACACATGGCTTTTTCATAATAGTCTGGGTCTGGGCTCCTACACATCCAGATCTGTACAGCCGGGGATGTAATATTTCAGTTTTTGGATCTTCAGACATCAGACCTTTGCATTTCCAGACTGAACTGCCAAGTCCAGCAACATCTCCTTCACCATTACCTGGCCTAATTCCATATACTATGGGCACTGTAGCAAAGGAATTCAGTCCTTAAAGAATGAGGACTGCACTGAATATATACACTCTTACTGTTTTCTGTTCAGTTCAGACTCTTGGTTTTAAGTAACCAAAAATTCAATAAAAAACAGTTTAAGAAATGGAATATTGTTGACTAGTGTACAAGTTATGATAAAAATGTAATGAATTTTGGAACATTTATTACAAGGCACAGTACCATTATTAATCCCGCTCAGAATATCCCCCTCACTTCAAACGCACTTAGCTCAGTTTTTACCACTTTCTGAGGTAATGACTGTCTTTAGTTGTGTTGTTGTGGTTTTCTCAACGTCTTGTCTTCTCTCATGACTGTCTTTAGTTGTGTTGTTGTGGTTTTCTCAACGTCTTGAGTCACTTCAAAACATTGACCTTTTATGGTAAATTTGACTTTGGGAAAGAGCCAGAAGTTGCACGGTGCTAAGCCTGGTGAATAAGGTGGATGAGGATGCACCATCATGTTTTCACGAGCCTGTCTTTCCATTGCACAGTGCTCAGCAGCAACAGTCACTGACCATGTTTTTAAGCATAAAAAACACTTGTGAAACAGGACTTCTGGAACTGCTTCAGAAGATGGCAAGAACAATGAGATAAGTGTAAGGGGAGGGAGTATTTTAAGTGCATGGTTATTATTATAATGATTTTTAAAATTAAATATCCACTACATATTTTGATCACACTTCATATCTGAAAAGTCCAGAAGTAGCTTCAACCTCTCAGACACAAATGGATCCCAAAGCACAGATTCTTGGTTCTGTTATTCAATAGGCTTTATCCTCCTGGCAGCAGTATTGTTTTCAAACGTCTAGACTGACCAACTCATACCTCTGTATTCACTGGTCCTTTTGCCACTGTTTGATCAAAAGTTGCAGACGTGATCCTCAGTGAGTCAGATGCTTAGGTCTGAGCCTTTTGCTAAGGCCAGAGTGATAAGATACTCTATTGGCTGGGATTGAGGGACATAGTAGGGGCAGAACCAAGACCATCCACACAATAAGAATTGCCAGTGGAAAAGAGACGCTGCCCAGAGGAAAAGCGAGTGCTACCACCATCAGAAAAGTAACCATTCCCGGTAAATTAAGCAAGAGATGACCCGCATAGCTGTCTCGATGGATCTGCTCTTCTCTGATTTGGCTTCCATAGATGCAGTTCTTAGCCCCACACTAGTGTATAGATTTGGCTTGAAATCGACTTCCTTAAAAGATCTATGGAGTTTTCCTTACTTCTCTCAAGAGAAGCACCACGAGAAGTTAAGTTTTTAAAGGGAGTCATTTCCCCCGCTCCTTTATACTAAATAGGGCCATATATTGACAGATATAAAAAGTACATAATCATAACACATGGGAAGTATGACTCATATGATGTTGCTGGTGTTTAAATCAATAAAACAGTATATATCACAAGCAAACATCTTTGCACTGATATGACTTTACAGTTATATTCCCGCATGCTGATGCAGAAAATTATATCAAATCAAAATCACAGGGAGATATCCCCTCACACATTTCTGGAGAGCTATTATCCAAAAAAGGAAACCAACAAGCATTGTCAGAGAATGTGGGGAAATTTAAACCCTTAGATGCTGTTGGTGGAAATGAAAATATTGTAGCTATTCTGGAAAATAATATGGAGTTCCCCCCAAAAAATTAAAAACAGAGCTACTGGTAACCCTCTTCTGGGATTTACCCAAAAGGATATAAATCAGAATATTGAAAAGACACTGTATTAGCATTCCTATGTTCATTGCAGCACTGCTTACAGCACGCAAGATGTGGAAGAAACTTAAATATTCCTCAACAGAAGAATGGCTACAGAAAATGTAGCATCTACATACCATAGAATATATATCTGTCTTTTAAAAAGAAAGTGGTTTTGCAGATATAACAGTATGGGTGAACCTGGAGGACATGAGGCTAAATGAAATAAGCTCTTCAAAGGAAGGCAAATACCACATAATTCCACACATATAATATACTTAAACTTGTCAATTTGGTAGGTAAAATGAGTGAAATGATAATTACCAGGAGCTGAGGAGAAAAAGAGGGAGTTACTAATCAATAGATAAAAGGTTTCAGTCAATCAAGCTAATAATCATAAGAAATCTTTATACAATATCATAACAGTAAAAAATAATGAATGATACAATTAAAATTGGAAGCAAATTGGTGAAGAGAATATATTAGGTATTCTTTCCACACTTACATAAACTAATTCACTTTAAAAAATATAAATTCAATTTTAGAAGAAAAGAATATTTTCAAAAATAACCAAACTTTAACTCCTATTATATAAAGAAATGTACAAGTGAAGTTATGATTTGTTAATAGATACACATCCTTCTACTGTTCCAACTACACTATTGTACCAAATTTTCAGCACCATTTGTGTCTAGGGTGACTTTCTTGGGATCTTTTGTCTTTATCTTTTTTTTTTTTTTCCTTCGTTTTACTATATGCAGGCTACCCACCCTAGGGCGAGTATAGCACTCACACCCTGAATCCCAGTATTGGACCATGAATCAATCACAAACTCTAGATTCAGCCACCTCTGAAAAGCTCACCTACCATGACTGCATGAAGCTTTGGGGGGACATTTAGACACAAACCATAAGAGCTAGCTAATACAGCTTGAGGATCCCTAACCCAAAATTCAAAATGCTACAAAATTTTAAACATGTGGAGTATAGGTGTAGTCCCAGAAGGGAAATATTTCACATCTGACCTATGTAAGGGAGCATACTCAAAACCAAAGTGCACTAAAAATATTGTGCAACTTACTTTCACTCTTTGTATTTAAGGTGTATGAGAAACATAATCTTCTGCTCACATTTGGGTTCTATCCCCAAGATGTCTCCTTATGTATACACAAATATTCCAAAATCCAAAAAACCTAGTCCTAAGCCAAAATGCCTAGGATGAAGAAAATGCAAGCTATCATCAAACTGCTTATTTTCTAGACTGTATCTGCAGGCATTCATCATGGTGTGGGAGGTTAGTGAGAAGAACTTACCATGTGAAGAATGATGGAAACTGGACATGTGAACTCTGGAGAAAAAAAAAATATAAAGACTCTTTCCTTTATGTGCTCATGAAGAAGCTCTAGGTCAGTATGGAAAACCCACACACGATGAAAATGATGGAAACTATCCCTAGCTCCCAAGTCAACAGATTAGTTTCCTGATCCATCCCCCACCCACCAAGTGTCTCAGGAGACACAGAGATGCCAGCTCCCATCTGCTGTCATTATTTTGTGGTACACAAAGATATTTGAAATTTCTAGGAATTAGAGGTATAAAACATGGTCCAGCCAGAAATGTTTAAAACCTAAGTAGTGAACTTCTTGCACACAGCTCTCTCATCTGCCCCGGGAATGGTGCACATTTACACCACACTGTTTATGGCTGCTGAGTTTTAATTGGTACCAAATACATGAAGCAAATGGCACAGACCCATCCACTCTGAGAGTTGAGGTTGTACTAATTAATAGAGTAGTTTTCAGCTCAGCCATTGCCGGTGGAAAACTATACCCTTGGGGATGCATCTTTTACCTATTTGGCCAGGAATCCAGGAAGAGCCAGCTTAAGTAGTACCCATCCCTGGGTGCATATTAGAATCAGCCATTGATCTCTGGAAGCAAATGGGCACTGGGGTTATCCTCTCCCCATCTCAGATCAAATAAGTCATGACCTGGGCATATAGTCCAGGCGTCAATGCTTCTGAACAGCTTCCTGGGGATTCTAACGGACAGAGGAGGTTGAAACCTTCTGGGCTTTCTGGAAAATACTTTGCCTCACTTTCTGCCTGATTACCTGCTTGCCTCTCTCTCTCGCTCTCTCTCCCTTTCCCTCCTTCCCTCCTCCCCCTTTTGTCTCCTTTCCCTCTCCTATTCCCTTTCTTAGTCCTTCCAATAATAGACTCTAGTGACAATGTTATTGTTCCCCAGTAACATTCTCATTCTCTTCCCAAATATGAAAAAGAGTGTGTAAACCTGTGCTGTTCTGTCCCTCAAGTACATTTTCTGGGAGGCTTTGTTTTTGATATATGTATTTACAAAATGTTAGGCAGTACTGTTTGTCTTTACCTGTGGACCCATCTGCCCCTGGCCCTTGGTAGAAAGGGAATGCTGGGAAATGAATAACAAAACTGAAGAAACTTAAAAGATTTCCACTTAGCCATCACTTTTATCGGTGCTCTTGCTCTATATAGGGCCACTTGGGACAGTCGATCCTCAATTCATTCCCTGATGAATTCATTCATTAGATAAATAGAGGCAGATCTTTCTAATATTATGAGACTCATGCTGTGCTAAATTTATACTGATGAATAAGACTTCTGCTTTAAAGGGAGTGACACTTAAATTTTTAACTGTAGCACAAGGTTTTAAATGGAAATATTTGAGCTGACTTCAAGATTAAGTAAGAATTAACAGTGGAAAAGAATAAGGAGGTATTCTAGGTTGAGGAGTAAACAATCAAAGGTTTACAGATGAGAAGTGGTATATGCCCTGCAAAACACTGTCGTTTGTTCAGTGGGCTCAAATTCACTGACAGGCTGAGGTCTGGCTGTGGAACTAATAACATCAGGACTTCCCTTCCTCCCTGCCGATCAGTGAGGACACCTGAGGCTTCAGCTTTTGATTTAGCATATTATATTGGCTGATTCCTTCATCAAAATCTGACCACTACAATTTAAATAAATATATATATATATATATATATATATATATATATTTTTGTCTGTGATTTTTTTGCTCTTCTCTGCAGGTTAGCGGACATGGGTTTGGGAGAGAGGGACTGATGAATTGGGTTTCCAGACTTACAGAGGGGGAAAACAGTTTGGTTCACAGATTACATAATGATGCTGACACACACACACCCTTATTCAGCAGGCTGAAAAGGGATAAAGGCTTACAATCTCAGTGAAACGTTCCCCAAACCTTTCTGGAGTTGGGCCTGGAATTTTAACTCTTAACAAGCTCCTCTATAAAACCCCATAGTAAAGTCACTTTGGCATTCACTGGCCTAGTCGTTAGTACTGATTTCAGAAGACGAGGGATGTTCCAAGAGCATTAGAAACACTTATATAGTGATAACAAAATGGTAAGCATTGTTCAAAGTGCCTGCCTTTAACAGTTTATTTAACCCTTACAAGACTCCTATCAGTAAGCTTATGACTATTTCTGTTGTTAGAGATGAGAATACTGAGTAACGGAGCTCGAGTGACTTGTTCAGGGTTCATAGGAATGAGTAGTTTTGCAATAACTGTCCCTTTTAAAGCCTAAGCCACCTGTAAGTGCTGAAGACCATTGGCCAAATCAACATGGAATCCATTTCCAGTCATGATCCGAGTTGCAGCAGGTACATAAAGGTAAGATAGAGCCAGTGTTGTGCTAGGAATCACTTTACATCCAGCTCTCTGAGTTGGCGGTAAGGGGATGTGTTATGAAGACATGATTTATAGTATTTGCCACTTTTTGTGACATAGGTATCACTGCCCAAGGGATTGGAAAGAAATATGCCCACTGGGCTCTGATGAGCTGACACCAGCTGTGTATAGTTCACCATCATATACAGACTTTGCTTACTTAGACTCATTGCCTGGTGTCGGCCATCACAACACATCCTGAAGATGTAGGCCAGAAGCTGTGGAAGAGTGGGAAAGATACCATCTAGTTCCTAGAATAGCAGTTCTGTCAAGGGACTTTGGAGCTGCAGTCATGCTCGGGGTTGAGATAGTGAAAGGCTAAGGAAATCTCAACCCAGCACTTGGACAGCACACCACACAGTAAGGGAATACCTGTTGGGCTTGAGACTCAGGATAGAAACTCAAAGGCCTCTGCCCTTAAATATCCTCCTTAGTAATTGCTCACAAGTACTTCTTTCAATTCAACTACCTTCTTCTTATCTCTTACCAGGTCAGCTACAGACCTGCAGATTTTCTAAAGTGAATTTCCTGCCACTTCCTGTGGACCATTTGCCTTTGCATTTTGCAGCACTTGCTCCAGGACCTGTGAGGCGGCCATCTGGTACACGACAGTTATGGGGGGCTAGGGAATCAGGTGGGGGACAAGACACATGGTGATTCTTTGTGCTACACACTTCAGGTACCAGAAGTGCTTCTATGGGGTCAACTTGTGCAGTCTCCAGCAGGCAGCAGTGGATGAGTACTTCAGATAGCCAATAATAGGAAGTGGGCTATCTTCACAGACTTCCTGCCATCTGTGTATATATTGATTCATTTGCTCTTTCACCTGTCATGTACAATACTGCAAGGCTCTGTGAAGCCATCACAGAGGAGGAGAAGTTCCTGGGAAAGCCATGTCTCAAGTCTTCCAGCTCTGCTCTGTCAATCAACAGAGAGAACTGTCATAGTGTAATTGTCATTAAAAACAAGGAGATCTTCTAACTACCTATCAGAAGATAATTTCTAATTCCTCACTACCCTGACCTTCCCTATATACCCTCATCCTTCATAATGGTTCAACAATTCACATTTTGCCATTGACTTAGTGGCTTAAACCATCGTAGAAGAAATATTTTATAACAGCTTAGAGTAAGAGATTCTCGTTAATAAGATTTGGCTGTATTATGACCTAATCTAGTTGGGTAACCTTAGGGCAACTTTGCTGGTATCATCAGAAACTCTTTCAGCTCTAGATAAAAGGAACCCAAAACCAAACTGGCTGAAGCTAAAATGAAATCACTGTCCCTAAAAATTGCAAGGCCTAAATATGCAGCACGCTTCAGGGATCTGCTGCAGATGTTCAGACTATGTCTTCAGGACCTGATTTTTCTGTCCTCTTTAATTACTTCTACTTACTGTGGTTTAACTCCTTTCCTATGCAGGCCGTCTCTTTGTGGTAGCCAGATAGCTATAGAGGCTCTAGCTTTGAACAACATCACATTTACAAGAGCCTGCCTTTTCCTGAAACTTAGGAAGAAGCCCAGGATTTAGTGTATATGGAGCCTGATTTTTCTACCTTGTATCATGTATCCACCTATTAATCTATCATTGTCTTCAGGGAAAAAGTAGTATTTTCATTGGCCAAACTCAAGTCACATGCTAGGTCTGTTACTGGGTATGGACTGGTTTCTACACTAGCAGTTTTTGGGCAGAAGTGGGAACAAATTCTTCACAGTTGAAAATCTGTTCTAGAGATGTTGCAAAAAATAAATGATATAACCTAGTAAAACAGTAAAGCACCACACACTTAGGCCTTGCAAATTCTCAATAATAGCAAATTCTCTATGTAGCAAATTCTCAATAAATGTTAGCACTTGTTATTTTATTATTCTCATTAAGCTCATGCGTTTTTAAATCCTAATTTCTGTTGACATAAAAATTGCAGGAGAAAACCTAAACTGAAAAATTGCTTGAGCTCAGTTTATCTTGACAGAATGATTATATCTTTGATATATTTTTCCCCAAGAACACATTCGACATTTGCATTTTGATGGCTCGGACAGTAAAACATACAGGAAACTTTACGGATACAGAAGATAAAGATCTACACTGGTTTTTACAAATTAGTGTTCTTGATTTTTAAAATGCCCTCTCCAAATCACTCATCCCTACACTTCAGTGCAGATCATTGCTGCTTACAGAGGGAAGAAACTTGTAGATGTGAGTTGCATAAGGAGTGGGGCATTCCCATTTCATTTATTCCAGTTTCATTTATTACAAAATGAGGATAATGATGCCTCTTTCATGGGGCTATTTTAAGAATTAAATGACAAAAAGAGCAATAACATAGTTTATACTTACACAGGCAGACACTGTTCTGAGCCCTTTATGTATAATAACTCATTTAATTTTCACAATGAGTCTATGTAAATGGTACTACTGTTATTCCCATTTTACAGATGACAAGCAGAGCAGAGGGGAATAATAAATTGCAGAAGTCACAGAATTAGTAAGTATATTAAAGCTAGGATTTGAACATTTCAGAAGGCTCCAGAATCTGGGCTTTGGGCCACTATACTTCAGTACTGCTCAAATAAGAGCCTAACCATGAATGGACCCGGTCTGCCTAAAGGTCATAATAACAACAAGGCCACAACTTCCTGAGTGCTTAAAACACAGTAGTTGCTGTTCTATGTTCTATGGTCACTGGATCATGTTCAAAGAGGGCACTCAATAATTGGTAATCCTTTTTCACTTTGCCTGAGGAGATTCTGAAACGAGGACTCTTGCCTTGACTTAGTCCATTCTCTTAGATGGTAATCCGAATCCCCTTTGAGTAATCTTTCATTACTATTTTGCCCTTGCTTCCTGATAAAATCAATATTTGTAATTTTTCCTGGGTAAGACAGTGAAGTCCCAACCAGATTGTAGTTTACCTGGAGCTGCTGAATAAGCAACAATCATACTTTAGTGGGTACAGCTGGCTAACAGCAATGATTTATATATTATACACACATACATACATATATACACATGCACTGTATATATATGGAGACAGAGATTGTGGTGTACAAAGTGTATTCACATCAGTTAAGGTTGGCTAGAACATGCTATAGTAACATAGGAACCTTAGTGGCTTACATTAACACAGATGTCTTTCTCCCTTAGACTGTTTATCCACTGGGCACCAGCTCTAGTTCTACTATACATATGTCCCACATTCCAGCATTTGGACTGAGGCAGCAGCTTCTATCTGGAACACTGATGATCTCTGAGAACAAAGAATGAGCCTGAGAAACTATGCCCTGGCAAGTAAAGCTTCTGCCTGGAATTGGTACAAATCACTTCTGTTCATCTTTAGTTGGAGAGAAAATCATACAGCAGTACTTGACTCAAGTGAGGGAAGGCGTGCAATCTTACCGTCAGCACTGAGCAAGATGACTGGCACTTGTGAACAACTCTAGCTACCAAAGTTCTGCACAAAATTGACCTCCATTGGCTTTATTTACTGCTCTAGACTACTTCCTGGTTTGTAGGGAACTTTTTGAAAGTGATGTCTACGTTGGCTTCCCAGAGAAGTCATTCTTTCACTTTTGCATTGATTTGAGAATATTTATTGAAATCTTCCTGTGTTTCAAGTACTACACTGGTGCTTGTACAGGAACAAAAGTAATTTTGCAAAATCTAACCTTAACAAGTTCATACACCATTTGGGGGGGATAAAAAAAGAACAAGAAAGAGAAAGAAAAGGACAAGAAAGAAGGTGAAGATGAAGAGGGGAAGAAGGAACATGGAGAAGAAGAAATTGTTACCGTGTAGTACCAATAAATTCAATATGACAAGTGCAATGGAAAACTGGAAATAGTCTGATTGCTGCAGAAAACTAGAAATAGTCTGATTGCTCAACTGAAAGAAGTTGAGCCTTTAGGGGCACCGTGAATGCAAATAATAGACAAGCCTCCTTTGGAAACTTCTAAAACACTCACTAAAGAAAAGCATCTTGGAGCCTCAGTTACGGAACAATAATATTACCTTTTAATTGTGAAATAGAGGTTTAAATTTACAAACCACCCTTCTGTACATTTTTCCCATTGAACAAAGAAAACTTTATGAGAGGAAGGATTTTATCACACTTGAACAAGTGAGGATACTAAGGTTCAGAGTTAAGTGAAATTCCAGGATTTCACAGTTAAAGCAGGTCCGGTATCTAGATTGTGCTGTATCTTTTCCCAATTTCTTTCTCTTCCTGCTTACTCCGCATTTGGCACAGACAATGGCCACTCCTGCGTGTCTCTTGGTGTAGCCTGGTGGGAACTTAAATGGCCTCCCTGAAAAATAAATGAACTGTGACCATGACCTTCTAAACTTCACATTCCTCTTGCAGTTTACTCTGGTTTTAGAGGCCGGAGCACCCTTTGCCTTCTGAACCTCTGTGTGTGGGAACTGCCATACCTATATTGTGGCTTCTTGATGGATGGTTGTCACCTGTGTCCTCAGGCATCCTCTTCTTCAGTGGTCAATCCTGCATAAAAGGCTCTAGCACCTTGTGCAGGGTGGGGTCCCTGCAGCAGGGTGGTGTGCTGCCTGCAAGGTTTTGTCAAGAAATAAGCTTCTCAAATGTGCAGAATCACCAAAGCATTAATCATAGATGGAGCCTCACTGCCAGGCAAAAGTGCTTAAGAGGAAAGAAAACGTTGTGTCAATGTTTGTACGGATCTTACAAATCTATTCAGTGTATCTGTCAACACACACAAAAAATTTCAAGTGTTTTCTTTTGTCTTCTTGTCTGTCTTTTTATATTTTCTTGTGGAGTAGAAATCCCCTTTGTGTCCCAGGTGACACAGTCTGGCCTCATCCACGGGCTGGTGTTTTGGTTTGATGTGGCCTTTGTTGGATCCCTGTGTGTATCCATTCCCTTCCCTGCTTAGCTGACTCCATGTACTATTTGTATGCACAATTGTAAGTTTGTAAGAATTAATTTAAATAACATTAATACTTATTTCTTCAGTTTTCAAGGAAATAAATACTGATATGACTGTTAGTTTTATATATTTGGATAAAGGAAAATGAGACCATTTCTATAGTGTTATATCAAATGTGATCAAAATAATTTAAACCTCCTAAGCCAATTAAATTCAACTTCAGGGGACTGTTGAGGGTCTGTGTTTTATCAACCTTTGTCATACAAGAATAGAATAGACGGAGTGGACCCCCACACTTTGTGATACAAACTCTTAAGTCTGAGTAATAGCCTGAATTATTCTATTCTCTACTTTGGTTTGAAATCTAGAATCTTTTTATGATCAGAAAAGCATGATTTACTAATGCTAAGTAACTTCTCTATCTGTGCTATCCTTTATCCCTACCACTCCAGTTTTAAAGTTGCCGAGAAAAGAGGAGAAAAGCATATACAAGTTGGCTATCAATGTTTGGTGTATCTTATATGGGCTGCATTACTCCCGTGACCCTTACATCTCTTCTTTTCTAATTTCCCATCTCCCTTTCACTCGGGCTGTCTCATGCAATAGAAACTGTAAAGAGATTTGAGTTGCGTCATGTGCCAGGCAAAGAAAAACTTAGTATACTAAGTATACTAAGCATACAAACATAGTCCTTGAAAGAACATCCGGGTTTATCACTGTATCTTCTTAGAAAGATGTGTGATAAAGCTGGAAGGTTTTTTAGGGGACCAAGGAAGGCAAGAACCCAGGGAAGCCTTACGCAGTCTAACACAGAGATTGTTTTTATACCATAGCTACATGTTTGTTCAAGGACTGTATACAATTGTTTCTCTCAGTAATATTCCATAACCCTGGATTTGCTCCTACAAAAATAAGGGAGATAAACTTGAAGTGGCCCTCTTTGAGGGCAAACTTTCTTTAAAGTTTAATATTTTATCCTTAAAATGTGAAGGAAATTTGCATTTCTTCTCTAGAAGAATTTATATTACTTGGAAATTAAATGATATAAAAGTTTCCCTCTAAATTGTTAGAATTGACCCTCTAGGAATTTGCTGCCTGTTTAATGTGTCCCTGGCTTGTGTATTTAATGTATCCAGGTGATCTTAGAACATCAACAGCAAGATGTTGTCCCTTCTTCCTGTGAAATGGAGAACCTCAGTTTAAACGCGTGCGCGCACACACACACACACACACACACACACACACACACACACACACACACGTACGGTTCTGCCCTGGAAGGGTGCAGAGACCATGTGCTCCAGTAGTTCTCCTTGCTTCCAAGAAATCCAAGGTCCCTGAACAGATTGGCACGAGCCAGTAAAAGTCCAGGCTTCAGCCTTCTTCCCCTGCCACACTTTGAACAAGGAAGTTCCTAGTTTAATTCTTTTCTTATTGGACTTCTGATGATCTCTGATTCAAAAGTGGAGGTCGACATAGTGCTGAGACTGTGCGTTTCAGGTCGACATAGTGCTGAGACTGTGCCTCATCCTCCAGTTGTCTTCTGTGTGGTGTTGGGCAAATCATTAAATCTCCCTGATTTGGGAGGATTTAATGGGATGGGGCACCTTATTATTTCTGTCCCAATGCATGGCAATTGCTCCACAAATTGAGCCATTTTTATCTTAAAAATGTTCCATGAGTTAAAAGGAAAAAAACTGTTTATCAGTCTCAGTCCCAAATCTAACTCATTAATGAGAATCCACTATGTAATTGGCTTTTAACTCATTCCTTGCCCAACAGGGTAACAGTTTGCCATTGATGGCCCCCACTAAACCGCTGACTCACTGGTATCAAGTGCAGAGACTTCTTCAGACTCCTGTTTTTGCCACACAAGGAAAGACTGTCTCAGGGAAAGTGTTGCTTGTAGCCAATAAATGGTAAGCATGAAAGCGTACATACAATTCCTTTTCTGTTTACAGGGCATGCAGGTATGGGAGCTACAGGAAGCTGCCAGCCCCCTGTGACTCCAGAGCCTACAGACGGACAGCAAGCTTTGCAAAGGCCTGGCTGAGTTGGTACAGGTGCCCCTGCAGCATGGCGATTTCCTCCTTGCATTGCATGTGGTGATGAAGAGGGACTCGGGCTAACTCAAGGGGAGCCCTGTCCACCTGATCCCTGAGGAAAGGAAATCCATCAGCTCATGGGAATGCTTGGGGAAGACTCAAATTATCAAGGCTTTAAACCCATGTAAGCTTCCTAGGTGTACTTACTGTACATCCGTCTAGCGACACAACCCTCCCCCTAATTTAGAACAGTAAAACCAATCTGTTCCGCAGGAAAGAAAGCACCCTCAGAGTTCTTGTGTGGTGTGTCAACAAGGACTGCCTTCCTGTTCCCTACGGTAATGGATTTCATGAGGTCTCAGCAGTGGTTTCCTTGATTCATCTAATGTTTTGAATGCTCTGTGTTCTTTTACCTTGTTGGTGTTTCTGCTGTATAAATTGGTGGGGAGAGTGGTTCCAGGACTCTGAAGACATTGAGGGTGCTCAGAGGTCATCTCATTCAACTTTCTTCCCTCCCTGCCTCCTACTCATCTTTGAGCATGTGTTAAACATAGCCGTGACAGAGAGCTCACTACCTCACAAATAAATTCTTCCACTTTTAAAGTCATTTCCTTAATTACAAAAGCTAATATCCTCATATGTGAATCCACAGCTACAGAAGTGTATCTATAAGGTCAATCTAGACTCCCACATCTTACTACTCTCTGCTGATGACAGTTTGACTTATATCTTCCATGTTGGTGTTTGTGCTTGTGCCAAAAAAGAAACATAATTGTTATTGTTTTTACAAGAAGATTGCCTTATCAGTTTGCAGTTTCACTTAGTAATAAGTCCTAAATGGGTACCAATTCTCTGCTTTGGTTTTTGCAATAAATGCATTCTAGTGCCCTGCCTGTACATATCATAATTTTTAACCCCAAATTATTAATATTTAAATCATTTTTATTTTTTTACCATGTCAAAAAATTCTTCAGTAAATATCTATGAGCACATAACATTCATAGTGACATGAGTATTTTCAAATACAATGCCTAGAAATGAAAATAGTAGATAAAAGGGCATAACCATAGTTTATGCTGTGATAGATATCACCTTTCACAGTGGGTGCACCAATTTCCCTTCATGTCAGCAATGCATAAGCCTGTTTACATCTTCACATTTTTCCCTAAACAGGATCCTATCGGTCTGTGGTTTCTGTCAATCTGATAGACCCAAAAGTAATTTTTAGAAGTTATACCTTCTTGTTGTGATCTGTATTTCTTTAATTATCAATAGGGTTGAGTAACATTAAATGATCATTGACTATAAATGTCTTCTACCTTCAACATCTATATTAAAAATTATTCTTCCTGTTGAGCTGAATGTGGTGGCACGTGCCTATGACCCAGTACCAGGCAGCTGAGGCAGGAGGGTTGCCACAAGTTTGAGGTCATCCTGGGCTACAGAGTGCATTCAAGGTCAGCCTGAACTAAAGAGCACCGCAAAATATGAAAATTAAAAATAAGTAAATAAAATAAAAATTATTCTTCCTGTTTACGCTATCTCTTACTTCCTATGAACTCTACTGACAACTACTCTATTAGTTGTATTTCTGAATTCGAACTAAATACGCCTGTTCTGACCGCTAAATGGGAATTGTTCAAATATATGGTGTCACACACTTGTGACGCCAGCCCTCAGGAGGTTAGAGGCAGGAGAATCACTGAAAATGTGAGGTCAGCTTGTGCTACATAGTGAGTTCAAGGCCAGCCTGAAATATATAGCAAGACCTTATCTCGAAAAAAAAAATTTTGTATGGTAGTTAGTGATTATTATCACTTTGTATCTAACAAGTTTAGTAGGAAGATTTTATCTTCTTACTACTAAGAAGAAAGAGATAAAAAATGCAATCTTCCTTTAGAATTTGTGCATAAGCTGCCTAGTCCACATGCTTACTGTTGGTTATACAATAGCTCAAAAGTCTATGGACCTGTATTCATATCCAGCCTATTTTCCTCCTCCAGGCCAGAGGAAATATGGTCCTACTGTACATTTCTCAAACATGATATCTCGATGAGCTTAATTTCTGCTTTCACTCTCACAGTCCAGTCTAAAAACCTCACCAAAAAATACGATAAAAGTAATTGGATATACACCTTGCTATTTAATTTCTTACTGAAGCTGTTAGATAACCAGAGGGTTATTATGACTTTCTATCTCTTTAAAAGGTTAGCTAAAATCACTCATAATAAAAATATGCAATGCACATTTTCTTCCCAGTATAGAGGGTTTTCATGGTATATGCTATTATTTCCATGTATATCTCTCCCAATTTCATTAGCATATACAAATAAAAAGCAGTATAGTGGTAGAAATCTGTTTATGTATGTATACAGTAATATTTTGGTTCACAAACGTTTCTGTTTGCAAACAATTCACTTTACAAATAAAAGCCCTTGGCAAAATTTCCACAGCCATCTTCTGCAAAATCGTAAAACAAATTCATAAACCGAAGTACCACTGTGTATGTATGTATTTTCTCGTGTTTTAGTAGCTAGTGACATTCTGCATCTATTTCTACATCTTAATTTTTCATTTACAAACCATCTTACAGACTTTTCCAGCTCTGCATGTTGAGAGATTTCCTGTACTCTCCCTTGAGTTAAAAATCTGGGTCATGACCTTTTGTTGAAAGTTACTGCATCCTCCACAGATCTTTCTCTGTGCCATGGCATTGTTTATCTGACATGCTTTTCATCTGTTTGTAAATTTTACTACATATTGGTCAGCTTTCTTGTTGTTGCATCAAAATACCTGATGCCTGTGAATGAGGAGAAAGAGGCTTGATTTTACTCCTGGTTTCAGAGGTTTCAAGCCCATGATCAGCTGGCTTCAAGGTGCAAACATCTTGAAGGAAGGGCATGGTGAGTAAAGCCGCTCATAGTACAGAACTCTTTTACACAGATGCTATGGTTTGGGTCTGGATGTCCCCCCAAAGCCTCATGCAGTCATGGAGGGGTCTTCTAGAGTTTATGATTGATCCATGGTCCAATGCTGGGATTATGGATGTGAGTGCTACACCCACCCTGGGGAGGGTAGTTTGCATACATTGTAAGGGAGGGAAAAAGGCTGCTTGCCACCACTCCTCCCTTTTGTCTTGCTTGCTTTGCTGTTTTCTGCTGCCATGAACTATTGCCCTCTGCCCCGTGCCACTGTGCCTTGAAACCAGCTGAGTGCAGACTGAAACCTCCACAAGTTGTAAGCTAAATAAACCTTTCCTTCTCTAATTTTGGATATCAGGTATTTTGTCCCAGCAATGAAAGAAAAGTAGCCAAGATAGAATTTGGCTCCAGAGAAGTAGGGTCATTACTGTGACTATAACTGACCATGTGGTTGAACAGCCTTTGGAAATGGCTTGTGGGAAGTGTTCAGAAAGTTTTGGAGATGTCAGAGTAGAGCTGAGACGTCTTTGGTTGTTCTCTATGGGAGAGTCTGGTCAGACCTCAGAAGACCAGAAGGCTGATAGAAATCTTGCCAGTAAAGACCAGGCTAGGGAGGTTTCTGCTGGGAAGAAGGACTGCATTGGGTGCTAGACTCCATCTGGCTCCAGATGGTGTATGTTATGGCTTGGCAGAAAGTTTGTCTGCATTTTGCACGTGTCCAGAGCCTGAGACTTAGATTAAGGGTGGTGGACTGATTCATCTGGCAAAAGAAATTTCAAGGCAGTCAAATGTTGAGGCTGTGGCATGGCTGTTGTTGGGGGCTTTTAGCCAGATTTATGTTGAGAACCAAGAGCAAAGAGCCCAGCAGGATGATTTAAATTGTTGTGAGTTTGGCCAGAAAGGAAGCTCCAGTAGAGGTGTGGACTGTAAAGATAAAGCTGAGGAGATCTCCGCTGCTGAGAAGGAACAGGAGAATAGAAAAGACGGCCTGAAGACCTCACAAGAAGTGGTAAGTCTCCAACCTTTGCAGCCTCAAACCTGCAAAGATGAAAGACTCTGCTTTGAGGAGAAAGCCCCAAAGCAGAATGGTGCCCCTGCACCAGGTTCCAGAATGGTAGCAGCATAGAGAATTTGTTCCTCAGAATTGGATTCAGAGTGCCAGCGACTGAGGCACTCAATCCCTATGGCCAAAAAAGAGGAGAAAACTTGACTACTTCTCCAGCTGTCAGCAGACCTTGGCATCATCCACATGGCACTGATTTTAGGTGCATGGAGAATTCAAGAGTTCTGAGGTTAAGAAGCCTTCTACCTTGATTTCAGAAGGCCTGGGAGGCCAGGCAGTGTGTCTCTGAGAGGGCAGTGTGTGAAGCTGTGAGTATGAAGCAAAAGGTTCAGTGGAAACCCCAGAAGTTTGGAAAATCCAGGAACATGGATTGTCTAAGGAAAGCTGCAAGGGGGGCACAAAGCGGGTCTAAGAGAGAAGCCATGAGAGCTCTAACCACTGGAGGTGCCATAGCGGAGCCATTCAAGCACTTTGGAGCTCACAATGTGCCACAGATTGCTTCAGATGCTCAACATGGAACCACAGGACTTAATGTTTGCCCTTCTGGATGTTGGACTTGCTTTGGTCTCAGTGCTCTGTATCCCCTGTTTGTACCTTTTGGAATGGTAATGTTTATTTTGTGCCATTGAATGTTGGAAGTGTTTAACTTTTCATTTGTACAAGGGCTCACAGCTAAGAGTGTGCCTTACATCTTGGAGGAGACTTGGGACTTGGACTTTTCAACAATACTGAAACTGTTACTTTGGCAACTTTCGGAGATGGACTAAAATGCCTTTTCTATAAAGGGATGTGCATGAGTCTCTGGGGAGCCACGGGCAGAATGTTATGGCTTGCATCTGGATGTTCCCCCCACCAAAGCCTGATGCAGTCATGGAGGGGGCTTCTAGAGTTTATGGTTCATCTATGGTCCAATGCTGGGATTATGGATGTGAGTGCTACACCCGCCCTGGGGCAGGCAGTTTGCATACAATGTAAGGGAGGGAGAGAGGCTGCTTGTCACCACTCCTCCCTTTTGCTCTTGTTGCTTTGCTATTTTCCACTGCCATGAACTGTTGCCATCTGCCATGTGCCGCTCTGCCTTGGAACCAGCTGAGTATGGACCAAAACCTCCACAAATTGTAAGCTAAATAAACCCTTCCTTCCTTAATTCTGGGAATCAGGTATTTTGTCCCAGCAAGGAGAGAAAAGTAACCAAGACAGCAGTTGTTTACATAAAGAAGTTCCTGTGGCAGAGGGACATGTAACAGTCTTTCACCTTATCCTGTTTTTCTCAACTCAGTCTCCCTCCATGTGTGCTGCCACACACTAATGTTACTTTGTGCAAAAATGGCTTCTCTTGTGTGTCTTGGGTATTCCACCATGGGCCAGTTCCAGGACAATATGTGCCCAAAGCCTTGCTCACACCAAGATGGTAAAAACAAAGAATATACATTTGCTTTCACAAAATGCCTCTCACTTTCAGGTAGCAGTGCACATCTGTGAGCACTTTCTGAGCTGTACCAACCCTGGGATCTCTTGTCACTCTTTGCACTTCTTTGTTCACTTTTCCATATGGTTTATATCCAATCTCAACTATTACAATCCTTACACACATGTTGGAGACTTCAGATAATATCTTTCTCCTAGTTTTATGGGAGGTCTAAGGTTTGCAGTATCTCTCCATTCTCCATGTTTTTGGATGGCTTCCAAGAAAAGAAGTGGAAAATGCTAATTTACACCATGTTCATCCTGGAAGTTACCGCTTTCTGTCTAAATCCCCATAAACCATTGTTTAATTACTAGTTCTAAAAAAGAAAAATGCTGAGGAGCATCTGCCTGGAGTTTGGGGTTTTACCTTTTGTGTTTTTTGCAAACCATCATAAACAATCCTTTGCTTTCAAATATTTACATTTTTAAAATAAATATCTTAGGGTAAAATTGAGTGACTTTTTGTCATCTCCTCCATCCATTAAATTTTTCTGACACACCTGAGGTTCTGTCCTTATCAGCATATTTTTCTGCCCTCCTTTCCTCCATTCCCACTAGTAGGTAAGAATGAAGCAAACCATTACCTCACATACTTGCCACATGACTCACAGAGTCCTACAGCTCTTCGTGCCTTTGTGATAGCTCTGCTGCAATATCACTATTATTTGCCTATGAGCAAGCCTCCCAAAAAGAATGACTGAGTCCTACTGTATGCTATACCCATACTCAATACGTTACAGAGCCTCGGCAGTGTTATGCACTGACTAACCAAGTAAAGGAACCAGGAAATGATGACCTTCCTCTCATTAATAACTCAGGCTGGCACCATGGAAAGAAACAGCTAAGATATCATGGGCGTGGAATACTTCATAGGAGGAAGAAAGGGATAGAGGAAGTTCTTTATCTTACTAGAGTAGCACCTTGTGTAGTGAAAAGAGATCAGGTGTTAGACCCCATTGTATCTGGGTTCTGTTCAGTCTCTTCTATTTATTTGTTGGTACATTAATGACCTTGGACAAGTTAATGAATCTGTGTAGCATTGATCGCGTCCTCAGCTCATCATCTGTAAAGAAGCATGTAAAATCATCATCTCACCAAACCAAAGAGATGTAAAGCATGTAAAATCATCATCTCACCAAAGAGAGAGCATTAGATACTAGTTAACAGAGTAAACCCATACTAGATCTTAGTTCCACATCCTCTCCCTTTATTCTTTATCATACTCTCACTGTTGTTCTTTATATACTTGCTGTTATTTTAAAAGTCTTGCTTTCCTTGATATTTTCTACAAGCCCCAACACTGCCTGAATTTCAATATTTTTTCACTATGTTTTCACTGAGGTTACTGTCCCTTTGTACTGCTTTAGATAGGACCCTACCTTTATTGCCAAATACTCTTTTAAACTCTGAACTCCTGGGAGAAGTCCCTCTGCGACCACACTGGTATAGTAATGACTGCCCTTTTCTTCCTTGTCTGAACCATTTATGACTGTATTGTTAGCATTTTGTTTTTGACAACCTCCCATCACTCTGGAGCTATCATTCATTTTATTGCTCTAACAATAAAAATAGAACCTATCTGTTTTATGAACTGTATGAAATTTATATCCCTAAAGTTCACATGGATGTTCTCCCAAGTTTTTTGACCATGTGAACCTGAGTAAAAGCACTTTATCTGTCTAGCCCCAAGTATATTAAATTTGTCTTTTAGTTGTATGCATGTACTGTAGTAATAGTAATAAAGGTAGAAGCCCAGAACTAGTTCTCTCTTTGTGTATATATATATATATATATATATATATATATA
>NW_004955434.1:7278252-7295348 GCF_000276665.1 Chinchilla lanigera | reverse complement strand
TTTCAATTTACAATGGAATTACCAGGCATAGGGTTATCATATGCCAAAGAGCATCCAGACATGTGTATATACATGGATATACATGTATATGACATATACATACATAAAATGCATAGACGGATCTGTGCATAGATATACGTATATAGAAATTCATGTATTATGTATTTTATAGAATATACAAAAAAAATAAAAAAGGATGCATTGGAAAAGTAAATATGGACTGATTGTTGGATCTAGCTTAGCTATTTATCCTGTGCCAAAATATTTTGAAACACTATTTAAAATTTTTGGATCACTATGAAGGTCTGCTATACCCTGGCATGCCAGGGGAATTTAGTGTAGAGAGAGTTTGATGAGCTATGTGGTTTATAAAGCTAGAAGATATGCTGATCAAAGAATTAAAGCTTTGGAAGCTTCAAGTGCTACTTCAAGTGCTAATGGTCATCATTAAACTGCTTTACCATGGACTTTGCATAAAATAAAACCTCTCAACAGCTATATATTTGGTCTGATGCAGCAGGAGGAATTTTGGGAGGAAACTGTTGTACACAGTTATCAAAGTGAAATAATAGAATGTGATGGTAAGGCTTTAAAATGATATTTCTTTGTTCTAAATGTTAGACTCTTCTGTCTCCTACCTAGATGCCCATTGCAGGTTGGTATTCGCTTACTGATACTGTATATTATCTAAGATGTAGTCACATTCAGTCACCCCACTTTTACAAAACCTCGGGAACTAGGCAAACCTAACAAGCATTTTAACTTTCAGTTAGTGATTAGAATCCAGCATTTACTAGTGAATTTGCTAATGCTCAATGGATATTTGGTAAATAAATGCTTGTGTTAGTTTTCTAGAGCTGCAATAACATGTTACACAAGCTGAATGTCTTAAAACAGCAGAAAAGTATTCTTGCATAGTTCTGGAGACCTAAAGTCTGAAAGGAAGGTACCAACAGGGCTGTATTTCCTCTCAACCTCAAGCCAAGAAGCTACCGAGTGTTCTTCACCTTCATATAGCAACTGGCAATTATCCTTGGCATTCCGTATATCTGCATCACTGCAAACTCTGCCTCTGACTTCATGCGGCCTTCCCCCCTGTGTGTTTCTCTGGCTATCCCCTCCTCCTCTTAGAAGGGCACCAGTCATGGATTTGGGGATCACCCTAACCCCATCTAAACTTGGTTATATGTACAAAACCCTATTTCCAAACAAGGTCACATTCACAGTTCCTGGTAGTTAAAGCTCGAACGGAAGTTTTGGGGGAGGGAGACACAATTCAATCCACTAAAACAAATTAACTAAAATATTAATAGTTTAATGTTTCCTTTGAACTCTAGTATACCATACCATGGTTTTCTTGGAGCAAATTTAAATCCTTTGGAAGAACGTGTTTTACAGTCCATGCCTTCCTGTACCTATCAGTAAATCCTCAGTGGCTAGCATTAGTTTTTCAAAAACTTCCTGCACTTCTGCTTTTCCACCCCACCTTTCCTTGGTGGTCATCTCTAAACCTGCCTCTCTACTGAACTGCCATATTTTCCCCTGAGTAGTATCTTGTTGAATATTGCAAAGAAATGTTAGTATACAAAGTGATGATTTTGTGTTTAATCCGAAAGTATGTTCTCATTTTATCCATGTGCTCTACCTTTATAAAGTTAAAATGAATAAATCTGGCAAAGAGCTAGGGTGTTTGAAAAATGCACATTGCCAAATTACTACTTCAACGGAATTAATTTTTATTTAGTTTCTGTAGACACAGTTTTGGAAGGTTATCCAACATTAGGCACTTTATGAACATTGCACTTTGATTATTGGGTTTGGAGCTGACGTTCTGGGTATCTTGGCATTAGCATTACAGTACTTGTACAGCACATTGTCTTCCTGCAATTTTAGGTAATGACACTTTTCCTTGGCCAGTTAAATCGCTATCAAATTAATGAACCTCATGATCCCTACTTCACTCTCCATCCCAGCCACATATACACTAAAGGGCAATAACAACTAATCTGAGCTTTGCACTGACTCCCCTGACCAAGCTGAGCCAAGAGGTCCTTCTTTTTCCCTTCCACTAGAGAAGATGGCTTTGATGATGGACAGCAGTGAGGAAAGGGCTGTGAAAGTCAGTGCAAAGTGACAATGTAATCACACCTGTTCTTCTGAAAAAGCAACTCTGATGAAGGAAGACCCTGTAGAAAAACTATAGCAACTGTACTCCCCAACCACAGCGAGAACCACTCAGTTCTTAGTTGTTACAAACCTGATTCATGTGTGTATACACAAATAAACACACTCACACAGACCTCAGAGTATTCAGTTTTTGCTTTAAACCCTACATTAGCTTTGTCATCCATTATTTTTTTGAAATGTGTCTGTCCTTTGGCAAAATGTGTAGATATGTCTTATCCTTACCTATTTTCCGGGCCTGTCTCTTAGCTTTCCTATGATTCCAGGAAAGTGTGAGCCTTTTCTGTGGAACACATTTTCTCGATTCATAGTTCTACTCTAATCTACTGTAAGTATTACAAATGCAATGAACTACTGGATGTGTGTCATAGAAGAAAAAACTTCAAAAATATTCAGAGTCAACTAAATGAATTAAAATAGAACCAAAGGACATAATATTAATTTCTTAAATATATAACTATGTTTCCCTCTTACTTGGTTTGGGCCCAGTAAAGTTTGTAAGTTGAATTACTGGTTTCATAATTTTTGAAATTATATTTAATCCTACCTGCTCCACTATTTGCAGGGTGAGAATGGGACTGGAGGACATTAGGTCACTCACTGACATCTGAAATTTAAACAAGAAGCCTTATAATACATCTATAAGAATAATCCATAATATTTTTACCTCAAATATTTAATGTTGACCAGAAAAGATGTATGAAATTCATACTTTAATAGTTTGTAGATGAAGTAATTTGGTACATGTTCTGGAGAACTTGTTAGCAATAGGTTCCAGGAATCAGTGTGTACAGACTTTAGCCTAGTGCATCTATCTCTAAGAATTTTTTCTAAGGAAATAACTGTAGATACAATATAAATGTTGTACAAGAATGTCATGTTACAGGAATGTTATTTATAACACTTGGTAAAAAACCTAGACTGGTATTATTATAAGCAATAATATGTTTTATGAAAATACAAATATTCAACAATGGGGAACTAATAAAGCAATAATGGCATATCTATGTAAAGCCATTGAAAATGACATTTTCAAGAATTATGACAAGTACAAATTAATTTGCTTATATTAAATAAAAGAAGGAAGCTATTGCACAATACTTAAGGATAGATAGATAGATAGGCAGATATAGATTAATAAAACTCTCACAAGCATAGCACTTTAAGATCAGTCATAGAGGATATGTCAAATTACTTATTCTTATCAGCTAATCCCTCTCAATGTAATTGCATGAACTTTCTTCTGGGGGTAGCTTAAGATCAATCACTTCTGTTAACTGTTCTACATCAGTCTGAGATTTTAGCTCCGGCTATCGTTCCATGATTAGGATCATTTTCCCACTTCAGTGACAACCCATAAAGTGTCTCTGTTACTTAAAGCCATGTTGTGCCATTGTTGTAGGTACAGGTCCCCTTCTAAAGTGCTTTAATCAACCAGAAATACCATTACCTCTGTAATTTTTGAAATTACAGCTAGTGAATAAACAGGCTTGCAATTGCCCCTGTCAACATGAATAACATCCAGGTAAACAAAACGGACATATGTAAGACTTACCTATTTCCCAGACCTATCTCCTTGCTTTCCTATGATTCCAGGAGTGTGTGAGCCTTTTCTATGGAGTACATTGTCTCAACATATAAGATGCCAGACACCTGCATTCATAAAGCAAATGTACATAAAAGGTGCTATAAACATGTAATATAACAACCACTCTTAATCCCTATCATTTGGTTTGAAACCCCGTATCACTTTTAATGTCCTTGCTTTGTTTTTTTGTACTTTGATATTGTTCTCTTTTTGTACTATTTTCTTTAAAATAAAAAAGATGCTATAGACACGTATGAACAGCTAACTGGCCATGTGAGATGATATGTTTTTCTCTGCTCTACATACAGAGCTATGGCATTCAGATTGAGGCACTGGTGAACCAATCAGGCTTGAGATCTAGGAACATCCTCAACTTAAAGAACCCATTCTTTAGGCAAGGAATACTCCCATCCATTTCACAGCTATTTATATAAAATCTCAGTTGTTCTATGACCAGGTAAAGAGGTTCAGAATAATTCCATCTTTCCATTTTCCTAAGGAAAATACCTAGTAGTGCTCTTCTTTTCTAAGAAGATCTGGATTTTGATATGAACTTGAATGTTTTATGATCCATTAAACAGAATTCAATGCATAACCACATGATACTGAAAGAGCACTGGAGAGTACTACAACGTGAATTTCTACTCCAACAGAGCTGTAATGAGCTGTGTGACCTCACACAAGGTCATTTTTCTCTCTGGCATTCAGTTTTCTCATCTGCAAATATAGAGTTTAAAAATAATCTCTTTTAATTTTATTCAAGAAGAACTGACTTTACATAGCAGTTTATTTCAATACACATAATTTGTGATCCACTTACATTGTATTTCTGAGACTTATCTGATATGTATATTATGTAATTTAAAGCATACTTTTATTTAAGAGCTATGCAGCGGTTTTTTTATACATGCAAAGAACTTGCCCCAGTGAGATGAACACAATAAATGCTTCTGGGAAATTTTCCCTTCCTTATACCTCTTCAGTATTAACCAATCAAACATCCACTCATGAAGTCAACCACACAAATAAAACTAGGGGAATACTGCCACTCTTATTTTCCTTACTAAAAAGACATCTTTTCTCATAATGTCTCCCAAGGCTTTCATTCTAAAAATCATGTCTCTATAATGTTGACAAGGTTAAGGAGAAGAGAAAGCTCAGGAAACCAAACAAGAATTCTTTGGCAGAAATGGTAAACTCAGATTATGGTTTTGAAGTTAGGGAGAAAAAAGTAGTCAAAGCTACAGTGAAATTTGTTGTATGCAAGTTGTCATACTTGCAGTGACTTTGAAATCCACTGCCCATTAGAAAGATGGACTTCATCTTTAATTCTGAGGCAAGAAAGGAGTCTGTATTCTCATTCTTGCCCGACATAATCATGCTACATAAAGCAAGTGTATAGGGTTTGACCTCACTAGCATGCTGACCATAAGACACATTATTTACCCTGTCTTGACCTCACTGATATTGTCTATAAAATATGACAAAAACATATATTGCAAGGATTTACATAACCTGACAAAGGACTTTGCAGTGTACATCACCAGTGCGCTATAATTGCTAGTTTCTTCTTCTCTCGTCATCTTATTCTCTGCTCTCTAACTCTGCCAATAAGGTAAATAGATGATGATTTGTAGTTCATTCTGCACATTTGGATTTTGAAAAATAATAAGAATATTTGGACAATTTTAGAAAACTCACTGTTTGAATGCAAGATCCGTGTAAACAAGTAACTTAAGTCCCAACTCTCCTTCATCTTAGAAAACAAGACTTTTACCAGAAAACCACCCAGAGAAGGCCCTGACCAGGGCCCAACCCTGCTTCATTTGGGCATACAAACACCATGGCCACAAGGTCAAAGTCAGAGAAGGTCACAGGTTTAGTGATAACTCAAGGTGGTCACAGCTCAGCCACACACAGGTTGATGAGAGGCAGATTCCTTTCTTCCTTCCTTTTCTCCCACTGAGCAGTGACATATTTAAGCAGAAGAGAGTGCTTAAAAATGTGACTCTCCTGAGAATGCCAGGTCCTGATATTTCTGTACTGTCCCTTTCCTGGTGCTCAACCTTTCCAGCATCTTGGTGGAGATGGGAATTAAATGATGAATGACATAACCATTGATGAACCTGGCATGGAGTGTATGCTCAACTGAGCGTGTAGCAACAGGAATGTCCTGCCCCGCCCTTTTCAATTCTGATTTCCTAGAAACTGAGAGTAGTGCCCCTACGTGTGTGAGCGATGCACCAGTATGTGTGCTGTGTTTTGGGAAGAACCAGAGTGGTGTTACCCAAGAAAATTATAAGTAATGTAAAACCAAATTAAAGAAATTTTTCTCCATTTGCTTTTTTGTTTTGCCCATTGTTAGAGTACCATAGCCCTGGGAATATACAAGAGCATGAGATTCATTTTTTTCTTTTGGCTGATCTGAGCTACCATACTGAAAACATCTCAAGATCTACAAATTAATTACTAAAATTGGTCATCCACCATTGCAAATAATTCACAAGTTTTGGGGTGTTTTGGTGGGGTGGGATTTATTTTTAACATTAATTATTTTAAAGTGTGAAAATAAATGAATGACTAACAGTTTTTCCTAAAAGAGCAGGAGAACAAAACTGCCTCCTGAGGAAAGGAAAGCTCTAGGAAAACTAACACAGTTCTTGAGAACCTTGAGTATAGGGCTTCCTAATCCAGGCCCCAAGGGCTCCATCACAGGATGTGGCTGGACTCACGCTGTGATGGCCAGGAGAAAAGCCAGAGTGACTGGGATGGAGACCGTCCCTGTCCTAGGAAGCTTGCCCTGTAGGAGGAGGAAAGTGAGGACCAAATAGCTAAAAAGATAATTAAGTATGTCATCATAACTGTATTGATATGAGGTGCAAAGCATGCATTGCTGGGAGATCTGCAGTGGAGTTTATCCATAAAACAGCCACTACCAATACCCTAACCACAGAAACAGATGGTACAGTCTTAGAACACCAGAAGGAAATTGCAGTATATACTGCTGCAAAATGTCTCTTGTGAAGGTAATTTTGAGTGCGGTTTCCCAGTGCCCTCAAAGGGCCTTGTTCAGATACCAGTTTTATGGCACCTAGATGACTCTTGACTACTTGTCTGCGACCCTTGAGGCTTTATGCACAAGATATTGTGCACTGCCTGTGGTAAGACAGTGTTATACAATGAATGTGTTATACAATGAGGAATGAATGAGTGAATGAATGAATGTAGCTCCACTGAACTCCTAATGGGTCCTAAAAGAACTAAGCTTATAATCAAAGTGTTATGGCCAAAATAGCATTATCTTCCATGCCAGTATCACAAGCCAAACATCTATTATGTTCACAGCTTTTCACAAAACAACTTGATCTTTCCCCTACATACTAAATTCCCTTAATTACCTCAGCTTAAACATTTCTTCTTTTGTTTCTATCAATTTATTAAGCAATTATTGTGTGTCAAGTACTCTTCCTAGCTGTCTTGGTTACTTTTCTCTCCTTGCTGAGACAAAATACCGAACGCCCAAAATTAAGGAAGGAAAGGTTTATTTAGCTTACAGTTTGTGGAGGTTTCAGTCCATACTTGGCTGGCTCCGAGGCAGAAGATAGCAAAGCAGAAAGAGCAAAGGGGGGAATGGCAGCCGAACAGCAGTGCAGCCAGAGCAAAAGGGAGGAATGACGGCAAGCAGCCTCTTTCCCTGCCTTGCATTGTAAGCAGGCTACCCCCACCTAAGGGGCGTGTAGCTCTCACATAATCTCCATGCCCTCCTATTCCACAGGCTCAAGGTGTATACAAAGTAAGCACCCTGGCTTCCTGCTGAGTCACTTAGCCAAACCTCTAGACTCCCCAAGTTGACACAATGTATCAACCATAACAGTAGTACTGGAGAATAAGAGAGAATAATATATATATAAACTCTCTTGTTTTGTAACTATATGGAGTCTTCTGGTTTGATGTCTCCTGACAGATATCAAAAATAACCAACATATAATTGTGTAATAGTATAATCCAATCAATAAGATAATTTCAGATAGTGGTTTATGCAAGAGATAAACAGAATAATACTTAATTGATTGCAAGTTTTACTATAAAGCTGTAGGCATCAATACCCTACAGTACTGATAAAAATACATAGAATATAAAAAATATAAATGTAGATCAATAGCACAGGTGTCAAAAATAGACCCTAGCAATATTGTCAAATATTTGCAAAGAGAATTCAATGGAGAAGTGAAAGTCTTTCTAAAATGATTCTGTAATGCTAGGATAACAGTATTCAATCAAAACAATCCATATCTTACTATATCTATAAAAATTAATTGAAAAAATACATATATTTTAATGTAAAACCTAAAAACATAAAACTTTTAGACAAAAACACAAGAAAACCTTTGTGGCCTTGAGTTACACAAAGATTTCTTAGATATGATTTCAAAAATTTAATGAAAAGGAAAAGAAAAAGATAAACTGTACTTTAGCAAAACTAAAAACTTAAAATCTTTGAAAGACTCATTAAGAGAAGAAAACAATTCACACACTGGGTAAAACTATTTTTAAATCAAAAATTTGGGGGAAAAACATATATCTGAGCTATAGAATAACTCAGGATACAATACTCTCTCAAGATTAAAGAGGGAAGGTAAAAGGTAAAAGATTTGAATAAACTCTTGACCAAAAATGACATGATAGTAAAGAAATGCAACCTCACTAGTCATTAGGGAAATACAAATTAAAACCGTAGTGAGATAGACTACACATCCATTGTCAGTAAAATCTGATAATACTAAGTGCTGAAGAGAGAGAGCTACTGAGATTGTAGTATAGCCACTTTGGAGAATCCTGACAGTTTCCTACATAAACATTCACTTGCCATATGATCTAACAGTCTCACTCCTAGGTATTGACATGAGTGAAATAAAAACTTGCCTTCAGGGGTTGGGGATTTAGCTCAGCAGCACAGTGCCTGCCTGTCAAGCACGAGGTCGTGAGTTCGATTGCTGGTACCAGAAAAAAAAAAAAAAAACCTGCCTTCACACTAGAAACTACATTTGAATGTTTATTGTGGCTTTATTTGTAATCATCAAAACTGGAAACAATTGAAATATCTTCTGAATGGAAAATGAATGAAGGAACTATAGCTAATCTATACAATGGAATAATATTCAATAACAATGAAAAGCATGAGGTACTGTGACTTATAACAGTATTTATATGTCTTAAATATATTATACTCAGTAAAAGAACTCAATTCAAAAACCGCTTACTATCTGATTCCATTTATGTGTTATTCTGGAGAAAGAGCTGGCTTCTGAGCAGAGACGTACATGTCAGGAAGGCATCTTGAGCAGATATACATGCAAAGCCTTCCAGAAGAGGATAGTAAGAGCAAGGGCCCGGGGCAAAAGCAACCCACTGACCTGCAAAAAATTAAGTCAGAGCTTAGCTTTTGCTATAAACCTGTAGAAAAGAAAAACTTCTTTCAGTGAAAAGAATCTGGATCATTGGCTCAGATTTGAATTTAGGCTATGCATAATCAAACTTACTAAATATAGTGAATAAAAATAAATTTCAGGCTGCCCATAAAAACTCCAGGAAAAGCACTGGACAAGGAAAGGGGGAGGGGCAGAAGAAGGAAAAGAGAGAACATGAAAACCAAATTTGCTTGTTTGTTGCTTTTACTCCGGCCAGAAGTTCAGTAATTCACTGCCATAGAATCACCTTCTCTGCTTGAGGTTTGCTTAGAAGATAGTAACAAGCCAAGCAGTAAATAAAATGAAGATCTGTGAAGTCCATTGACACCCAAGTTCATACTTCATATCCTAGGCATGCTAAATTTTTCAAAGATATTTAGGTTACTTATCTCTCTTTCATTCCCTAAGTCTAAAATTTGCATCCAGATTTTATTGACAAATCATTTTTGGTGCTTTTGGACTGGCTCTTTCTGAGTTTACACATGTGCCTGAAAAACATTTTTCTTCAAGTTTTTGTTTTCTCCTTGTAGTAGTCTCTCCTATTTGCAGATGACTCCAAAACCCTCAGAAGATACCTGAGATCACAGGTAGTCCTGACCCCTACATATAGATAATATTATGCTTTTTCTTATACACATAAGTACTATACTACAATAAGATTTCACTTATAACAGGTGCAGTTGGAGCCTAACAGCAATAATAAAAAATAGAACAGTTATAACAATATACCATAATTAAAGTTATATGAATATGGCCTTTCTCTCAAAATACAGAATTTTATATTTCATATTTTTAGACAACAGTTGACTGAAAGTAACTTAAACCACAGGAGTCCAAACTGTGGTTGAGAGAGGACGTTGCATTATTATTATTATTCTAGCAAAGCCGATAGCATTTCTTTACTTTTTGAATATTCTAAAAAAAAATTCAACAAAAGTCTACCTCATGTGCATATGTATGTGCATATAGACTGACATATGGGCAACTTAGGGGTGATCCTCTATTTGTAATATTCATCTGACTAGTTTTGGTAATATTGTCAATAATTCCATAGCTAGTTCCTAGGTAGGCAATGTGTTAAAAAATGTCTGTTTATGTAATGAAATAATAGGATGTGAGGAATCTCCTTCACTGGCAATAATTCATGAGTCTGTATGTTGTTAAGAAAATAAAGACAAAGGCATTGTCAATTTTCCTCGGTTTGCAGTGAAAATGTAGTATGAGGTACCAACGAGGCCTCTCCTTTACCGTAAGACATCTGTTATGCGTCACACATCAAATGGGAGGATGATCTTTCCAAAGAGCAGGTTTTCCCTAGGACCAAACACCTCTCATAAAAATGGATGTCACAGCATAACAGTCCAGTGAAGCCCGCCAGGCAACCTGCTCACTCTGTAGGGAGAATTGGAATAAATAGCAACTTTATATTCCCATCAGTCAGTCAGTCACCCAGAGCTCTAAGCTTTCCAGTCTGGCACTTTGCTTATTCTGATCATTCAGTCTGAAATAATCTTCCCTTTCCATCCACAAGAGCAAACTTATATCATGGCAAGCCTCAGAGGCAGAACACCCTCACCAGCGTGCTTCACAGCCTACCTTCTACACTCACTAAAAGTACTCTTTCCACCTTTGACATAGCCTTGGATCCCTCCCTTATCTAGTCCATCCTTGTAGCATTTTATTCCTTCATATTCTAACATATACTTCATTTTTTGTTAGACTTCAAGTTCTTTATGGGTTAGATCCATGCCCATTTCCTTTTTTAATTTCCCACAATGCCTAACAGTATGCCTAATGCATTAACGGTGTTCAGTAAATGTACATAGTTTAAATATATAAATTTATTCTGAAGGTGAGAATAACTAGAACTATGAAATCACACCTGACACTGCTCAGCTTGCCTTCCAAGAACAGCAGGCAGAAATTATATACCTTGGATTGTAGAAATAATATGTCTGTAACCACTGCCTCCAACTCACACGCCCAGGCAGACATGAATAACTGATCCCAGCATTCTTTCTGCTGAACCCGGATGTGGCCTCAGTTTTCCTCAGCCCCAAACTCTAGAAAGACATTATTAATCTACAGAAGTGGATAGAAGAGATGAACCCACCACTTTTAAGAGTTTAATACTTGATATTATTTCCTTATTTAAAGAAAAACTCTGAAGACCTGTAGTATTTACAAACATGTAACTGGACAAATAACAAATTGGACAGAGGTGTGTGTCACTGGTGGGTGTGGTGGGATAACCAGCCTTTTGTTTGATCCTTTAGGCGATGTATTGCCACATAAGCAATAACAATTGCTATTTATCTTCTTCACCTTAGTTTTGAAACTTTAAGTTCTTAATGTTTCTATAAAGTGATGTAATGTAGAATGAAATTTATTTCAATAAAGGGGACTTTGTAATTACTAGTTAATCCAACCTTGTATCTATAGGATTATTTGAAACCAAAGGGGATTACTCATTAAAATGTTAATTTATTGTATGTTTAGGGGAAATTATGTTACTGTTTTTTCTGCAAGTTTCATCGTGACCTCAAAACAGGTCTTCACTGAGGTGGCTAATTTTGTGTCACCTTGAGGGATCAGAAGTTTCCATGAGTAACCATTACTTCTGAGTGTGTCTATAGTGTGTTTTCTGATAACTTAGCATTTAAACCAGTAAATTTAGTAAACTAGATTGCCCTCACAATCATCCAATTTATTGAGGGCTTAAATAAAACAAGAAAGTGGGAGAATTCACCCTTTCTGCTCTCTGCTAGCCTGCTTGAATTGGGACCTGGGTTACTTCCTGTCCTTGGCTTGAGATTTACACGATTATGTGTCCTGGTTTTCACATCTGAGAGTGAGCTAGAATTATCCCATTGGCTTTCCTGGCAGATGGCAGATTGAGAGACTTCTCAGCTTCCGTAATTGTGTGAGTCAATTCCTCATAATAAGTCTCTTCCTATAGAGATACAGATATTCATATAGATACACATCGAGATGTTGTCTGTTGGTTCTGTTTTTCTGGAGTACTCAATGAACTTGTAAATAACACAAATAACTTGAAATTAAGACAACTATTGTAAATATCCATCTTTCATGAAATTACCTAATCATAATTGATATAGGCCAGAAATACAGAGTTGAGGCAAATTGGCCAGGGACTGAGGTCAGGAGCTGATATGAGGCTTCACATGTCTTGGGATATGCAACTGGGCACCTGTTGCATATGTTGTTGAGTTGGAAGGCACACAGGCTGAGGAATTCCAGGTCATAAACCAGGAGGTCTCTATAGAAGTTAAGTGATATCTTTGAATGCAAAAAGCTCTAGATATTGACTGAAAAGATGTAAGCAGTATAGAAGTTTGTAATATCACAGAAGTTCAGGGGTAGAGTGAGTTGTAGGACTGAGGCCTCCGTGGCTTAGTTACATCAAAGACAGAAGGTCTTTCGTTCTTTTGCTCTGCCATCCTCAGACCAGGCCCATCATAAGCACAAAGGTGACTGTGGAAGTTTTAGGAGTTACATTTAGATACGGTAACATTCAGAGTCATATAAAGAGGCTGCCACTTCTAATGTCTCCTAAAATAATGATAGTGACATTTGCCACTATGTACCAAGAACTATTCTAAATGCTTTATAAATATTAACTAATTTTTCTTTCCACAACCTCATTAACTATGTTCTATTATTAACTTAATTTAATAGATTAAAATATGGAGACAGAAATGTTAAGTAACTTGCCTTATCACACACAGTAAGCGTCTGAGTCAGGATTATAAACAGCCAGTCACTCTGTAGTCTTAATCAGGGAGCTCTTTCCTGTAAGCAAACCTTTCCAGGAGTAACTCAGAAACTTACTCTTATTTGTATGTACCCATCTCTAAACTAATTGCTGACAAGAGTCCTAAGAGTATGATGAGGGGGGCTAGAACAATCAAGATTTATTGCTGAGTTGGAGGTTAATCCATCTTTCCCAAAGTATAAAGCCAAAAGAAAACTAGGTTCTGTTCCCAAGCAAGGGCATCAACACAAGACAAGGAACAGCCAATGCCTGCTAGGAGAAGCTGTCTACAAATAGTCCATCTTAACAAATTCTATTTCTTGTGCTTTCCTATGTTAAGAATGTATGAGAAACTGTAGTCACCCACACATATTTCTCTGCCTCCTCCCACTGCTTACAAGCATCCAAAGGATAGGAATAAATATCACACATCTGCATATCCCCTGCAGGGTCTTGCATAAGGCTTTACACATAGAGAGTGTTCGAGAAACATTTGTTCATTGTAATTGAATTTTTATTCTCAAGTCTACTTAATTGGAGAGGTCAATAGTTGGCCATGCTCAAGGCAGGCAAATAATGCATTTTCACATTGATCTTGTAATCAAGTGAATTCTTAAAAACTTCCCTTGCCATACAAAAAAAGCATGAAATTACACGTTAACATAGGTCAATCCAGAAGATAAAACTCATTAAATGGTGAATGTCTTGCACTCAACTCCCTTATAGGTAATATTAATGTCACTTTTTATTATGACATTTCCACTGTATTCAATGAGACACACCAAAGAGCCAAAGGCAGGGAAGGCTTCACAAGGCTTGCAGGGTTCAGTTCAAAAAGATGTGGAGTCCCAACTAGGGTGGGTAAGTAAATATTACCTTTCTAAGGGCCTACTGATCCAACCTATAAGTAGACACTATGACATTACAGCCTCCGAGCATCTGGATTGACAATGGGCAAGAAGGCCCCATAGAGAGGCCTCCTAAACATGCTGTTACATTACCAGCCCACAGAGGGACTGGCATTACTTTGCTGTATCCTGTGATGCAATAGGACATCTGCCTGCCCTCGGTGTTTTTTGTGCCTGTACCCAGATGGTTGGCAGAATGTGACAGTAGAATTCAAGCTACTTCTCACCAATATAACCAAGTTGCTACAGCAGTCAAAGGGCAGGAACAAAGAAGGAGAGGTCAGGTAGGTCCTCAGATTTGGCACATGGTGAAAACCTGTCCCAAAGAGGCATTGCCATGCAGATTAATCTTGACTATCAACTTGATTGAATTAAGAAATTCCTGGAGAGCTTTTGGATTGTGAGAGCACTAATCCTATCAGCGAGTTAACCCTCTGGTGATGGCTGGTTGGGCCCAGCTGGAGGAAGCAGTCACTGGAGGCATGCCGCTGAAGAGCATACGCTGTCTCCACCCCTTTCTCCCTTTTCGGCTCTCCCTTGCTCTCTTTGCTGTCTAGCAGCTATTAGGTGAGCGGCTTTCCTCCAGCATGCCCTGCCCTGATGTTCTTGCCTTGGATCCAGCTGACCATGGACTAAAACCTAGAGCCTTTCTTCTTTAATTGGTAGGTGTTGGGTATTTGTCCCAGCCACTGGAAACTGACCAACACAGGGCAAAGCTGAAGCCCTTGGCTTATGCTTTGCTGCCCCAGCATATTTCACTGCAAAAGACCACTTCAGAGATAAAATGAAGGCTGTCAAGTTGCAAACTACAGAGCATGAAGTCTCAACTCCTTCTAAACAAGGGGCTTTCCATTATGGTACTGATCACATTCCCCAGTTCTGGCTGTTTAATAGTTGATTAAATGGAATATTCCATTTGTGTTGACAATAAAAACCATTTTAAGAAATGCCATCATGCAGAGGGTAAGCTTAACTAACAGAATGAAAGGAGAACTTGAACAAGGGGCTAGAGATATAGGTCAGTGGCACAAGAGCCTGCCTGGAAAGTGCAAGGTCCTGAGTTCAGTTCCCAGTCCCACTCCCACAAAAGAAGTCAAGTAATTAAACAACTGTACCAGTGCTCATGCAATGGCTCCATGAAGGGTTTTCACCCCTAAGTGTGTGTCACGTGGGCTTCCAACTTTATTGTTCAGGCAGATACTAGTGAGCCATTTGACATTTACTTAGATGAAGTAATGACACAATGAGGTTTGTATCACAGATGAATCTCTTGGGTGGCAGTATGGAGAGAAGATTCAAGGAAATAGAGACTCCTAAACAGGCAACTCATCTAAATTCTAATCAGCTATTACTGATAGTAGCATTGCAGCGTGATGGTTAACAGCTTGAGCTCTTTAGTTAGACATAAAATCCTAGTTTTACCATTTGTGAATTGTAAAAAAATTGGACCAGTCACTTGTCTACTCTACATCTCAAAGTCTTTATCTGCTAAAACCAAACAACAGGTGTCCTGTGAGCGCTGCATGAAATAATAGATATGGCTCTTATGAGAATTGAGCAAAATGATTCATATGAAGCAATTAGCACAGTGCCAGGATCATTAAATGTAGGCATTAATATTATCATATGAATGAACTGTATCTCTTCCCAGCATCGTGTTTATTCCCTTTCTACAACTGCCATGTTTCCAGGATAGAGGAAGAAGGACACGTGCTTGACTCCGCAGCCCTATCAACCTGTCTCTCTCCACTGCAACTCACAGTTCTTAAGGGGCAGAAAGCGTGACTATTCCTCTCCTCACTCTGTCATCTTTTTCTTCTAGTTAAGGGAAGCTGACTCAAGACCTAGCAGTTATAAGGAATGCCACTCTGTCTCCTTTACTGCCTAAGACAGTGGTGGCAAACCCATAGCACACACGCTGCACAGGCACCCAGAACTGTCTCTGCGAGCACATGAGCCAAGTTGGCCCAGCAGCTGAGCATCGGGTAATAGTTGTTTTTTTTCTAAACTGAAACCTCAGCGTTCAGGTTTAATTGCAGTGTTGGCACTTTGTAATAAATAAGTGGGTTTAGGTTGTAGTTTGAGCACTCAGTCTATAAAAGTTTCCCTGTCACTGCACTAATATACAAAAAAATAATTTAGAAAAATCCACTTTCTGTCCCTGGCTTAATCTTAAACTTATTGCCCTGCTAAAGAAATAATCTTATTCATTCATTCATGCATTCATTGGTGCATTCATTCATGAATCTTATTCATTCATTCATGCATTCATTCATGCATTCATCCTCTTTTGCCTTTGATCAAAATATTGTGTAAAGGTAGAACTAAAAGATGATGGTTTACAAACAAATGAAAATCCATTCATGTAATATTTGCAATATGTAGTCTTTAGTGAAAAGATAATTCATCACTGTAATAACAAGATAATAAAAAATAATTTATGGAAGCCCTACTCACAAGTAGCTTATCAGGATGCAAATAATTTGGAGGAAACAACAAAAGCAGTTATCATTGGAGGAACCAGAGGAAGCAAATACTGTTTCCCTGGTGTTAAGATATATGTAGGAATTATAGTTTTTAAAAAATATACGTCAAGATAAACGCGCCAGGGCCATATTCACTCAAGAACAAAGAAGTCAATGGTGAGACTTGAATCACACCAGGCTTGCCTAAACATGGAAAGAGGGAGAGACAAGTATCAAATTGGCAGCACGTGGAGGGCTACCCTGGGCACTTGGGGTTGCATCACCAGGCCCACTAAGCAATGGTCAGACGAGGAGCAGGTGTGCTGCTCTGCCGCCCTCTTGGCTCTCATGGTCAGTTAAAGAAGTTGGTGCTAGGTGGGGCAGGAGATGGAGAAACCGGTCATTCCTGGAGGGCTACTCAAACTTTGAAATGTGTGTGAGTCACGGGAAGATCTTGTTAAAATGCAGAGCTTGATTCAGTAAGGCTAGGATGTGGCTTGAGATTCTACATTTCTAATACGCTCTCTGATGCTGCCAGTGTTACTGATCATGGACTACACTTTTTTTAAGACTAGGAGGAGTTTATTGAGAGAAAAAAAGCTTCTGTCTGAGAAGGACAGAAGGGGGCCAGGAAAGTGGGTTGCCCACCAACTCTGCTTCTCAAGGGTGTTTTATTGAGCAAAGCCACGAGGTGCGGCAGGCTTAAAG
>NW_004955434.1:7181786-7278026 GCF_000276665.1 Chinchilla lanigera | reverse complement strand
AAAGAAAGAAAGATTACAAGTATAGTCACTTAGGTAATATTGATCCAATGACAAATCATACGATGGATGTGAGATGAGACAAAACTATGGCCAACCAATAAGATTACCACAAGTATAGGCACCAGGGTAATATTGATTAAATGGGGATCAAATGGGGAAACATATCATGTAGCGAGTGCACATGGCATGAACAAGGACTTTCCTGGACATGGACAACACTTCAAGTAGCAAGGAAATGTGTTCCCTTGAGCTCTCTGGTAGAGACCTTTACAACTCTTTTTTTAAAGGTTTCTCTCTTGCTCTCTCTTTTACTGTAAGTTACTGTCATATTCTTCATCTTGAGCCCTAGAGCTATAATTTCAGAAAATCAGCCCCACTTTCAATCATGTTTGACACCTCATCTAATCTATTAGCACATCACTGGGTGCCGAGTGTGTCCTTCATGAAGCCCTGGGAGGACCCAGAAGCCTACTCCCAACCCTCAAGGAAATAAAAATCATTAGTGAATATTCACCAGAAATCATTTATTAAATGCTGTCTATTCTTAGGACAAGAGTGCTCACAGGGAAGACCAAAACCTTTGAGACCTTAGAACCTTTCTAAGAATCTCAGTTTTCTTGTCTGTAAAATATGGATAATAACAAATATCTCAAAGACTTACGTCAAGAACAAGATGAAATTAATCTAAAGTCCCTCCAGTCATTTAGTTGGTGAATAGTTATAATCCTCTCTTTTACTAGAAAATGAGTGTTCTCAATAATGCTGGATACAGGATGCAGAGTGCCTTTGAGATTGCTGCTATACTTAACTGACAGTGAGAAACTCCCTGAAATGCTGACAGTTGTGCTGATGAGGAGTTAGCCACATAAAGCTTTAAGGAAAAGAACCCAGGTAGGGAAAACAGTGGAAATTTGAAGTAGAAGAGTGATATGATTTGATTTATCCTGTGCACCATTCATTTTGGTTGCTTTTGACAAGCAGGCTTTATATAAGCAAGAATAGAAACTGGAAAATCAGGTAGGAGGCTGTGCAACAGGCTAAATGAGGACTGGAGTGTTAGGCTAGGCCTTTCGTAGTGAAGCTACTGAGATGTGATCAGATTGAGGACCCATTTTAGAGACAGTAGTAACAGAACTTATTGATAGAGTATATAGGCTGTCAGTAGGAGAGAAAAAGAAGAACCAAGGTCAAGTGCCAGGCTTTTGGCTTGAGCAACATGGTGCCACTTACTAAGATACAAAATCTAGGGGAAGAGCAGGGTTGGAAAGTCAAGAGTTTGGGCATGTGAATGTTGGGGTTGGAACGGCCATTTGACATCTGTGTGGAGCTATGCAGCAAAGAGTCGTGCATATGTGGAAGTCAGGAGAAGCCTAATCTTGAGGTAGGGTTTGGAGGGTCCAGGAGCTTACAGACAGTCAGTAAAGCAATGTATTGCCTAAGATTCCTTTGGAGATAGTGTAGAGATGAGAGAGAAGAGCAGGAAACTCTAATACTGAAAACTTGGAAAAATAGAGAAAGGATCAGCAAGAAAGACTGAGTTTGCCCAGTATGGAAGGAGGAAGTTGGTGACATGAAACAAAAGAAATTGCTTTAAGAAGGAGAGATGAACAAATTGTATCAAATGTAGCTCCAGAGCCAAATGTGATGAACATGGAGATTTGGCTATTGTAATAAATAGCACTCGTGATCTTGACAGGAGTGATTGCCAGGAGAAGAAATGAAGAGGACATGATAACATACAGGCATATATCCGAACAGATCTTCCTGAGAGTTTTGATGTGAGCATCAGCAGAGAATGGGAGCTAGGTGCCTGTATCAGAACTTCTGTTTTGACAGTTAGCCCAACTTGAACTTTATAGACTATATGCAGCCTGGAGACTTTTTCTGAATCTTAATCCTGAGGCTATGAATTCACACTGTGACGATTAAGCTGGATGACAATTAAACTGGATGTCAACTTGATTGGCTTGAGAGCCACCCAGAGAACTAGCAAAGCACAGCTCAAGGTGTACTTGGGCAGGCAAAGAAGGCATGAGTTTGGGTACTGTATCTGGGCCTGGCCCCTTCCTAGCTGGTACTGGTCTCCTTCTCAGGTTCCAGGCTGCTATAAAGGGAGCAGCTTTCCTTCACCATGCCCTTTGTTATGGCTTGGGTCTAGATATCTCCCCAAGGCCTCATGTAGTCATAGGCAGGGTTTTTCAGAGGTGGCTGGATCTAGAGGGTGTAATGCTAGAGTCAAGTGTGTGATGCTGGGATTATGGCTGTGTGATTACTAAATTATTCCACTGTTTGGTTTGGCACAGTTCTGGGTATAGGTAATGGGAAGGCCCACCCTGGGTATGCATGCTACCTGCCCTAAGGCTATGTAGCCTGGATATAAGGGACAGAAAGAGGGATGCTTCTGCTGCTTGCTGCTCAACTACTTTTCTGCTTTACTAACTTCCTACCTTCTGCCTGCCATGAACTGTTTCTTCTCTGTGATGAAGAAACATAAGGAGGAGGTTCTCTTAGCAATGAGAAAAGTAACTGACATCCTTCTATCATGTTCCTGCCTTGAAGCCAGTTTACCATGGACTGAACCCTCTGTGAACCAAATTAAACCTCCTCCTTATGTTGTAGGTGTCAAATATTTGACACCAGGAACAGGAAAGCTGACTAATACCCATGCCTATGCTCCAGACTGCCTTGAGTACAAACGTCTACCTACCAGATTCTTCACATAGAGTAACAGTAAATCACATGCCTGAGACAGAGATGAATAGAAAGAGAAAGAAAGTAAAAAATATTTTCTTCTTAAACTAGAAAAGCTCTATGCACCTGATGGCAGTCAGTGATAAAGCTGGGTCCCCCAAAAACATAGCAGTCAAGATATATGGTGCTGGTAAGAAAATCAGGTCCTCACACCAATAACCCTTACAAGTGAGGTAACAAATGCTCATAATGCTTTGTACTATTCAAATTTAATTTTTGAGTTGTCGATATCTTAATGTGGTTCAAAATTCTAAAACTAAAAAGCATGCACAATGACCATTGGATCTAATCCCTGTCCCCCAGCCATCTAATTCAATTACCAGAGTAAACCAGTGATTTCATTTTCTTGGTTTTTCTTCCATACATACATGCAGATGCACACATATCCTCCTCTTCACCTTTTGGGACAAGTAGCATTATATTCTATATTCTAGTTGGCATTACAAAGTTAGGAATTTGACAGCATGGAGAGAAGCTCATTTATGTGGTTTTACCTGAAAACTACTGATTCCATCATATATGTCTTTTGGTGAAAGTGGCTTATTCCATGCTAAATAGAATTTGGATTGGGTTCTCAGGTATCTGAGTGTTCCTGTGGGAAGGAACTAACCAATGAGGAGGTGAAGGTATCTAGGGGAACAAAGGTGGGAAATTCAGCATGCATGCCTTACCATCCTTACATAAATTCCCAGGGATGTCATGGCACCCTGTCACCACCAATGCATTTGCTGGCCATCACTGCCTCCCTCCCAGCACTTCTGGGAAGACCCTGCTGTCCTGCCAGCACACCCAGGGGCCCTTGGCTGGCTTTCTCTGAAGTTAATCAGCTGCCAAAATCACCACCTGTCTCCCGTCAAAATTGGCTTTGTATTGCAAACGCCTCTCTCTTGGCTGACCATCCTTGCGATGCTTCCATCAGGATTTCTCATGTCACCAGGTCTGAAGTTCCACTCTCAGCTGCATGCCTGAGCCCCTCTCCTAGCAGGGGGCAAGTGCTCTTGAATGTGAACCAATTCTAATATATATTTAAAATATAGAACCCAGCTTTTTAAGTGGCCATCTGACATGCCAAGTGACGTGAAGCTCGTTTTCAGCTGATTCCAGCTGTCACAATAGAATTGTGCCTGGATGGCACAGTCACCACAGAGGCAGAGGACAATTTTAGATCACACTTGACTGGATAACGGGAATTGTGATTAGAAATCAACCTGAGATACTTAGAACAGCTACTTGTAATTATATCAATTAATAGATGAGCATTGCTTTGCCGGTTATAAGCGCTTTTATGTGCACTGTCATCACATGCTAGAGTGCTTGAGGTTCCAAGGAGAGAGTGAAATTGAATTATTTTGCTGCCTAAGCTTAGAAACAGGGAGGAAATAGATTCTTACAAAAGAGAATATCAAAGCAGATCACAGAGCTATGCACAAAAGAATAAGTACTACCAGTGCCAAACCCAGAGAAGCTAAAATGAAAACCTTGCAATTCATGAATTCAAGACAGACAGATCATGGGAGGAGGTCAAGCCAAAATAAGGTCCTATAACAAAGAATTCAAAGGCTTGGGGCTCTGTGAATCTGTTTGGCCAGAGTGGGTTGTTTGTTCTTTTATTTATATAGTGTATGTAATGCATAGCTTTGTGTTCGATAAACCGAAAGAGAATAAGCAGTATATTTTAGGCTTGTCTGCCCTGTACCTTTTCTGGCCACATTCTTGGGAGAGCTGTCCAGCTTTCATCCTTACAGAGGCCACACTTTTCTGCTTCTCTCCCTTCTTCTTCTAAAAGTGCTTAGTTGTTCCCTGTCCGGCCTGCTTCTTCCAGTGGTTTGGGAATAAACACTTTCCTAGCTGCTGATAACTCAGTAATGAACCTAACTGATGATAATCACGTTTCCAGGAGTCGGCACTCATAGCTGCCTTTTGTTTCAGAAACTGACTGCACATTATGCCATACACTTTGGAAAGAATTCAGATTGATTAATGTGATGGCATTTTGATTTGCCAATTTAGAATAAATATTTCCTTATGGCGTTTTCCCGGAAGTCTTTTTAAAAATTCTTGATTAGTATCTACTTGCGATACATAATGAATACCTTTACTGTGGTCCCTGATGTCTTAAGGAATTGGCTTGTGTATGTCTTCATGCTTCCACTCCCCCCTCACTCTGCTCACCTAATTAGCCTCCCTTAGGTGCAGGAGGTAGGCAATACATGTTTACTGAATGGAGTTCTTTCTTAGAATGCGCTGAGGCCCACAGTGAAGCTAGCTGGTTTAGTGGGTTTCATTTTGCATGAACCCTTGCGGTACGGAGTTGTGTACCAATAAGAATGAGAGCTGAATTATAGACTTGGAGTAAATGCAATAGTGAACAAAGGTCAAAGGCATTACTGAGATGTGATGAAACTGATTGTGTGCGCGGCATGCCTGTGTGTGCATTATTCCTTTATGATAACTCAGATTATATGGTCTATAATAACCTGGACTTTATAGTAACCCAGATTATTGGATTTTCCCAGCATATAACCTTCTCCCCAAAAGCAAGCTCTTGGTATTCTTTCTTCTTTGCCAGTCTTCTCCTACTCTTCAACTCCCAGAATTCTTATCTACCAGATGCCTCAGGTGAAAACTGATCTCAATTATTGGCCAAAAAAAAAAAAAAAGAAAAATCAGATTTCTGCCATCCTGGGCAGAGGTGAGCTTTCCAGAATGAAGACCAGTGATGAACAAAGGAATGGAATGCAGACAGGAAAACGACTAAGGAAACAGATACTAGCCTAGCCTTCCTGAAACGTGCTTAAGGGGATTTCTCTGGGCAAGTCTAAGAGGGTTAACTGTGCAATCACCCGAACAATATCCTGGACCAGAAAGGAGTTGAGGAGGCAGGGATGGGCACAGGAAATACTATAAGAGAATGAGTAACAGGGAGTTGACCTGCTGTGGGGAACTGCTCAGACTAAGTCAAAGCGCAGGGCATGTAAGGATGCTTCCGGACAGCCCTGAGGACATGACCCCATTGTCAGCTCAGGCGCACATCTGGGCACAGTTGTATAACCATGACTTAGCAGTGGACAGCTATGCATGCGTCAATGAGGTCAACGTGAGAATGTAAATAGGTGATGACAACCTATATAAAAAATATACAATAGAGATGCAGGTGGCTCTCTGCTCTGCTCCATGCTGCCTGCTGCTGTTGCTGATGTCTTGCACATATGTGTTCTTTAACCTTGAGACCTCACCCACAAAAATCTCCCTTGAGCCCACCAAGTGGGCCAACGCACGCACAAAGAAAAACAGGAAAATTGTAAATGGAATAATGAAAATAATAAAGATCAATCAATAGCCTTTTTAACTGCAACTGTAAAGAAAATATTAGTCCACCCATTCATCTATCCATCCACCCATCCATCCATCCATCCACCTTCCCACCCACCTATCTCTCTTCCTGTTTTGCAAAAAGACTTAAAGTAGTTCACAGGATAAGTTGCATATAATATAGCATAAATTATAATTGAGCAAAATAACACAGTTATACAAGAATAAGGACAAAATAGAGCCAGAAGTGAGTCTGATCACACGTATTTATTGTGCCTGGACCACTGTGCTTGTCTAAGGGATGTGTGTGACAGTGAGAAGCAGTGGTGTGCATGACCAGAGTGAGCTTCCTGCTGAACCTGGGTCTTTGGTTCACATGTCTTCCTGTCCAGATCTGCCTTTCTGTGTCTTGCTTGGACAAAGCCACACCAGTGGGGTTTTGTGAGGTGGCCTCTATATTGCAAAGGGGCAGAAGTAGAACTGTGCAAATGTGTGTGTATCCTGCATGTAAAAATCCAATTGTAGAACTTGCATAAGACAAACTAACAGAAGAATCTGGGGGAGGGGGATTCCTTGTCAGAGGTTATAAAACAGCAACATTAACTTTTTTCAGAGCTCAAAAAATAGCAAAATTTAAAACCTTTTTCTTAGTTGAAAAAAATTACCCAGATATAAAAGTATGTTGACAGAGTCTATGAAGTTCTTTTCTTATCTGACATCTCCCTCTACTGACAGTGCCTTCTCTCACTTTTCCTTTGCAACCCAGCAGGGAAGCCCTTTGAAAGTGACATGCCTGTTAAATGCCTTTGAGTCCTTGCTCACAGACTGGAGAAGGGCCAGGTTTTGGAGGGAAGATCATAAGACCGTTTGGGACTTGGGGAATTGGAGCCCTCCAAGTTCAATCAGCAGTAGGATACACATGTCTGGAGCTTAGAAGAGAGACCTCAGACAAAGGCAGAAGTGGGACCATGGTCAGTGGGAGTAGATAAAAGAAAAGAGAAGGAGAAAGATACTGTGACCTTGAAGGTCTTGAATGTATAAAGGTTGGGCAAATGGGCAGGAGCAAAACAACACAAATTTGACTATTTATTCCACTGGGTGCCTTTTATGGCATTTCCTATGGAGAGCCATCGCTTTTGACTTATAAAATTCCAGTGTTAGGAAACTCAGTCTTTCGTTGCTATTTGACAATTGGAAAGATACTTTTGATGAGCTGCTATCAACTTCCTCAGCCTTTTTTTCTCATTCTGCTTTGAAATCTGCACCCTCACACATTTAACATAAATGCTTCCCCCACAGTAACACCATTAGATGTGTGGTAAAATAGTTAAGCCACCCAACCCAGTGCCTACTCCCTACCTTCCCCATCCAGCTAGACGGCCTAGAGAAAAATTATGCATTACTCTCCTTGCTCCGGTAGCCCCAGCCTATCAAACATACAAAGACACCATTCTGTTTAGTGTTTCTCAAGCATAATCTCTGTAGGCATTTGCATTCAGTAAGTAACTGAGGCACCATTGTCATCCCCATTTACAAGTGAGGATAGTGAGGTTCACAGAGATGTGATACTTGTACAAGGAAGGCCACATGACCAGTGGGGCGGTACAGCAGGCTTGAAAAACAAAGCCTGAGATCAAAGACTGGATACTTAAATCAGTGTAATTCTTTTGCCCCTAATAACAGCAGGAATAGAAAAGGCCTACACTAGTGCTCACTGGACTGCGTAAGGTTCCAGTGGGAAGTGGTGACAATACAACTTGAAAATTGTTCAGTTGGGGTCAGGATCTTATTGGCAAAACTAATACAACTGTTTATAGCCCCAAGCTTCTGCTCTTGTCTCAGGGCCAGCTTTTATGAAGCAGCACCCTTTTCACTTGCTCCATTGGCTTGGTGGTTCTGGCTGTGACTCTCCTAATCCATCCCATCTGTGATGCAGTCTCCATCCAGGTCTGGCTACCACACACTCTGTCCATGTAGGACTTTTGTGGTCCTAAAGGTCCAGCCAGGGCTTCCACCTGCAACAGGTCCCTGCTAGTTCCACTTTGAGTGTAATTGGCTCCCTCCTAACCAACTTTTTAAGTTATTTAATTTCTTCAGATTTGAGTGTCTTATCTTTAAAATGGGAATGAGAGAAAAGTGCTTGATAATACATTGTGAAATTAACTAAGAATATAAACTAAATTTACCCAATGTAATGGCTGCCCCCATACCATATCTACTCAACAGTACTAACTCAGAGTTCGTGGGTAGAAACTGAAAAATCTGTGCTTGCTTTTTGCACCAGGAGAACATGATCAATCAGAGGCAATTGAAACAGCAAAGGGAAAGAAAAATTATAGGAGTAAGAAAGCAAACAAAATGGAGGATTGTGGAAGCCATAAAATAATGTTATGGTTAGTTCATGTTTTCTGGTACATGGTCAAGGCTTTCTGTGTTGTGGTTGGCAAAGACAGACAAGGGATTTTGAAGGTTTTTCTTCTGTAGAGAGCTGGCAATAGAAACAAATGGCAAGGACATAAAGAACAAGGTCTGAAGAAAACATAAGCCGTTACTGATGACTATGTGTAAAGCTGGGCAGGAAGAGAACCAGAGCTGAGGGGCAGCAATCTGAGGGTAGGGGGTTGATGGCAAGTAGATGATAAATAAATGCTCATAGAATCACTGGCTACAGGAGCAACTTTTGACTTTGTTGAGTCTATAGCTTCTATAGGACTGAGGGGATATGGAAAAATATATAGTATTTTCAGCTAGTCACAAAACATATCTGAAGGCCAAGAACATACAATAAAATTCCTTTTCCCTGGGACCATCTGTAGCTCTCTAAACAGGCCCTGAGTTGTAGGAGATCTGAAATAAGGTGTATGTTGGAGAAGATTTTGGAAGACCAGTTTTTGGTGGAAGCTGATCATCGAAGATCTGGAGATGTTCAGTGTAAGCCTGAGTTTTCAATGTATTTGCAAGGATCACCTAAGATTTTTACCCTCAAATTGATTGAAGGGTTGATGAAAACCAATTTATCTGTTTCCTTCTGCCGCATTCCCTAGAACCAAACTTCTGCTCCCTCCGTGCTGTTGGTTAGGGAGAAATATCTGAAGCTCTGCGGGGATGGGGTGGTGAATACTCCACTGGTCATTTATCAAGGGTCAGCCCTTCTTACATTTTAATGTGCCTGAGAATCACCTGACATCTTGCTAACTCACTGGGGATGGGGACAACAGTCTCCATTTTGATGCTGAGGCTGCTGCATATGATTAGCCATGCTGGAATAGCATGGCTGACACTGTTTTGCTCATGCCCACCATTTGATGGGTACCAGAAACAGTTTCTGTGTTGGAGTAGCTTTAGGACTGATCTCTTCCTTTTCCTTAGTCCTGCTCCCCAATTCCTGTCCAGAAAAATGCAAAGAATAAAATATTTACTAAGAGCAGATGCTTAGCAACCAGAATTTACAGCATAAAGGTATTTTCCACAAGTTACTTTAGGGAAAACGTTTGTTTTTCTTCTTTTCTCAGATCCCAGAAGCCTTGATATTTTGACCTTCCTGGTTGGGCACAAACCCACTTTTGTTGATTTGGCATTTCCTCTGTGGATAAACTTTCTGGCTCTGGAAAAAGCCTCCTTCTTTTACGAGCCGCTTTTAACCTGCAGGGTCTCCATTTAGCTTAATTGGCATATTTATGTATTGAGATGGGTGCCCAGAGCGCTTGGGCTTCAGCATCTTTTGTATAAATCGAAAAAAAATGAAATGAGCTGTTCGCACAGTTGTGTGCCCTTCAGTCGTGGAGTGCGCTAAAAGGCTCATCATTTACAGGCTGCGAAAGCTTGGAAAGATCAATAGGCATAATGCAACCTGGAGCCATTTAGAAAAGCAAAAACCCGGGGTTTTCAAAGCCCAATTACTTCAGGAGCTTGGCCATTACTAATTCCCCATTAAATCTTCACTGGGCCTTCATTCCAGTAGTACAGAATGGCCTCAACTCCAGATGAATCATCCTTGGAAGGTTAAGCCTAGCCTTTGCCTGAGGGTCAGACAATTTGTAAGCTCTAGGGAGCTGACTGTTCCTGGTCAGCACCCTCTCTGATCACAAGCCTAGCTTCAGACTTTCACTTTTCAGGTCACTTCTGAAGCCCAGCATGCTTTGAAGGCAAGTATGGGAATTGATTCTTATTAGCTATGGTTAATATAGCTATGGTTAATGGCTTATAGATTTTTATATACTCTGACCTGGCTGAGCATGTCTATTAAGTCTCTATTAAGGTTGACAGAGAAGAGAGAGGGTCAAAGGGCCTGGGACAAAGCCATGGCTTTCTTGCAAGACAGACTGAGAAATGTGTCCCTAATAAGAACTCTTATGACCTCTTGATGACTTGAGCAAAAAAGAAGAATCTTTTGGTGGATACCAGGGGAATTTGGCCCCTGAGCTCAAGAATGCCTGTTTTAAGAGGGCAAAGATAGTATTAGGGTAGCACAAATGCTTGCTGGGATAAATGGATGAAAGCAGGTGAACCAACTGTCCTTAGAGCTTAGAGCTCCTGCCAGGATGACTATCATGGATTGAATGGTACCACTGCTAAAGGTAGGTCTGCCTGGCAACTCCAAAGGTGAATGTATGTATTTAGAAAATGAATTTTTGCAGATATAATTAAGCTAAGGCTCTCCAAATGAGACCATCTTGGATTATCCAAGTGGGCTGTAAATATGAATACAAATGTCCATATAAGAAGAAAAGACATTGACCCAGAGGGAAAGACAGTGTGAAGACAGAGGCAGAGATGGGAGCAACACCTCTGCAAGCCAAGCAGCACCAAGGATTGTCTGGAAAGACCAAACACTGGGGAAACAGATTCTCTCTCAAAAGGAACCAATACTGCTAACACCTTGATTTGGGGGCATCTGAGCTCTAGAACTGTGAGAGAACAGATTGTTTGTTTGTTTTCATGCCACCCAGTCTCTGAGAGTCTGAAGTAGCAGCCCTAAGAATCCGGCACAATGATCAACTACCCAGGTTGCCAGCTCCTTCTTCCAAAATCAACCATAGAGAAACCCTAAACCCAAGAAGGGCGGCATCTAGAAACTACCGATTAAGAAGCACGAGTGCCCCTGAAGAGACAAAGCGGTCCTGTTCTGTGCTAGGGTAGGTAGGGGGCTGCACCTGAGAAGGGAGGCTGACCTGACCAATGGTGAAAAGAGAAATTGGAAGAAATCTTTTTACAGTTGCCATACAACTCTGCGTTAAGTTATTTGGGGACCACTAACTACTGACAATTTGCTGCTAAAAGAAAAATCCCTGCACTCTTGCAGACTTTCTCTACAGTGTCCACAGAGCGGTAGGCGCCCGAGGCTTGCAGGGGCAGAGTGTTGAGTGAAAGGAGGCCCGGGATGGAGCTGCCGCAGTACCACTCCTCCTCCAGTCCCAGAGTATTGCTGACAACCTGGGGAGGCCGCTCTCTCCCTTCAGTCCCACTACTCCATAAGATTTTAAAGGCATAACTTTGAGCAGGAGAGTTGCCTAGTAAGATAACAGCAAACTACATGGATCCACAGTGCTTCTGTGGATACTAAAGGCTCCTTCCAAAACCAAAAAAAAACCATATACCTTATCTGGAGGCTGAGGATTTAGCTCAGCAGCACAGCCCCTGCCTGGCAAGTGCAAGGTCTTCAGTTCGATTCCTGGTACCGGAAGAAAACCAAAAAAAAAAAAACATATAAAGGCTCCCTCCAAGGCTTCATCTCCAACACAGAGAGAATGTTTATGAATTGAAGAAACAAACCCAAATACACCAGTTTTTAAACAGGCAAAGTTCTGTAAGCAGAACCTCCCAGTAGAAATGCAAAAGACCAATAAACATGAAAAAATAACTACTAATAAATGTAAAATATATTAATTCAATAATGTTTATCCCAAATTTTTAAAAAACAATTGCAATGACTCACTTTGGATATCTTTGATAATCAATTTTTAAATACAATTGTGACTGGTGAGTTATGGGCTTTATTGGTGATCAAATGTTTGAATGATACTTGAAACTAAGACTAGTTAGAAAGCAGAAGAGAGGACATGGGAACCCAGAGAGATAAGGCCAAGCATTACCAAGAAAACTCAGGGACACCGATGTTCTCATAGATTTGCATCCTCTTTAGAGAGTAATTCTGACATGTTATCAAGATACTTCTGAGACATTGGCAGTCCATAAATCTGTAAAAATGTGTGCAAAAATGAGTGTCATCCATCGGACTCCAACTTTGCTCTTTCAGGAAAATGTCCCTTACCTCTTTTGTTATCTACAAAGACAGTGTCTTCACTCTCCTGTTCTGGGCTTCACGGAAATCTGGTCATTTGGTTCAGGCTTTGTTAAACAAGGAGGCACTCACCTTCTGGGTAATGAGGTAGAAAGAGGAAAGATGTCTACGTCCTGGTGGCTGTATCATATAAATCTAATATTGCTTGGCTCTGGAATTTTTTATGTCAAAAATACACTCCTTATCCACACAGTCCATTCAAATCAGGTCTCTGGATACCAGCAGTCAAAAGCAGTTCAAAGCTGATGGATTTTTAAAACTTAGCTCCATTCACTAGTACACTTTCCATAAGTTGCTCTGGTTTTTAGGTGCAAGTACTTAGTTGAGTTTGGTGGCTGTTTTCTGAAATAATATGAAACTTATTCATCAAGTGGTTGATTTTTCTGGCTAAAATTTTTGAATCCCGTGGTTCTATGGTAACTCTGGAGCAGGTGGTGGATGATACATGAGAAGTCCTTTCCAAATAAAATATGAAAGTGAGAAAATGTGGGCTATAGCAATAAAAATGGAACTGGGTATGGTGATGCATACCTGCAACTCCAGCACTCTGGGAGGCTGAGGTGGAAGGATTGCAAGTTCAAGCCCAGACAACTCAGTGACTTAGTGAGGCCCTGTCTTAAAGTAAAAAATCAATGCCAGGCATGATGGTGCACACCTAGCACTGAGGAGGCTGAGGCAGTAGCGTCACTATGTGTTTGAATCCAGCCTGGGCTACATAGTGAGTTCAAGAGCAGCCAGGACTACATAGTGAGACCTTGTCTCAAAAAAACTAAAAACTAAACTAAAATTAAAATAAAATATGAAAAGACCTGGGAATATAGTCTAGTGCAAGGCCCTGAGTTCAATCCCCAGTACGGGAAGGAAGGAAGGAAGAAAGGAAGGAAGGTAGGGAGGAAAAGGGAAGGGAAGGAGGGAGGCAAGTACACAGTAAGAATGGAAGGAACATATGTAAAATATATTATTCCTCCTCTCCAAATGTAGCTCATTCCTCAAGTAAATTCAAATTTATGTGAAGAAACTAGCCAAAAAAAAAAAGAAAAAGAAAAAGAAAAGAAAAAAGGAGGGGGCAGCAAGCAGTAAACTTCAGTGGCCAAACAATTAGGCTACCAAACAGAAGTTGTACAGCAAAAAAGCCCTCCAAAGTGGGTCTAACTGTACTACAGTAGCAATGTCAGGAGGAAGCCTGCTGTCACCACAAGCTGATACCTATGCTTCCTTCCATTACTTTTTGTTGCTTTGCTTTGACCCTTGTTAGAAAGGGGCTAGAAGGAAAAGATTCCAGCTGATAAGGATATCCAGAAAGAGTAAGTTCATTACTAGAATGCACAATATAAGACTGAGGAATTTAGAAAGGGCTCTATTTGTAGTCCAAAAGTAGCAGCTGTGAAATTCATTGTTACTGGCCTTCGCATGTCACTAGGACAACGTCAATTATCATTAATCCTCTGTAGACACCCGCCCCACTCTTACTCCCTTATTGCTAGCAATGTTTACAGGATAGGATTCATTGACATGAATTACATTTAAAGATTTACCCACTTGGTCCAGTAGGATTTTTTTTCCTGCTTAGGAGATTTCACTCTTGTCTTTTGGGACATTGTTGACAGAATGAAATGCTTAATCTCCAAGTTCCTATCCCTATCTCCTTGAGGATATTCAATCTTGTGTTGAAGTATAGCATTCTTACAGGTTGACTTATAGAGTAGCACAGATTCCTTTGCAAAACTTACCACATTTTTCCTAGTGCTAATTTACATCAACATTCTTACCTAAAAACAGCATATCACCTACAGCTTATAAAAATCTGTAGGATATTGTTGGTAATTGTTTATACATATTGGAGTAGTTGTGGACTTGACTGATGATACAGATTTCAGTGTAATACCGGAAATAGGGGCAGAGAAAGGAAGGCCTGGGAGTTTTGGTTATGTAGAGCAAAGAGGCCAGAGTCACAAGGTAGGGAAGGAAGCGTTAGGAGCAGGGGAGGAGAACAGCATGACCCGGGTGAATGGAGGGGCTGACACAGGTGAGCTAAAGATGAAAGCATCACCATGTTGCACTCAGGCACACTGCTGTTTTATATCTTCTTCATTAAATTCACAGGAAATGCTAAGTTAGTTTGAGTGATTCACTGAGTTTCACTTGTAAATGAGATGAAGACATTAATGACAGTCATTCTCTATTCTCTTTTCCATCCTATTAAATATGTAGAAAATTTATTTTTTACTGAATAAATCAAAAGAATCATTTTTGTAAAATTCAAATCTTCTGAGCCTGGAAAAAAGTAACAGGAATTACATAAGCAAGTCTGCTGTTATAAAATAGATCTGTATGAAAAGACTTCCTACAAGCAGTTAGTGGGAAGACAGAGGAGAGAAAAAAGGAAGCTAACATGCTTTCATTGCTGAAGATTCTGTACAAAAGTGAAGGGAAGGGGCTGGGGATTTAGCTCAGTGGCAAAGCGCCTGCCTGGCAAGCGCAAGGTCATGAGTTCAGTTCCTGGTACCGGAGAAAAAACAAACAAACAAAAAAAAAACAAAAAAAACAAAAGTGAAGGGAAGTGAATGGCCAGAATAATCCCAAAGAACAAGATGTGAGGACGCACTTGATCACGTATGAAGTTTAATTATGAGGTATGATCAACATGTATGATGGATGTTGACATTTTTAAAAATTTATAATAAAAGACAAATTACCATAAAGCTTCATCAAAATAATCTGTCATTTCAAACACACCATCAGTTCTACAGCAGCTCTCAAAGTCCTAGCTCCTGAGTGTCTTTAGTTGTGGCTGTCATGATATCCTGAATTGATGTAAAATGTTTATGCCAATTTCTGTCAAATCAAAACATTATGGTTGTCCTCATCCAATCTCACTCACTGGGTCTGGCACCATGAGACATCTGGCTCTTCCCCAATGTCAGAATGACCATACAAGGTAAATGTGTTGCACCTAATTTTGAATCAAAGGCAAAAATTAATTCTAGAAGATTAAAGATTTAAATATGAAAAGTAAAACAGCAAAGCTTTTGAAGATGCCACAGAACATGTTCATATATAGAATATCTTCATATGGTTGGGGTAAGAAAATAGTAAATAGAATATAGGGCTTACTAGTAAAGAAACAGATTGATATATAAGACTATGTTAAAATTAAAGCTTTTGCTAACCATTAAAGAATAAAAATGCAAACCACAGAGTAAAAAAAATATCTGCAGCACATGTAACTTTTATTGAGGATATATGAACAATCCCTTTATAAGAATAAGATTAAAATTCAGTAGGAAACATGAACAAAAATATGAACAAAAGATTTAGGCACCTAACAAAAGGGGCAATCCAAATAAAAATGCGATCACTCTCATGAATATAGAGGGAAATAAGAAGTAATAATAAATCAAAGCCACAAGGAGATGCCAATGCAACTTTCTAGACTGGCTAAATTTAGAAAATCTGATGATATCAAATGTTATTGAGAATATAGAGCAATGAAACTCAAAATCCATGTGCATACATTAGAAAATAATTTGTCTTCATCTAGTAAAGCTTTAGTAATATGTCCCTCTGGATCCAGCAATATTACTTCCTAGTTACATAACTGAGAAAATGTCAGTGTAGGTGCAGCAAGAGACAAGTAGAAGATTATACAGGACAAAGTGTTCACAAAAACGAAAGATTACGAAAAATGATCATTGAAGTAAAATTGATAAATTTTGCAAAATGGACGCTAACAAATGAAGACACCCAATTTTGGATAGCTGTGTCTACAGCAGGGGAAAGTTGATAAATTGCTAAACAGTTTCTTCATACTTCAACACACCTGATGTTTCCTGATTTTATTCATTGTTGGAAAGCATTTTCATCATGGGTCCCCACCTGGGCAACAATGATTAGGTCATTGATTATGTGTAGAAAAGAAAGTTTCTTTTCATAAAGTTGTATTTTGTGTAAAATATTCAACTTACATCAACTCCTCTCTATATGAAAGGACATGATAAAATACACTTAAGGCAGCACTGTTAAAAATAGAAAAAAATTAGAGAAGATGCCTACCAAAGTAAAATTAATAAATTGTGTTATATTCTGGCTATATTCACCTTCAAAACAGAGCTTCTACACAGAACAATCTGAGTCAATATCTTTTTTTTTCAAAGGTTGAGCAATTTAGGCCAGACACAAAAGGGTATATTTTCTATGATTCTGTTCTTTAAAAGTTCAAAAATATCCACAAGCTAAACTGCAGTGTTTAGGGTGTAACTTACATGGTAAGTATGTGAAGAAAAGCCAGAAAATGGTGAGCTACAGTGTGTGGGAGAGGAACAGGGGGTCTCAAATGTGCTAACACCACTTGCGGATAACAAAGATAAGGCACATATAAGAAGATCTAATTCCATAATAGTCCTGAATAATTAGTTTTTGCAACCATGTCCTCTCAGAATTAGAATGAATTATACGATCACTAGGTAACCCTTGGATTTTTTTTTGTACTTTCAATTTTTAAAAATGTCCTATCACCCTTAACAAAATAAGTAAATGATATCAGGATAAATGATATTCCTTTCAATTGCACAAGTTCAGATTTATAAATCATGTTGCCTGTCTTGGTTACTTTTCTCTCCTTGCTGGGACAAAACACCTGATGCCTGAAATTAAGGAAGGAAAGGTTTATTTAGGTTATGGTTTGTGGAGGTTTCAGTCCATGCTTGGCTGGTTCCAAGGCAGAATGGCCCATGATAGAGGACTACAGTTCCTGGCAGTGGAACACAGCAAGAGCAACAAGAGCAAAAGGGAGGAGTGGCAGCAAGCAGCCTCTTTCCCTCCCTTACATTGTATGCAAACTATCTGTCCCAGGGCGGGTGTAGCGCTCACTTCCATAATCTCAGGGTTGGATCATGGATCAATCACAAATCCTAGAAGCCTGCCCCATGACTGCATGAGGATTTGGGGGGACACCCAGACACAAAGTATAACATTGTCTAACCTTTCTAGTCTAGCATAGGGTAAATTTTGACTTCTATCTTTTATCCAGTAACCAGAGCTTTCTTCCCCTAATCCATAAAGAGTGACACGAGCTTATCTCTGCTTGAGCACTTCTGGGGAATGAGAATCCCTCTTCCCTAATGACTTGTCCTCCTCTTTGGACGTATGTGACTGGACCTTCTTCGGACCAGAAGGTTGGACCTAATCCCAGTTGTTTCCCTTCCACTTTGGGAATTGTACCTGCTGTCCAGACTGTCAGCTTCAAGATTTGAGCAATAGAAGCGATGCAATAAAAAGATATGGTAAACGTTTAAATTTTAAAAATATATTACAGTAAGAAATGCACTGCCATCAGTTCCCCTTCACAATATCCCCCATTGCTTTGGACTTACGCCATTGTTCTTGTCATTTTCCCAAGGAGCTGTGGGAGTCCTGCTTCGTGTTTTTAGTTGATAATTTCGTTGTGCTATCATGGCCGCCGCAGTGTCCTGAATCAGTTAGCATATTTGCCTTTCACGGTAATCGTTATTTTGAGGAAGAGCCAGGGGTCTCGTGGTGCCACCTGCAGTGAATAAGGTGGGTGAGAACACACCGTAATGTTTTTACGAGCCTGCTTTTCCACTGGATGGCACACAGCAGCATTTACTGTATTTTTTCTTAATCACACCTTGTAAAGACTCAGACGAGGCCTCCCAGAACTGCTTCAGAAAGTGACAAGAGTGCTGGGGTAGATGTGTTCAAAGTGAGGGGAATATTTTAGGGGGCTCACTGAAGTGTTTCTTATACTGTAATAATTTTATAAAATTTAAATATTCATCATATACTTTGATCATTTTATCCAATGTAGCCTAAAGTTGCTCAAATCAACCCTCCCATCCTTATTAACTCTTCAGTTTCAAAATATCTTTCAGGAGACTCACACAAAGTCTTGAGATGCCGGGCCACGCTGTTAAGCTCCAAAAACAAGAAAATAGTTACAGTACATTTTGCAGTACCAGCTCGCTAGCTCCCTCTACCGACATCACTGGCTCACGGTCTTCTGTTACCTAGAGGGTTAGGAAGTCCCCTGACACTGGTTGTCTCATTAGCATGTTCCCTCAGTCAGCTAGACGTTGATTTGTCTGGGTCACGAGCTGCAAAGGTAAAACAATTAAATATCCTTATTCATCTTGTATACTATGAGAAAATAAGACAATCAATGACAAAATCATTAATACTAATAGTACCAACTTTCATTTGTACTATTGCAAGTTAAAATATCTGTCTCTCTCCCCCTTCTGTATTTATATTTGTACATCATTTGTCCTGTTTTCTAGTAAATTTAACTATGTCCCATTTCATATTTAATAGAAATTTACTCAGAACCCAGAAGGATTTTGTTGAGAGACAGTTTAATAATTCAAAAACACAAACAAAACATGTTTTCATTAAATGTTCTCTAGTTTCTGTAAAAAGGAGAACACATTTTCATAAAATTAAGATATGCATGCATTTTGTATTATTTATAATTACCAGAGTTCATTCTCTTCTGCAGAAGTTACCTGCCTCACAGATTAACATTATACTCCATTAATAGCACATCATGAAACTCACCCGGGGTGTTTTTGTGCTTCTAGAATTCATGAAGGACAATAGTAAAAAAAAAAAAAAAAAAAGGCTGAAAATTTAAAATTCAGGAATTGTCAGCACTCCCATTCCAATCAGGCCCACTCCTCCAACAAGAATTAATTGAACACTGCACACCCAAAGCTCTGCTAGGCATGAAGTTAACTAAAGTGAAAACACAGATCTCCACCCTGGGAAGCTGGCATGTTGGTGGGGAAGAGCCCTTAATAAGATACGTGTGCAAATAAATACTTTCAGATAAAGGTAAGAGCTATGAAGAAAAGGAAGGGCAGGAGATGGTAAAGGAGGGACTAGCAGAAAAAAAAAGGGGAGATTTTGCATAGAATTATGTAGAAATTCAGAAGCTGCCATGTGTTCTGTTACTCCACTGGAACTGGTTGGCTTTCAACATTACCACATCCTCTCTGTTCTTCCTTACCTCCAGAGGGAGAAAAAAGAGAGAGAGAACAAAGGGCCAATGACTGGGTGGTTTTCTTGACTGATACAGACTGACTTTGGTCGAAGCAGTAAAAGCAGGCGAGTAGAGGTTCCAGGAAGTAGATTTGGCTTCGCTAGTAAAGGAGACTCAAGGAAGAGGAGGTATTAAAATAAAAGGGTTAGTGCTTGGGCAGTGAGGAGAATGACAGTGGGGCCGGGCAAATGCACTGTCTTCCTCAGTAGGGGTGGCCCAAAGGGGAGCTGGCAGAAGGGAGGAGTTGTCTGGTGTCTGTAACTACTCATCCCCTTTCGCTTAAACTGACCGGCTTGATGGTGTCTTGGCTTCCTGCATGTGGCAAACATGTGCGATAGACTTCTTAAAAACAAAATTACAACAGATTTCATTGAAAGATCTTAACTGGATTTTACACATAATTCCAGGATCCAGCAACCCTTGGAACCAGCACAGGTCTGAGAAGCTCCAGTCCGCGACATGATCAGACAGCATTTATGAACAGAAAATAGCAATGAAGAACAGAAAATCGGAGCAAGGCATCCAGACAGCCTGACTGGCTACAGCTCAGCCTTTGTCTTACTTGAATGTGGTTGGAGCAGTTGGGCTCCTGCCCTAACTGAAGCTGCGCCGCTGAGATTCGGTTATTTGTTACAGAAGTGCACTCCTACTTAGCGTCCTGGTAGTTCCCATTACAAAGTTAAGTTGCAGGTAATCGCGGAAGGACTCATGTACAGCCATCCTCAGGCCACATTTAATTTAATTGAACAGACTCATTAAAAAGGCATCGAATCAAGGATTATCAAGCTAAGGTCTTTCAATATTGAAGAGGTCCACAGACTGAATTCAACAAGAGATTCACAAACCAGATAGAACCGTGAGGAGAGAAGCAGAATATTCCTTTGTTTTCACTAAGCTCTAACTAAAATGAAGCAGTTTTCAAATATGATTCTAGGACACAACGTCGCACTACTGTTGTAGATATCGTGAAATATCGTTTTTTTTCCCACAGCAGTTTCAAAGTTACACTGGATGGGAGGCCTGCCCTGGATTTCATTACTTACTCTAGCAGGAAAGATGCACACACCGTATCTCACATTTTCTTAACTATTCCGATAGCCACCTTTTGGTACGACTGGATTTTTTACTTTGTAATCCTGTGCACCCTGTTTTATCCATTCAACAATGCCGAGGCGTTCAGAGGCCTCATGAGCCGGCCGGGAAGCCGAGCCCTGTATTAAACACTGGAGAGCTTGGTGGGGAGGAAGAGATTCTTTCACAGCGTGCCATGCCAGCGGACCCTGAAGAACGGCCTGAAGGTAAACAGAGCTACATTCATCCCTTGCCTTTGGGGGTCTATGCACCTGGTTTTGGAAAGATCATCATAATTACAGCAAGGAGGTCCATCCTTGCGGGCCAAACTGTCAGACATTTGCGGGGAAATAGTGCCATCTGGTGGTTGTATTCTTCCTCAGGCCAACGCTTCTGTCTGTTTTTCAATTAACATCCTTCACAGCACCTCACAGTGGCATTTGGAAGTGCAGAGCGTCTCCTCAGTTCTGCCCACTGCATGTGCTCAGCCTCATGAATGGTCAGATCTCAAAGATGCAGTGTATGACAGTGCTCAGGCAGGATTCTGCAGAAACACCTGTCAGTCTCCTTGATAGGAGTGTTCAGCAGGCGGCAGTAGTTGGATTTCATTTCCCACAAGGCTTCAGTTATAGTGTAGGTCCCTCTTCCCTCAGAAGGGCGCTTTTATTTGCGATTATGCCTGAAGAGTTCCACGTACAAGCTGTGGTGAAGGAAGAAGGGCTGTGGCAGATGTCCGCCTTGCTGGCCATGGAGACTTCCAGCGGCCTTGGCCTCAGTGGGCTCTCGGGGCTTCTAACACACTGACCACGCACTTTCTTTCATATTTTGGTCAGCTTGCCATTGACTTAGCAGCTGCGATGCTGGTTTCTCGCCTGGCCTTTGCTACTTCTCTGCCCCTCTTGGCCACTTTTCACAGTGTCCACTGCTTCCTCCCTGGGTCCAAGCCACCAGATTTTCCTCTCAGATTGGCCTCCTGTCTCCCTGTCCGCACTTTGTCTCCTTCATTTCATTCTCCACGTGGTATCCAGAATGACCCTACAAACACGCAAGTCAAGCCACCGCACTGCTCAGCTCACAATCCTCACTCAAGTAAAAATGGAAATGTTGTACAAGATACCATATCCTACAAGATACCATAATATCCTATGAGATAGCATAATCAGGCCCACAGACAGCTCTCTAATCCCATTGTCTCCTACACTTACCCTGTCCTATACCCCAACGATACTGGCCTTCTTGTTCCTCTTCCAACTGATGGCTCATGCCTAAATCTCAGGACATTTGCACTTGATCTTCCTGATGCCTAAAACACTGCTCCTCCAGGCACCAACAGAGCTCATTCTGTGCCTTCTTTCATAAGCCCAGGCACTCTGTACTCTTCTTGATTTTCCCCCCAGGACTTATCACTGTGTAGCATTTTATGTATTTTACTTATTTTTTCTTGTCTTCCTCCTGCTGCTAGAATGTAGTCTCCGTGAAACAGAGATTGTTGTTTCTTCAGTGCATTGCAGTGTTCCCCAGGATCTGACAAGAGCTAGTCACAGAGCAGAAAAGCAGATGTCTACTGGTTGAAAGACGCATACATCCTGCCATTGGGAGATCATGCTTCTCCTATCGGGTGGGCATTATTAGACTGTACTTGAAGTGAGAGCTGCTGGGATTCTACTACATGTAGTATCTATCTTTCTATTTCATGACTGTATTTGTGCTGCCAAAGTGAGCACTGTCTTTCTCTACCTGATTTATTTCATTTCACTTAATGTCACCCAGTCCTAACCATGGCAAAATTTCCTTCTTTTTTAATGCCTTAATAACATTCTGTTGTGTGCATACAAGATGTTTTCTCTATCTGTTCATCCATGTGTAGGCTCTTCAATTCATTCCATTTCGTGGTTCTTCTGAATAGAGCTGTGATGAATATGAGGGTGCAGATGTCTCTTTGATGTACGGGTTTTATTTCCTTTGCATATGGGACTTCTGGGTATGTGGTAGTTCTATTTTTTTAATTTTTTGAGGACTCATACTGTTTTCCATTATGGCTGAACTAACTCACTTTGCTATCAACAGTGAATGTGAGCCCTCCTTGCCCACATCAGCGCTGGCATTTTTTGTCTTTTTGATAATACAAATTATAAGTCAGTATGATGACATCCTACTATGTTTTGGCTTGCATTTCCCTGATAATTACTGATGTTGAGCATTTCTGCAAATACTTGGTGGCTATTACTTTTTAATATTTTCTTTCTATAAATGTTTTTTATGTCATTTGCCTATTTTTAATCAGATTATTTGTTGCTGTTGTCAAGTGACATATATGCTGGATATTAACCGCTGGTCAAATGTACCATTTACAGATATTTTCTCCTGTTCAGCAGGTGGTCTCTTCACTCTATTTCTCATTCCCTTTGCTGTGCAGAAACTTCTTAAATTGATGTAACCTTGTTCATCTACTTTTGCCCTTGTGGCCTATACATTTGGAGTCCTATCCAAAAAGTCTTTGCCCAGAACAATGTCTTAAAATAATTTTGTATACTTTCTTCTAATAGTTTCACTTTTTTTTGATTCCTATATTTAAGTCTTTGATTTATTCTGAGTTGATTTTTTTCTCTTAGGAGCTTTTTAAAAATGCCAATCCTTAGGCTCCTTGCTGAGAAATACTGATACAGTTACTCTGAGGTGGGAACCTAGGCCCCTGACATTTGTAAAATGTACCGCTTAGTGTACAAACAGACTGAGAAACAGTAATTCACTGCTGGACAACTGACAAAGTACTTTCATGCATCACTGCATTGGTTTCTCCCTATAAATCCCCAGAGAGATGGGATGGCAGGTATTTTATCCCCGTTTTACAGGGGATCTAAGAAGAAGACTGACTTGGTCAGCCAGAAATTCTAAAAACTGGGACATGAATATATTTCTAACCCTAAATTCTGGGTTATTTCCCACCAGAATGTAGCAAAAATAATCTGCAAATGAAGTTGTATACCCATGCATAATAATCTCTGTTTCTCCTTGATAACATGTTCATAATCACATTTCATGGTCTGTCTTCCATCATTAGACCATTAAACTGTAAAACTTGGGACAGAGACCAGGTTGCTTTAATCACTCAAAGCCTAAGAGTTTCTGGGGCTCTTCAAAAGTTATCTGTTGAGTGAATGAGTGAGTGAATGGATGAATGAATGAATGAGTTAATGTAGCCATTGTTCCATTGGGCCCACTGCTGTACTGTTCTCAATCAGTCTGAGCACTCTTGTTCTGCTCTAAGAGCTGCACTCCCCAGTGAAAGCTACAGTCAAATGTTGGGTACGTTCAGGAACACCTGGGCTCACTCCCCAGGTCAGAGGAGCTGCATTCTTTCTCCCCTTTATCCAGGAAGTAATTTGCAGCTGAAAGGTTGACTGAAATACTGTAACAAAGAAATTAAATTTATGACTGTTTCAGTGTCAGGTAGACCTACGCAGAACCCGGTGCAACAACTCACTTTCCCATCAAGTCAAAGTAGAAAAGGGGGAAGGAGGCCTTTGCTAGGATGTCTGTACCAATGATTTTCTTTCCAGGTGAATCTAATGACTCCCACAGAAGACAAAGTCTCTATCTCCTTCAGACAACAGTGGTGCAGTCACATTACCTAGACAGTGAGGGCCTCTCGCTTAGGTTTTCTCACTTGGATGTGTGTACATTTGGATTTGTGCACTTTGTTGATGGTAACGGTCCTGTGCATTGAAGGATTTTAGTAATAAACCTAATCTCTACGCAGGCTCGCTAGTGGCCTGACCAAACCTTTCTCAGAGCTTTATCCCAAGAATCTTCACAATCCTCCCTTCTCTCATCATGGTCTGAGGTTTTCCAATTTCTTCTTTCCTTTATCCTTTGTAGGCTACTACTCACATACATATTTTGCATTTCTAACTCTTTCTTTGCTCCTCCTTCCTGGAAAACTTGGGATAACATAATGGGTACCAATAGTAGTTCCAGAAGTTGGCAGTGAGACTGGGGTTTTTGAAGTAAATTAGTCACCACCACCTGGCAAAGAAGACAACAATCCAACTGGTGTGTGTGGCACACATGGTCCAAGGCCCAACATGGCTGTGGAACTGCTAAAGAATGCACCATTGGTGGCCTGGAGAGCAACTCATGAAAGGAATATTCTTGCCAGTGTAATGGTTCAGGCATTTAAAAGTTAGGGGTTGGGTAATGTATTTAAGGAGAGTGGAGTTAGATAATTTCCTACAGAGTGATAATGAGAAGCTGGGTGAAGTTTAACAATTAAATGCTAGTGCAAAAGCCAATGGCATTTCGATAGTTTAAAATTGGTTCCTAATGCCTACAGGAAAAGAAGATATCATGAGGTATGAACACAAGATTTGGAAGAGTCATTTTAAATGCTCAGACAAGATGCTGTATTACACTGAGGCTGGTGTCCTGGGGTCGGGGGTACTTGAGACTCTGGAATATGGGACAGGGATATGAGAGGATGCCTCAGAGAGTATGATTGTAGTGACTTCCATGAACACACAGAGCTTGACCTACCTCTCCACGACATTGATACTAGCACTATACAGACAGACACTTGTCTTGGTTACTTTCCTTGTCACTGGGACAGTCCATAGCTGGCTCCAAGGCAAATGGTGCAGCACAGGGGCACAGTAGAGGAATAGCTGTTCACTTCATGATGACCAGGATGCAGAAACAGGTCACACTCTCTGTGACTCACTCTTCTGACCAGACGCCACATTTTCCTATAGAGCTCCCGTGATTCCATCACTTCCCCAAGCCATACCTATAATTGAACATCACTTTGGGGAGACATCTAGATATAAAGCACAACACAGCAAAGGCCTCCTTTCAAACACAACAACTGCCCTCCCTCCTCTGACCAGCAACTGTCTCCCAGAGCATCTCCTGGCTGCCACGCCAATAACGAAGGTTAAACTCTAAATTAAATGCATGAACATACAAAGCTTGGTCGAGCGGGGAGATGATACCACCAAGAATCTTCGGGAATTGCCCTGCATTTCTTCACTGTCATGAATGGAGTACTCAGGATGGACTGGATGAGACGGTGCTTGACGAAGGGACTGGAAGCTAGGAGTGCACATGCAAGAATATACAGACTTGAGGTCCCTCTCTTAAGGCATGGAACTTCGTACCCTAGTGAGGCCTGCAAAGGACGGAGCACACACATCGCTGTGTGGCTCTCTGAAGCTTGGAAAAAGCAGTGTGCCACTGCTGAGCAAAGGTGAAATGCCTGAGTTGTCATAACAGATGGTAAGAGAGAATGAAAAAAGTAGATGGAGAATAAGATCAGAAACAGTTCATATTGCTTAGAATGAACAACAACATCATTTACAGTTTCGTACCAGGGCTATGTTAGCTCGCCCACCCTCTATCTTAATATAGTCCAGAAAGATCTGGACCATCTGGACACCCAGCAAAATATCACACTGATCCATTGCATCAATAAAGTACAGATATGGATGGTATTCTAGGGACTTTGGCAAGAAACATGTGTTCCAGAGGGCAGGAGATAAACCCTACAAAGATTCAGGGATGGGCCACTTTGGTAAAGCTGCTTGGAGTCATATGAGAGTGGAACCAAAGTGTGAATATTTTCCCATGTTAATGCCCATCAGAAAATGTTTGCTAAAGAAGAGACATTGAACAATCAAGTAGACAAAATGGCTCAGCCAGTAAACATTAGTCAGTCTTCAGCACTGTGCATGATAGGTACATGAATGGAGTAACTACAAAAGCAGAAGTCCAGGGGCCAAACTTGGATCCAATAGCATAAACTTTCACTTAATCAAGGCCAACCCAAATTCTGCTCCCTCTATAGGCAGGGCCTTCGAACAATAGAAACTAATGCTGATCCTCTGATATGACACAATTTCCCAAAGGTATCAACAGGTCGCTCTGTAGCAAGTTAGTGACATTGGGCTCCTTTCTTTATGGAAGGGCCAGCAGTTTCTCCTCACTTGAAAAAGTTCTATCCCAAGTTTGGGTTTGTCTTTTCCACTCACAGAAGCTCCACCAGTATCACCATCCAGATGCTTATAAAGTACTTGATCCATAAGCATGGAATGCTGTATAACATAACCTCCAGAGACCGGGTACACCTCACAGCAAAGGAGGCACAGCAGCAGGCCCAGGGGTGTGAAATCCACAGGTCACACCACCTATTGCACCACCCAGATACAGCCTCATAGAATAGTCAATGGCCTGTTGAAGACACAGGTGATGCACCAGCTTACAGGCAAGGCGGGGTACGTTTTTCCATAATGATAAATAAATTATGCCTCTACTAAGAATCTGTGGGTCTAGGAACTGAGGAATAAAGCTCACAGTGGCCCACTTGCCATCATTTTCAATGTCCCTCTGGGGGATTTTTTTTTTCTGTCCTGTCCCCACAACACTGGGCCTTGAAAGATTAGAAGTCTTTGAACCCAAAGAGTACACACTCTTGTCAGGGGATGGAGTAAGAGTCCCACCAAACTGTGGTATCACCTGGATATTTTGGACTGGGTGTGTCCAGGACCAACAAATGAGGAGAAGAAACTCCATCTTGCTGGGAGGATTTAACTCTGATTGATAGGAGTCGAGACTGCTTCTGTACAATAAGGACATGGAAGAATGTCTATAGACCCTAAGTGATGGACTTAGGTAACTCCTAACACTCCTTAACCCCTATTACAACTATAAATGAGTGTGTGTAGCAACCCTTGCCTGGGAAGGGTCTCAGGCTGCTCAGAACTGATAACTGAAGAGCTACCACCAGGTAAGCTGTCCAAACCCATCAAGTGAATATACAAGGTGAGGTGAATTCAAACGGAGAGTGGAGAGAGATTTTGAGTGACTTTGCAGCCCCAACAAAACTGTAGTTTGTAGAACTAGTTTCCCTCTTCTAACTTCGCCCCAAGCAAAGGAAAACCATAGGAACAGAGGAGGAGTGCTCCCCACCACGAGTGGAGAGCTGTGTCAGTACTGTGTGAGAGGTGGGCTGTGGCAGTGAAGAGCTCGTCTCTTCACACAGAACCTGCTGTGAGAGATGAAGTCGGATGACAGCCTCCAGCTGCCTTGACTTCAGGCTGCACCATGCCACTCATACTGACACCAAGCTCTCCCTGTGTTCTTCCTTGCCAGTGATTGAGAATACAGGCATAGAGCCAGGTCTCTTCTACCTCATTTAGTCTCCTTTCATAGGGAGTCCTTTCTCTGGCATTCCATGTTGGTCTAATCAAGACTTTTCAGAATTTTACTGTAGTTTGGGGGCTTTCCACCACACCCTTCTCCCTTCTGTCTCTCCCTCCCCAGTTCTCAGATCTGTGTCATGGTCTGAGGCTCTCTCTAAGAATTCCTTTCTCCTACCCCCTCGACTTTCATAAATTTTACTCACAGTAAATCTCTTGCCTTTCTGTCTTGGCATCTGCTTCCTGGAAACTCAAACTGACATAGTGAGTTTGGGTAAGTCTCTTAATTCTTCCCTCATCTTAAAAGAAGTGGTAATGTGGGGGGGTAGGTAGAGGTACATCATTATTTTCAGGGACAAATTAAAATTTTTATAGTTTTCTTAAAAAGGGAAATGGGAGGAATAATTAGAAAATTATTTTTTTTTCTTCAGGTTGAAAACAAACAAGTTTCTTGTTTACCTAATAAAATATATGCTTAGTTATCAAGTCTTTATGTCTCATAAATTAAGGGAGCAACATCGTAAAACTCATCACAACCTTCCAAAAAGTAATAGCTTTTATCAATCCTAAAAGCAAAATTTAAACAGAAGCTTAAATTGCAAACAGATGCTAGCTAAAAACTACAACAAACACACAGAGCTAGAATGTGATTATTACTCAACAAAGCCACAGTACTTTGCCTATGCACCATGTGTAAGTGGTAATCTGTGCGGGCTTTAAGTGATATTGAACAATTTCTGTGTCTCCAACATGTGTGGACATGATCTTTCATCAAAGGTGACGTACAATATTCCAATCAGATAAATTTTATCCTGGTCATATAATTTTTTTTCTGCTCCAGGGCATGTTACCAAAGAAAGCAAATTACAGCAAACTTGATCTTTGTTTACTAGAGAGCAGCCAGAACATTATGAATGCTCAATTAATTTTAGACTGTATTAGTGCATTTTAAAGCGGATTTATGGTATTAAAAAACATGACACACCCGATTCAGAGGCAGTTCTTTTTCACTAATGGAAAATTTTTTGGCAGTTGTTCTGTTTCCATGGATTTATCATTCTAATAGATCCTGAAAATAAAACCCAGTCTTTGCCAAAATCTCATTTATGCTTTATATCAACAACATGCCCTTTATCCCTGCATATGCATTTGGGAAATAGAGAAACAGCCCCAATTAGTTAAAAATACACTAATTAGAACTCTAAAGAACTGATTTTGGGAAGAGATGTGTGGGAGCTGACACCCAACATACTTTATATTTCTGAAAAAGAGAAAATTGCACAAAATCTTGAGGAATTAAAAAATGAAGCATTTTTCAGAATACATTTGAAAGTGTATGGTTCAAATTTAATCACATAGGAAACTTTAATCAACAAGAAAGATACAATCCAAGACATTCTGCTCATAGAAACAAGTAGATTACACACGTAATTCTTTAATTGTGGAACCTGAGATGAAAGGACCAGTAGGTTGCAAGTGTTAAGCCCCAGTTAATTAGAAAAGCAAATCAACAACTTGAACCCTCTTGCTTAAACAAGTGGCCTTTAATTTTAGCTGAGTATTAGCATGGTTGGAGGAGCTTTCCCAATTCTCAACACCCAGGTCCTACACCCACCTAATTAAATAAGAATTACTGATACTTTAAAAAAAATATCTACTGGTAAGTCTAATGTGCTGCTGATTTGGATCTAAAATATCTCTCAGTAGGTACTTTTGAAGGTTTGGTCCCCAGTGAAGTGATGTTTAGAGCTGGGGCTTTGGGGAATTAATTGAATCTTAAGAGCTCAGATTCCACAGATGGATTAATCTTTTGATAAAGATTATTGGATGGACTATTGGGAGGAGGTGGGTGGGACTTAGTTGGGAGTCAAGCACCCAGGGACTTAAAACTCTAAAACCATCAGTCAAAACAAATCTTTTCCTCTTTTAGGTTTATTTTTTCAGGTACATTGTCACAGTAATGGAAAGCTTACACGGCTGTCAAGGTTGAGATCTACCATCTTGGATACTAAAGTTAAGTTTTAAACCAGATTCACTGAAGTTACAAGTTAAATCTATACTGCTGGATGGAAGCACATGTACCAAATCACTCAATTTTACCAGAGTATTTAATAAAGAATGAAATCCAAATGCCTGGTTAACATTATATCTGATAGCCTTTCAGTCCTGGGAGAGGCCATGTAACCCAGTTCTTGCACTGAAATAGGACTGCTCTGGGAGGACTACAGAGCCCACCCGGAGAGCAGAAAGTGGATTTCATTCTTTTCCCATTCTCATAGCTCTGAACTCTGCTACATATCCTGAAATTGAGGTCTACTTCTGGCCTTCAGAAAGCAACAAATATGAGAATGACAAGTCAGCATGTTGACAGTGGTGGTTGGACATAGAAATCCTGGATCTTTGATAACATTATAGACTCACTGAAATCAGCTATTCTGAGAACTTTTGTTGTGTGAAGAAAATTAAGGCGCAAGTTTGTATTAGCTGAACTTTCTATTATTTGCAGCAGAGAGTATTTCTAGTGGATATGCCTTGGCTCCTTCTTAAGCTATGCATCCCTCAACATTTGCTAGTGGTGCACGCCTGTCATCCCAGAACTCTAGGAGGCTGAGGCAGGTGTTCAAGTTTGAGTCCAACCTGGGCAACTTAGTGACTTAGAGAGACTCTGCATCGAAGTAAAAAATAAGAAAGAAAAGAGGCTAGAAATAAAGTTCAGTGTGAAGGCCCTGGGTTCATTATCTAGTACCAAATAAAATTACCATTAGTTAAGAACTTTATAGAAATTATTTCTCTTGAGCCACGTAGCAATTCACCCATATAAGTTGTATTATTCTCATTTTATATATGCAGAAATTGAGGCCCATGCCAGTTAACTATGATGACTATCACTACACAAAACTTGGATTTTAAGGCCAAATTTATTTGATTTATTGGATTCCAACGTCATTTTTTAAGTGGGACACCTATGCTACTGTTGCCTGCTAATACAATTGCTTTAATTAAAGTTTATGCTGTTTCATTCAGGAAGAGCATCTTATTCTTGTAGCAATATGCATCATGTTGCACACTCAGATCACTAAATATCTAAAGAATTAATGGGTTCACTGGGTTAAAGGCAAAATTACACGATATATCTTTTTTATGCTATTCTGTAAAACCATGAGATATTTTCTATTCCAAATAAATGACACCTAAATCAATCTACTTTTTGAAAGCACAGAAAACTTGATAAAAACATTATTAATGATAATCTAGGGCTATAGTGTACGAGAATTTTGCCTTTCATTTGAAAAGGCAAATGACTAGTAGGCATTTGGTGTTTATATTTAAGGCAACTACTTGGACATGTCTTCCACCATATGGAGTGCTGCTACCTGTACAGTTGAACACAGAAAGACAGCCCTCCAGGGATTGTGTGGTACAGTGTAGTTTACGATTTATTATTTTTGGTCAGAATTTGTTAGGGGTTTCAGGTGTCTAATATGCATACTACTATACGACTTGCCCAATAAGCACTGTCGATGGGGCTCCTGCAAATTCTTGTTCTGTATTACCTTTCCTTGATCATCCACCCAAGAGCTAATGCATTAGTGGAAGCAGTCTTGAGCCAGTTGTATTGCATTTAGAGTTAGGCCCGTGGGAACAAAGCTAATGTCCCCCACCCCTTTTTTTTTTTTTTTCACAAAACGAGTGGGGGGGGGGACGCTTACTTCAAAACTGTTCTGATGAGATTTAAATGAACTAAAATTTAAACTCTTGTCACAATTAAGGTAGACAACAAGCATTTATGAAACCTCTGTGCCGAGTAGAGGGATAGTTGCATGGGAGGTAAAGATGAGAAACATGCATCCTTAAGAAACATGCAATCTAGTTACAGCAGTGCCCGGCTGAATGCTTCCAATGGAAACAAAACGTGAGATGGAAGATAGTAAAATCCTAAGCTCTACACATCGGAGATCATGCCTCATTTTTTTCAGCTTTCCAGATGTAGTGGGCTGAATGGCTCCCAAAGATATATCCATGTCATTACCCTCTCGAACCTGCAAAAGTAACTTTATTTGGAAAATCTTTGCAGATTCAGTCGAGTTAAGGACCTTCAAATGAGATCATCCTGGAGTATTCCGGTGAACTTTAACACCAATGACAAGCATTCTTACCACAGACAGAAACACGAGATGGCTAACTGCAGACGGAGGTAGCAAATGGAGTCACGCAAGCCAAGCAACGCCTGCAACCACCAGAAGCTGGAAGAGGCGAGGGTTCAGCTCCAGCGCTTTCAAAAACTACCTGGCCCTGGCAACAGCTTGATTTCAGATTTCTAGCCACCAAGTGTTCAAGCACAAAATTCTGCTGTTTGACTTGACGAAGTTTGTGCTAGTTTCTTCTTCTGTGAAATGGGGAATATCTCAACTATGTCTCATAAATAGAAAACGGGGTAATTGCAGTATCAGGCACAAGTATACATTAAAAATGGCAAACATTTATTGAGAACTTTTCTTGATCATTCATGTGCTAAGCGCTTTGCATGTATGACCTACCACTAGTGTATAGATCGGGGAACGAAGCATCAAGGAAAGACAGTAATTTGTCTAGCGCATACAGCTAGAGAACGAAAAACTAAGGTTTACAATTCTAACCTAGTTCTGAAATAGCTCTTTCCTCTTCCAGGCTACACTGCTCAGAAAATACGCAATGAACACACTCTAAACAGATTAGTTATTGTAATAATATTTCAGGCTACAGAATTAACCCTCTCTTTAGCTGTCAGCCGGGGTTCTCTTCCACCAACCTATCAACCCTTTGGAGAGGGCTCTTCCCCGGCACGGAAGCGACGGGGTTAAAGCCGTCACTTTCCATCGCCACCGACGCGTCCTACGCCTGACGGTTCCTCTCAAGGGCCAAAATTCGCGTAGCGCAGCCCTCGGGCCGCCATAAAGCTACGACAGAAGCGGACCAATAGAAACGCCGAAAATCCGTGTTTCCCGATAAACTCCTCCCCTTAACCCCAGCAGCGCGGCGGAAGAATACAAAAAGTGGATTGTGGGTGGCTGGCGAAGAGGAAGCGGAAGCGCCGCTCCGGAATCTGTCGCCGGCGTCCGCCGCGGGCCCACGTGTGCGGTGAGTGCGGCCGCTCCGCGATCACTCCCTGGAAGGGTTCCTCACCGGCAGGCACCGGAGTCGGGATGGTCTCTGGGGGAGGTGGCGAGGCCTGAGGTTTCTTCTGTGGCCTTTTTTTGTAGGCTGGGGAGTTTGAAAATTGACGGAAGCCTGGCAAAGAGCGGAGCTACGATCTCTCTTCCGACCACCTGGCTCTGAGTGTTGAGTTAGATTGAAGCGCCTTTGCTGTAGGATCCGGACCTGAGCTAGGTCGGGCGAGTCTGCCCGTCCTGTGTTTGACAGATCCACTCTCCATCCGGTCAGTGCTGGGTGCTGAGGTTGCATCCCTAACTTGCGTTGCTGGTTGTAAGCGCTGAGAAGAAAACGAACTCGGTACTGCGTTGGACGATAGGGAAAAAGACTTTAAACAGAAGCAAGAAAGGCTAAGTCCCTGGGGTAGGAGCTGGCAGTACCGCAGAGCAAAGTAAAGTTAGAAGAAAGGATGGGATGAGCTTTTGTAGGACTTTGGAGGCCATATTGTAGTTTTTCTTTGTATGCAGTAGGAAACTTTGATATTATTTTCAGGTATAGAAGACGTTGTGTGGTTATAAACAAAGAGTGATCGTGACAGACCCTGTTTCTCTTTAGAAAATGTATTTAATTTGGAAATTCAGTAAAGAAACTCTTGATGGCTTGCATTAGAGGTCTTGGTAGTGGAGACAAATTGGAAAGTTAGTTATTAAGGAGATTTTAGGAAAACTTGCCAATGGATTAAATTTGACGTATAAAGGAGAAGAAAATGTCAAGAGTAATAATTCAGGTTTCTTGCTTGAGCAGTGAAGTAAATAACGTTCCACTGGCTGACGTGGGGAAGAACTGGGCAGGAAAACAGATGGACATTGTTTGAGGGTGGTTTTCAGTGGAAAATAGTGACTTGTGTAGAACATACGCGGGTGGAAGGTGCCAGTTAGATGTATAATCAGGAGTGTTAGGGATTCACGGGTCTGGAACCCAAGGGAAAGTTTTTAATGGAGAAATAATTTGAGAGGCCTCAGCATAGAAAGCCAGGGGACTAGATGAGGTCACCTGGAGAGATACATAGAGAAGGGAGGTTCACTAGGACAAAAGACTTAAGGACCCTAGCATGTAGAAGTTGCACACTGTTTACTCCTCTCCAGTCACATTGCCAGCCCTGCTGAGCGGAATGGAAGGCCATTCATATGATCAAAAATACAGGGAGTGTTTAATTTTTTAAGACACTGCAGTAAAATACCGTTGCAATTAACCTCCTTAAAATACTCCTCCTCATTTCAAAAACATCTATCCCGATGTTCTTACCACTTTTGAAGTAATTCTGAGTCTTCTTTCGTGAATATCTTTAGTTTTTGCGCAGTTGTGGCTGTCTTGATGTCCTGAATTGCTTAAAAAATATTTCCTTTTCATGGTCATTTTGACTCTGGGGAAGAATCAGAAGTCACAGTGCCGGGTCTGGTGAATAATGTGGATGAGGCACACCATCATGTTTTTCCAGGCCCGCCTTTCTGTTGGATGGTATGCAGCCGCAGCATTCACCATATTTTTCATCATACCTCCTAAAGACATGAAAGAGGACTTCCAGAACGGCTTCAGAAAGTGGCAAGAATGATGGGATGAGTGTGGTTGAGCTGAGGGGGACTATCTTGAGAGGGCTTCACAGCAATATTGTCTTATACTGTAATTTTTAAAAATTCAAACCTTCATTGTATATTTTGATCATACTTTGCGTGTCCTTCTCTGGGAAGCCTTTAATATTTCCCTTCATCAGGTAGAGTCCAGCTCTCAGCCAGCTTCCTTGGCACTTTGCATATATTTCTTTCGTAACAATTCCACTGTTTTAATGTTCTGCTTAGAGCATATCTTAAATTTTTTTTCCATTTTTTTTCAATCTGCCTGGCACATGATTTTTAGGTATTCAATAGATTTTGGTAGGGAGTGATAGAGAACCATCCATGAACCTTAAGCCTACAGTGTTAAATTTTGAAAAGTTTGCTAAAAATCTGCTGTTGGAGATTTTTAAAAAGGAAAACAACATGGGAAAGAGGGGAAGACACATGGAAGGATGTCAAATAAGCTGGATTTGAAGGATGGATAGGAATTTTGTTGATGGAATTGTGTTTTTTGTTTTTTAAGTTTGGGGCCTGAAAAAAAATACTAAGGGAGGAAGTTTGGCTCCTGTGTGGTGTTTGTGAGTTGGGTAAATTAGGACCAAATTTTGGATGGCTATGAATGCCAATCTGAATTTCAACTTTTCTCCTGTACCCTATGGGAGAGTTGAAGCAATTGGAGCATGGAAATGGCATACTGACTAAATAAGATGGAAAAGTTTAGAAGGCACAGGGTAGAGTTCATGTCAGTGTTGTGTACCTCTTGACGTGATGCTGTGAGAAGAGGACTTGGCTATGGCATTCTTTGGAAAAATATGCATAACCTCAGTCAGTCATGAGAGAGCATCAGTCAAATCCACATACACAGGAGACATGACAGCTAAATTCAGTGTCTCTTGGAACAGAATGAGGGCATTAGTGGGAAACCTGTTGAAATCCAAATAAATGGTTCGTAGTAGTATCTTATGAATGTTAGTTTCTTAGTTTATATCATGGTAAATTGTTGACATTGGGGGAGTTGGGAAAAGGTGTAAGGGAGCTTTGTACATCCTTTTAATGCTTCTATAAAACTAAATTTATTTCAAAATAACATTTAAAGCAAATATACAGAGAAAACATGTAAATAAATGGATTATTACTAAACACTGGTGTAGCTAGGTTCAGGAAATCTTATACACTTTTTAGCCTTTGCTTGGCAGTCTGTAGTTAACATTAGTAAGTTGAGAAATTTGCAAAACCTGTCCTTGTTGGTTGATTATTGTCTTTTAACTTACTGTTTCCCAAATATATTTCAACCCAGAATGCTTCTCTCTTCCCTTCTGCCCCTCATCCCCAGTACTAAGGGTTGAACCAAGGGCCTTAATGTGTGCTGCTAGGCCAGCAGTGTACCACTGAGCTATATCTCTAGGCCCCCTTTTTAAATTGTTTTTTTGAGTCTCCTGAAGTTGTCCAAGCTGCTGACTTCCCAAGTAGCTGAAATTACAAATGTATATCACCACACCTATCCTTCTTTTTCTTATACCTTATACCTTTAGTATTCTCAGAAATTAGTTCTGGAATGGAAAATTCTAATGTAGAAACACACAATCTAGAAATGCTGTCTAGGAACTCCTCTAACATCTGCTCTTTAAGGTCAACTTTAAAAATGAAATTAACATAACAACTTTGAAATTGGAGAAATGAGACTGATAACTTTTGCCATTGAGCCTGTCCTTTTTACAAGAGCCTTGGGTAGGCGAGGGGTTATCTGATACTCATTTTGTGCGTATGGGGTCTCTCTACACTACAAATGACCATTCAGGCAAGTTTCTCTACTAAAATATTTCAACATGATTTATTTTGGAGTTCACTACAAGTTACTTGGTGCTTCTTTTATACAAACAAATAAAACATCGGACAGAAAATTTTGTTTTAGTTATATTGCATTACATAGGGATCTCCCAGATAATCCTTTTCTTTGTTTCATTGAATTTTAGTGTGTAGTAAGTGTAACCTATTGTTTGTTCCTGGCTTTTTGGGATTGAGACCAAGAGCTCAAATGGTAACATTGACAATCACTCATTGCTGCATCTTCTTGAGTTACAAACATGACCATGGATGCCTGTACTTAATAATGGTTGGTTTTTAGGCAGGACTGTTGCTGGACTGTTGCTGAAGTGTTGCCTCGTGATGAATCACACACTAGCCAGGCCAGTGCATGTTCTTAGCTTTTGTGTTGAAATCTTTTTCATCTCACGGTTTTGGAGTCACGCAGCAGTGTTTACATAATTGCTGCACCTATATGGATGCCATGTTGTACGTGGGCACTGTGTACTTTCTCAACGCAAGGCCTGAATGTGCTAGTGACGACCGAATGCCTCTTACTGGATGAGGGACTGTTCAGTGATACTTCTTGGTTTGTTTTTGTTTTCCAGAGTTGCTATGATGGAAGTCAAAGGGAAAAGAAAGCTCACAGGAAGGAGTACAAAGGCTTCACACGAAAGAAACAAATTTCAGAAAAATGGCGGTAAGATATACATACAAAAACTTGTTTCCCATGTGGTAGTTTTTACCCTTATAACTAAGGGGTGGCAGGATACTTAGCAGATTCCAATCTGCATTCCAGAGCTAGGATTAGGATTAAACAGTAGGAAAAAGTAGTTGTTACTGTTTCTGAGTTAATTTGTTTCTCATAAAAGTTAGATATTTAAGAAATTGTTAGAATGAGCCAGGTGAAGTGGCATGTGCCTGTAATTTCACCTACTCTGAGGCTGAGGCAGGAAGATTTCAAGATGGAGACCAGTCTGGCCAGTTTAGTAAGACTTTGTCTCAAAGTAAATAAAAAAGGCTGAAGATGTAGAAAAAAGGAAGGAAAAAAAAAAAAGAGAAAGGTAGTTAAACAGCCAGAGTAATGGAGGAATGCAGGAGTGTTCCACTTGTTAAAGATCCCTTAGCTCAGATATTAATGTTTTTGTCTAATTTTATTTGTACTCATCCATTATATCTTTTATTAGTGTTTGATGAATTGGGGCTGGCTAATACATACCACTGATGAACTGAATACTTTATACTTTGTGATTTTGGAATCATAATATCTTCATTATGCCATCAGGTGTCAGTATTGTGAAACAGAAAAGCCAAGGACTATATAAATAACTAACGTTTCCTAAGGAATCTATTTTTTCTTTATAAGAGTGTTAAGGCCTCTTTGTTACTATTTCCATTTCATTCGTTAGATACTTGTGCTGCAGGCTTTGTTGACCAAGGTTTCCATCAAATAAACACAGGCTTTAACATTTTTTCTGAAAACTAGAAATTTTGAGAAAGTAGCATTTTCATTTTAGAGTGTTCATTTTATTCTGAGATTATATTACAGAACTGTTGAAAATTATACATAAAAAATAATGCTATGATCATGATATTAATACAAAGGTATATAAATACTGTAATAGATCATCTCTACCATGTGCTTAAAAAACAGAAATATCCTAAACTGACAAGTTGTTATCTGGGGGTGGTAGAATTCTAAGTATTATTATCCATTTCTCTACGTTCTTGGTTTTATATCATGAACCTATACTTATTTGATAATGTGTGAAGATTTTTTATTTTTATTTTTATTTTTTGGTACTGGGAATTGAACTCATGACCTTGCGCTTGCCAGGCAGATGCTTGTGCCGCTGAGCTGTATCCCCAACCCCATGAGAAGATTTTTTAGATAAGTGTATATTTGAAATTAAGATGAAGTATGTCCTATTAAAGCCTGTGCAGTTCTGTGTAACATACAGAGAACTATACGAAAAAGATCTAGGCCCATTATCATTGAACTAATAATTTATTTGTCACTAGATTCTAGTTCTTCAAAGACATTCCCCAAGAAAGTTGTCAAGGAGGGAGGACCTAAAGTTACGTCTAAGAAGTTTGAGAAAAGTGCCATGAAACCTGGGAAAAAGGGTGTGAAACAGTTCAAGAACAAGCAACAAGGGGACAAAGGACTGAAGAGCAAATTCCAGCAAGCAAATAAATTCAACAAGAAGAGAAAATTCCAGCCAGACGGTAAAAGTGATGGTAAGGCACTGATTCCTAGCACTATCTTTGCAGAGCCGTTTTCCTGCTTGAGTTCGTGGCTGAGCCATTACGCACAGGGCTGTGGGTATGCATGGAGACCGCCCTTTCCTGCTCCTTGACAGGAGGCGAGTTTGGATGACAGGAGGGAGAGGCAGATGGACCTCAAAAGTACAGCATCTTTCCTCGTCAAAATTTCTCTCCAGTGCTTAGAGCTCTTCAACCCAAAGCTTTAGAGTTAAGCTAAATTACAATGGCTTTTTATGACAAAGCCTCAATAAAACATTCTTCCTGTAGGCTAAAATTTAATTCATCTTCATTCATTGAACAGATGTTTGAGTTATTTTGTTCATTGTGAGAGGATATAGAGCATATATATCAACTAATCGTAGAATTTGGCCCTAAAAAAACCAATGTGTCCCATGGATGAAAGATGCCTTAATGGCCAAGAGATTTATGGACTCTACCTTCATAGAGATTAGACCATTGTAATGTATTCAGCCCATTGGATGGCTCTGATCCACTAGCAATTCCAAAGATGTAGTGCACACATGACAGATTTGATTTTAATTGCTCACCAATTGGAAGTGTTGACAAGGCTTTTGTCCTGGAAACAAACTACCAATCTCTTAATCACAGTGTTCACAGGATCCAAGTCCCTTGCTGGTTTTAAATAAGCGATTTTTTAGGTTAAATGTACTGAAACAAATATACCGCTCTCCCATTATGAATATTAGTCTGGTGTCTTTCATTCTGTCTCTCTAGTACTGCCCTTCGCTGCCAGCTGAGACCACAGCCACACGGCCTTCTCGTCCAGGGCCTGAGCCCTGGACGTGGTTCTTTGCTGTGCCTAAAAGCTGCTTACAAGAGGGAAAGCACCCTCTTTCCCACTCCATCTCCCGTCTTCTCTTATTTTTCCCTTTCTCTTCATCTTTCCCATCCTTAGCAGTTTCTCCTCCAGCTTCTTCTGAGTTCCTACATCTTCCTTTGCCTGCTGGAGTTTTTGGCATCAGCATATAAAGCACACATATTCATCCTAGCATTAAGGTCCTGGCATGCTATGGCTCTGGTTTCTTTTTGTGATGGGAGTTCCCTTCCTGACATCTTAAAACGGAGCTCTTGCTTTTATTCTGTTATATTTTTGTATGAATAACAAGATATTGCTATTAGACATTTCCAAAATTGATATAGTTACTGCAGCCTAATTGGAATTGGAATATATACCAACCCAGCATGGTATATATCAAGGCTGCCCAAGTATTCAGGGAATTAAATTAACTCTGGATCAGTTTCTATTCTCTGCAATGTAGCATGTGATCCCCTACTATTAGTATAGTAAGAACCCCCTCTATTTCTATATTCCTCTGTATTACCAGGCAGGAAATAAGCAACAATAAGGAGAGTAACTAAATATGTTGTACTTACAGTGCTGTGTGTAGCCATTTAAAATTATGTTCTTGAGGAATACTAAGTTTCGTTTGAAAATGCTAACAGTATGATGTTCAGTGAAGATAGGAAGGTTCTTAATTCTTAAAGATCAGTAATGAATGTGTGTGGGGGGAAGCAAGAAAATAATCAGTGTTTATGTGTAGGTTTAATGTGGAGGGAAATTTTACTTTTGTATTTTCCAAATTTTTAAAACAAGTATATTTTGTTATCAGAAAAGGGGAGAAACTTAGGAATAAGTAACTCCTAAAGGCTTTCTGTAGGGTATTTAGTAAATAATATTTGTTGTATAAGTTGTTCTTCATTTGACCTCATTACATTTTTTGTTCCAATTGGTAAGATACTCAAATTTCAAAGACAAAAGCCAGTAATACATAGATACTTGACTTTTTAAAAATTACATCACAATAGAAAATTTAGAAATTTTGATTGTGCATTGTCATGAGTAAAAGGCAACAGAAATTTACCTTCGGGTTTGGATCCCAACTCTGCCACTGTGGTTGTGGCCTCAGCAGCCCTGTGCCTTTGTTTCCCCAGTCTTTTTGTCTTACTCAACACTCTACTAAGAATCATTTAAAAGCTGCTAAATGAATGATTGGTTTTTACCAAATGTAAAGTATACAAACTGCTCAGAAAATGCGGCAGAGTATAACTTCATAAAGATGTTTTCCCCTTTTAGCTGAGCCGTGGTTCTGATTAGTGGTTACTCTTTTTACTTAATTCCTCTTGTTTGTTTGTAGCCCTCAGAATGTTAATGTTATTGAAACTAATTTCTGTAATAACTAGAATCAGCACCCAAGAAACCCAAATGGGATGACTTCAAGAAGAAGAAGAAAGAACTAAAGCAGAGCAGGCAGCTCAGTGACAAAACCAACTATGACATTGTTGTTCGAGCAAAACAGATTTGGGAGATCTTAAGAAGGTAATGCTACCAGGGGCATCTGGATTGGGCACTTTAAGACGGTGGAGCAGTAACGGTGCGCCCTGTAAATAGATGTAGTAAAGTAAATGACATAGCACTTGAGTTTTAGGGAGTGTGTCTAACCCTTCAGTGGACGTGTCAGTGTTTAGATGTCTGCCCATTGCTGAAATGTGTGGAATCATTAGGATCACATCAGATCTATTTATGGAAATGTTGGAGAGTCAAATGGACTTGACGTCCTTCTTGAGAGATTTCTGAGAAAATGATGGACAATTTCTTCTCTGATAGGTTTTGAGGTACTTAAGTATTTGGTATCTTTGACTTGTTTTATTATTTTCTTTTCCTGTGATGTTCTAGCTGTTAAGATTTAGATTGATGCATAAAATTATACCTTCTGAGATGGGTTTCTGCCTCTGAGAAAATTACTTCTGTCTGACTGCTCTGGAATAGCAATTTTAATGTCAGAGGTTTGCTGCCTTCGGAAAGAAAATCATGCTGAACTCGGTGAACATATATTGGTACAGTGTTTAGTTTTGTATGATCAAAATAACTTCTTTACTTACATTATGTTTCCTTCCTCTTATGTAGAAAAGATTGTGACAAAGAAAAAAGAGTGAAGTTGATGAGTGATTTGCAGAAGCTGATTCAAGGGAAAATTAAAACTGTAAGTAGAGTAAGCCTGTTCGTCATTGCAGTTTTAAATATCTGAAGTTGCCTCACTCTTAGGAAATGGTAGTTGGGCATGCGCAACAAGGGAACTTGTTATTGTTTGCAGTGTAGATGGCAAGAAATTTCAAATGTCTTTCATAATGCTGATTTAATACAGTTTACAGAGTCCTTATCTGAAATCTTAGGTCCAGAAATGTTTTGGACTTTGGCTTTTTCAGATTAGGAGATATATATATATATATATATATAATTTTTTTAAAAAACAGGTATCTTGGGGATGGGGCCCAAGTTTCAACTCAAAATTCATTTATGTTCCATAGACACTTTGTACGTGTAGCCTGGCGGTACCTTTATATATTTTTAATGTGCCCACATTTTTGTTCCACTCTCCTTCTGTGTGCTGAGGATCAAACCCAGGGGCTCGTGCGTGTGGCCGTACCACTGAGCCCCGACTTCCGTCCTTGCTGCGCTTTGCCTGCCTGTTACCTGTGACTCATGGTCTGTCACACGAGGGTGGGCATGGGGTCTCCCCTTGTCTCCATGTTGGCCTTCTGAATTCTGGAGCGTTCTTGTCTCTCACATTTGGGATCCTCACGCTGTACTGTGGGACTTTGCTGTTGGAGAGCTGGGAAAGGACTGGTTGATTCTGTCATGTTTAAACAGTTTCAAATAAGTCAGTATTTTCTTAAAAGTTATCTTGAGAAGTTTATGAGTTCAAATTCAAGTTTGAATTGCTTGTTCTGAACTCTGTAATTTTTTTTTTTCTTTTTTTGGTTTTTCTCCGGTACCGGGAACCAAACTCACGACCTTACGCTTGCCAGGCAGGCGCTTTTGCTGCTGAGCTAAATCCCCAGCCCTGAACTCTGTAATTTAGTATGTTGTAAATTGTCAATTCTATGTATGTGTGATACAGATATTGCCTCTTTTATTTTTCTTTTTTACAGGCATAGTAGAAAGGTCTTTAAAGTATAATAGATTTGAGAATTTTAATCCTATTTTATAGTAAACTTCCCCTGGCTCTTTCTTGTGCTTTTGGATAAATACATGGTAACTGTTTACTTATAATAGATTCCAGTCATTTTAGGGACACTGGAGGGGTAGGATGCTGCATTAGAGTTAAAAGAACGTGTTGAAATAGTCCCCAGCTATTTGTTTCTTATAAATTCAGCAAGCTTTTTTAGACTAGAAAAGCCCTTCATCCTAGCAAGAGTCTGTTATGCTCAGTTTATAAATATTTCACCCTTAAAATCTTGTCAAGCCATCATGGTGGCCTGTGCTTGTTATCCCAGTACTGGGGAGGCTGAGACAGGAGGATTGCTGTGGGTTTGAGGCCAGCCTGGGCTACATAGTGAGTTCAAGGCCAGCCTAGGCTACGTAGACTAGGCGTCTCAAAAAAAAAAAATCTTTTATCAGCTCTTAAGTCCAGCATGACTATGAACCTAGGAATTTGTTGTTAAAATTCCTACTGTGCTGATTAAGCCATGTGAACCGTTAGATAGCCTATGTTGATTACTTGCTGTGGAAGAATCGTGCTAACCATGCATTGCTTCATTTAAGTAATGTCATCCTTTTTGTATATTTGATACAGCTGAGACTCAGAAGAGTTAAGTTTATTATTCCTCAGTCATGGCAAGTTTATTGACTTCTCATGTAACCTTACTCTTTTCAACTATAAAATGGTAACAACAGATCACTTACAGTTGCTTTGGGATGTAAATAAGAAAACAATTTCTGAAACACAAACATTGGTCATACAGGAGATTGCATAGTACATACGTATCGTAATTAGCCTTACTTTTTAGAAATGTTTATAAAATATGGGTAAAAATTTGCACTTAAAAATCAGAAATCTTTGACTTTGGAGGTATAACTTCACTTTCTGGTTTTGGGGGATTAAAAAATGAGAGTGACAAAATGAACAATAAACAGATTTGAAGCCTCCTGCGACTGCAGCACAGTAAGAACGACGTTACATGACTAGTGATTTGTGGACGTTGCTATTGAGCAGGTGTGTCCGACCTGTGGTCTTTCATTTTTTTGTCCTCTTTTTAGTGTTAAAATAAAAATTGATATAAAGGAACTTTCATTACTTATACACATTAACTAAATTATATATTTTCTGTGTAGCCCAAGACAGTTCATCTTCATTCAGAAAAGTTAGGGCAAAGAAGAATGGGCTGCAAGTTGGGTATGCCTGCTACTGAAACTTGATCAGTGAGTCCCTCGGTGAGGAGCTGTGAGAGGGAGCGGATCAGAGAATCAGATCTGCAACACAGCGGCCTTTCTGTGTACGCATGTCTGTGCAGGGATTATAGTGAAGATGAGGAATGGATGACTCATTTATAATGTAATTGCCAACGTGGATGTATGAGTTGTAGTTGTTATTGTAGCAAGACTTTTAGATTGATCTATGTTAGATCTCTACCTTCAGTTCCATACCCAAAGATTCATAGATCATTTACATAAAAAGCATGGAATAATACACTTTTAAAACTGGAATATTCCCCTTTGAGGGAAGGTATCTTTCAGAGAAAAAAAAAACTGTAGTGGACATGCTTATATGATTTTGGTTTGGTTTAGTTTCAATTGCAATGAGAGGAATATTGCAAAATGGTTAAGTCTGTCGCTGCTGCAGTTTTATTATTAACTATACCCATCAGCTGTGAGAAGCAGCAAAACCAAAGAAAGATGTTCTATGTAATTAAATAGGTATTTCTACTCCCAGATAGTGTAAGTGTGATTTTGTCTGTGAGTACATTACTTTTTTCCTACCAAGGAATGTTTTAAAGTGTGGCATCAAAACAGGTAATAAGAGAGAAATGCAAATTTTCAGAGAAGTAGTTTCAAGGCCCAAACTGTTTTTCCCACAGATCGCGTTTGCACATGATTCTACTCGTGTGATCCAGTGTTACATTCAGTACGGTAATGAAGAACAGAGAAAACAGGCCTTTGAAGAATTGCGAGGTATTTGCTCTACATTGAAGATGTTATCATTTGTAATGAGTCGCTTCTTTTCCTCTCAGAACACCCACAACTGCCCTAGGAAATAATTGTGTGGCGGTATTCTTTGTAGACTCTTTGTATTTGTTCCTTACCAGGAAAAAAGTTATTTATGTACATAGAATTGTACTTTTTTAGCTCTTTCCTTTGTTTCCTTCTGGAGAACTGAAATGAAGATAATGTATTTTGTTTTTCCAGATGATTTGGTTGAATTAAGTAAAGCCAAATATTCCAGAAATATTGTTAAGAAATTTCTCATGTATGGGTAAGTTGTATTATTTATAAAATATATTTTGCCTTAGTTTTTTTTTTTATTTCAGATGTGCTCAAGTGTTACTTAAAATGTCTGTGGTCTGCGGGGCATGGTGGTAAACATTTGTAATCCCAGCTACTTGTGAGGCTGAAGCAGGAGGATCACAAGTTTGAGGCCAGCCCGGGTAACCTAGTAAGACCCTGTCCCAGAATAAAAAGAGCTGGGATATAGCTCAGCACTAGAGCACTTGCCTAGCATGCAAGTGGCCTTGGTCTGATTCCCAGTACCATGCGCATACACTACACGTTCACATACAAAGTAAAGGTTTGTGGTGTTGGTAATCGCCCACCGCAGGTACTTTTGATGTTTCTAGGGCATATCACCGTGAAAAAAATTAGTGAAATTAATCTAAAATTATGGTATTGCGTTTACTATTGTTAGGGCCTATTCTTATATTTTGAAGTTGGAGAAAAACAGAGAGGGAATGCTAAAGAGTTAAATAGGAACTAACGGCACTTTCTCTGTGCTGGTCACAGTTCTTAATACATCTGAGCTCATTTAACCCCCAGAGCAACCTCCTATTGTTTAAACAGAGTGAAGCACAGATTGGTTAAAGATCTTGCTCCAGACCTTTGAGCCAGGATTCAGACCTAGGATGGCTGGCCGCCTGGATCCCGTAAAGCGTAGAGTTGAGGGTGTCATGATTATCCTGCTCATTAGATTTTCTCTTCAGGGTACTACACGCACACACATGCGCACGCTCTCACCTACACATTTGATGAGTTAGTCTTAGAAGAAATAAAGTACGCTATATTGTCATCCAGCTTGCTATCTTTTTTTTTTCCGTAACTGTTGAGTTTAGAAGTAAACCACAGATTGCGGAGATAATCCGAAGTTTTAAAGGCCATGTGAGGAAGATGCTGCGGCATGCAGAAGCCTCGGCCATCGTGGAATACGCGTACAATGACAAAGCCATTCTGGAGCAGAGGAACATGCTGACCGAGGAGCTCTACGGGAACACGTTTCAGCTTTACAAGGTGGGCACATGCTAGGTGCTTGGCGGGCCCCTTTTCGCTGACTGTTGATTTTTTAATCTGGCTCTTTATATGTAGTTGACCCTCTATATCCATAGGTTCCATATATGAGAAATCAACTCCACATGGAAAATATTACAAAAAATTGCATCTATATTGAACATGTATAGATTTTTTTCTCACTTTTCCTAAATAATAAAATATGACAATATTTCATGCCATCTACATTGTATTAGGTGTTACAAGTAGAGATGAATTAAATTATGTGGGAGTCAGGCTGGGCTTGATGGTACATGCCTATAATCCCAGCACTCAGGAGGCTGAGGCAGGAGTATCACTCCAAGTTTGAGGCCAGCTGGACTACATAAAGAGTTTAGAGCCAGCCTAAACTACAAAGCGAGACCCTGTCTCAAAACCCCTCCTCCCCACAACAGGTCCATGAGAGGATATATATGGGTTGTATATAAGTATTCTGCTATTTTATGTAAGGGACTTGAGTGCCCCTAGATTATTGCATATACAGTGCAGTCTTGGAACCAATATCCAATGGATAGCAGAGGACGATTATGCATTGGTAGACATACAGAGGGCTGTGAGATAATTAGAAAGAATCCATGTGTATAAATACTGCAGATCTTGAGTTATGTAAATATGGTGTATCTTAAATTTATTGTAAACTTAGTTAAAGTGGCTGTAGTTGTTCTCAAGTGAGGAAATTAATTAAATTAAGAGAGGTTTGGTTTTTCCTTTATTGCAGTCTGCAAAACACCCAACTCTGGACAAGGTGTTAGAGGTCCAGCCAGAAAAATTAGAGCTTATTATGGATGAAATGAAACAGATTCTAACCCCAATGGCTCAAAAGTAAGAAAAAAAATTTTTTTCCTTAACAAATTTAGAAGAGATATTTGAAGAAAGAAAGTTTTATATGACCTTTGCCCAGAAAAGGTGGCTATTTTCTCCTTGGTATTATTAATCTGTTAAATAAGAATATAAAAATTATGGTCTGAAACCATTTTGGGGCAAAAAGAGATCTCTTTTTCTGTCAGCATATCCTGTGAAAGGATAGCTGATAGTAAGGTTTGAAAAGTACTTACAGTGGAGGCTTGCAAACTTTCTTTGAGCAGTGAAACATTTCTTTTCCCAAAAACATTACATTGAACTGCGTTGTGTTAAATAGTTTTGCAAATGTAATCTGTTCCTTAAATTTCATCATAAGACTCAGAAGCCTATGCATATGGCCGTCTTAACATTGGTTCCACGCTGCCATGGAGTGGTGGGAACTTCGGAACTGTAGTGCCTCATTCGACGCCAGGTTCCCGCCTGCCCAACACACAGGCGCACATACAGGAACTCTCGAACCTTGGAAATGAAACATCTCTCTCCTCTATTTCCGTATCTATAGAATTAGGATGATATTACATACTTCTAAAATTATGAAGATTAAGCGGAACATTATTTCCAGAACCATGCTTTTTATAAAGGCAGCGCTCCTTTCTCCTGTCCGCTTAGATGCTTAATGTGAACTTTACATCTCTGGTGCTTAAACATGAGCCTCCAGTGTATGACGAAGCATTGTACTAGGGGGTGTACATCAAGTGAGGTTGTGGCTTTTGTTTACACTATTTTATGTCTGCTAAAATTATTTTATGAAACTAATGCATTTTGAAGGATGCTTGACAAAACATAATAAAAAATAGGTCTACATGTGGACTTTTAATCATGTCTTCAGTGCTGGAAGAAAAATATAGATGTACATATTTAAGAGGGTAGCATATATTTGATGATTTCACTTCTGCTGATTAGATACTAGGAATTTGTACAGGGCTTCTTTGTGGGTGACACTAAGTCAGTTTTAAATGTTTAGTGTATCCTTTTAAAAAAATTCTTAGTATTTTGAAAGATACAATCAGTCTTAGGATAAAACTGAAAAGATACGATCAGTCTTAGGATAAATTATATTCAGTAAAGTCATTTTACTTGTTGAGATCATTTTAGGACAACCACGGTTACCTGTGTCTGTGTGATGATTTTGCTAGATCTCATTTGTTTCCCTTTTTTTGTTTTAGGGAAGCTGTGATTAAGCACTCATTAGTCCATAAAGTATTCTTGGATTTTTTTACCTATGCAACACCAAAACTCAGATCAGTAAGTTCGTGGTTTTGTTTTTAACCTAAGTATACAGGAAAATCCTGTAGAAATTTGAAACACTGCTTCAACATACGCAATCCTGAAAATTTTAGAATTGCTTTCTTATTTATAACAAATGATGCCTAAAATTCCATTGAACAAGTCTAATTCCATTTCAGTTTTTTCCAGAAAACAGTAGAAGTGACTGTAGTTGTATTAATGTCATTGAATCTTTATGTTTTAATTGTAAATCCGAGAATATCCTCTACCTAATCTAATCTGAAAGTTAAGTACTGTTGGAGGAATATTTAGCATTTCAGTTAAATCAACTGTGCTAATACAGAAAAAGAAAAATCATGCTGACGTTGAAAGATCAGGGGAGGGTACTTAATGTAAAACTAAATGGCCCCTGAAAACCTGGGTCTTTCATGATTGAAGGAGAAGGAGCGGAGTGAAGGGAAATTGCGTTGCCCTTCAAGTCAGTGATGGGTTACAAATGAGAATTCATCGTTCAGCTCCCTGAACTTTGCTGGCTTTGTCATACATTGAGGTCGTTGTCCATTTATCCTCACTTTCTCACCACAAGGAATAACTAAAATGAGTCTAACTTCTTTTAACAAAATGCCAGATGATACATTCATAGAAATTTTGACTCTCAGCATCCAGAATAGTTTCTCAGCACTAGCCACCTATTTAACCTTCTGGTATAGTGACCATAGCAGTGTCAGATCTTCTGGAGGTTTCTTTTCATTTTTCACAGAATATAGTATCGTGTAGTTTTAGACTTTCTGAGGCAGGACTCTGTTCCGATTGACAAAGTGATCATTTGAGTGTATTCAGTGGGGGCAAGTACGTAAACTTTTAGTGTTGAAGGTATTTTAGCAACAGCAAAAAGTCATTTGTAACTAAATGTAAATTAATGAGACAAGTTGTCCTCTCTGGCCCTGGGAGGGAGCATTTTCAAAGGAAAAACTTTAAAAAACCTTTTGGGCTATTAGCATAATTGGAATATATATATTACTCTCCAAGTGGGTAGCTTTCAAGAGATTCATAAGTTCTGGTTTGTTAGCTGAAACCTGTGTTCTTGAGAATTATTGTGGAAAATAAGTTGGGTACAAACTAAAATGGGGCCCGACAGCTATTAACTGCCAGAACACATTTATAACTAGTGTGCTTAGACTTTGAAAATATAAATAAAAAATTATGTACATTGAAAATGAAGGCTTAAGGGTAAACTGCTTTGTAAGAAATTTGTGAGTATTTCACAAAAGGGTCATTTATAGGTGAAGGCCTAGCCTAAATATTAACACAGAATTCTTTTTCTTTTGAAAATGTTTTTTAAGTGTATTTATGGTAAAGAACTCATATGATTTTTGGAAGTAATCCAGCGGTATGCTAAAACAGAGACCCTAAGTTAGAATGAGTTTGGGTTTGCTTATCACTGCTATCGCCTAGATTGCTTTTTCTTGAAAAATCATTTAGAATGTATTTTATTACACATATACCTTGTAACTTTTTAAAAACAGACATTAGTAAAAGTCAGTTATATTGAGTAATAGAAATTGCCTGCCAGCAAAATTTGCCGCTTTTGGTGGAAAAGTGTTTCTAGAAAGACACTGTTTGTCTAAAGAATTAAAATTTAAGGTGTTAGTTACCTTTGCTCTCTTGTCTTCATTCCCTGTGTCTGACTCTTCTATAGACAGGTAAAACAACAAAAAAGAAAGACAAAAACATGAACCAATTCCCTGACAGGCTTTGTTCCCTAGGAACTGATTGAAGCCATCCGTGAAGCGGTTGTGTACCTGGCGCACACACATGATGGTGCCAGAGTGGCCATGCACTGCTTCTGGCATGGCACGCCCAAGGTAAGTGTGCCAGCACTTACCTTGAGTGTAAATATGTAGTGTGGCAGTGAGGGCCATGTCTTATCTGCAGGCTGGATTTGTCTGTCCTTAGGATTTTAGCTCCATTTGGTGTTTGCTGTCTTGTGCATAGACAGCATCTCTTCTTACAGTTGCATCAGGGCCTTACGGCATCACCATATTCTTCAGGCCTGTTACCTCTCTGCTTGAGTAGCAGTCTTGACATTCACCGAAGAGCAGGAAGGGATCCATCAAGCAAGTAAAGCCAGTCTTTATGTTTGCCTTTCGCTTTATGAAGATTTTGAATGTCGTAGGCTCTTTTCATACCTTCCTCGTTATCATATTAAGAGAAGGAGAGGAAGGAAGAGATAATGAATAGTTAGTATTAAGTACTTTGAGGAAAAAAGGTGGAGGTCCATATCAATCACAGAATTTCAACAGAAATGATGAGTGTTTCTTTGATCAATATACTTCTGCCTTCAAACTATAGTTGTGTGTATCTACCATTTCATTAATGGAAATCTATTTTTATTCAACAAATACATATTGAATACTATCTGTATGGCTGACTACATTTGAAGACATTTCAGACACTGGAACAAGAATCTCAGGTCTTATTATAAAAGGTGGTTTCACTAGGTTTGCCTTGTATCTTATAATGTAAGGTTCCATGTTTAAATGTCTAAAGGATCATCACAAACAAGTCTTAAGATTTTACTACTTTAGCTCTGAAAGGACATAGTATATTGCAATTTTTCATTTTGATTGCATAATTATTTTTACTAATGAAAAGTATTGGCACATGGGTAAAGACTTGTTATATAAATTTTTAAAGTGAAGTAGTTTTAATCTATAAAAGTTCATTGAGGCAGTTTTTTTCTCTTTTTAATGAATATTTTTTAAAGAGAATAAAACAAAACCAGTACAGAATCTCAAAACAAAAACAGTACAGAATCTCAAAACAAAAACAGTACAGAATCTCAAAACAAGATGATAGGAAATTAACAATATTTGTTATATTGCGTATTGCTATCTTCAAAGTATATTTTGGTTACTTTTCTCTCATTGCTGAGACAAAATACCTAACGCCCAAAATTAAGAAAGTAAAGGTTTATTTAGCTCACAGTTTGTGGAAGTTTCAGTCCGTACTCAGCTGGCTCCAAGGCAGAGTGGCACATGGCAGAGGGCAACAGTTCATGGCAGCTGAAGACTGCAAAATCAGCAAGAGCAAACTGGAGGAGTAGGGGCAAACAGCCTCTTTCTCTCTCTTACATATGCAGACTATCCACCCTAGGGCTGATGTACCACTCACACCCACAATCCCAGCATTGGATCATGGATCAGTGATAAACTCTAAAAGCCCGCCCCATGACTGCATGAGGCTTTGGGGGGACATCCAGACACAAACCATAACAAAGTAGTTGCTCAAATTACCAGATGTAGGCATGTAAAGTGGATCAAACAGTATAAGCACTAACTATCCCTTTCAATGAACTAATAAAAATTAGTGGTACAATTATTTTCTCTAGCTTGTGTGTGTATATATATATATACACACACACATATGTATATATTGTTTTGTTTTGTTTTTTCCTTTTGAGCAGTTTTTTTCCCTTTCACAATATCTGTAGTACCTTTTGGATCTTATTTATGCTTTCCTTTTTAAGGACAGAAAAGTAATTGTGAAAACAATGAAGACTTACGTCGAAAAAGTGGCTAATGTAAGTAGAGCAAAAGTATATATTTCCTTTAATTATTTTTAATCGTAAATAGAATTCATGTCTTACAGAAAATTTAAAAATTACTGAGAAGAAAATAATTCTCTTGAAGTTTTTAATGTATATGTCTTTTATATAATTATTTATACAAAATAGAGTTCGTACAACATGTATTCTTTTTTCTGTCTTTCTTTTTTTTGTGTGTGTGTTTTTGTTTTTTGTTTTTGTTACTTCTTTCATGAGTAGTACTCACATCCAGGACCTCACACTTGCTAGGCAAACTATGCCAGTGAGCTGCATCCCAGTCCCAGGCCTGTTCATTCTCATTCTGTGTCCCTCTCCCCGTCTCCTCCTCTCTCCCCTCTTTCCCTCTCTCTCTCAACTTAATGTTATATTTTGTGCTAATTTTCCATTTTTAGAAGATATTTTTGGAGGACCTGTTGCTTAATAGTTTCTTTTATGAATTTGTCTAATGCTAAATAAACAGGGGAATTATTGCCCTAATTAAGGTGACTTATATTAGATTCTAGGCAAATAAGGCTGAATTGCAGTTTAAAAACTGGATGCTGGTTTTTCTTACCACCAAAAATACAACAAATTTGTATTTTTTTCTCAGGATAAATTTGCAGTGTGGTCATCCAGGAATTAAAATTTCTGGGTCAGATCGTATGTGCATTTTAAATTTTTAGAGATGTTGTCAATTGCCCTCCTGAGAAGTTGGACCACTTTACATTCCCAGCAACATAAAAGTGTGCTTGCTCATCCCCAAACCTCTGATACTCATGTGATACCAAACATTTTTGCAGTTGTTTACGGGCTAAGTGGAAAACGTTATTGTATTTTCTTAATTATGTATTATGGTCCTTAATTATTACATTTAAAGTCATTTGTACTTCCCATTTCTGTGACCTGACTCTTCATTTTTTCCCCACCTTTAGTTGATTGTTGGTCTTCATATAGGAAGTTCAGGCCTTTTCATTTTCTCCAGTTTATATTTGTAACCATATAATTAGTAATTTCTTCATTGTTTATAATTAAAATTTTATTACCTATTGTATTCATTCGATCTGGCTTGAATGAGTATTGGCTGTTACCAAAAATCCAAGCTCCCTCATTTAAAAAAAATTTTATATAATCATCATCATCTAGGGTACTAACAAGAGTATGCTACAAGCTCTGAAAACAGTTTTTCATTTTCTTCTGTTTTTGTCCTTAACATAAAGTATGTTATTTAAACTCTTGGAGCAATGTCAGCATCATAGAAATAATTGTATTATTTCAAGAAGTGACTATTGTGAAAGCCACTGTGTGTGTGTATGACCTCCTCTATACTTTTTTAAGGCCGTGATTTTTATCTTGTTCTCATGTTCATTATATAATTATATTGTACTCTTCTAGTTTATGTTTTTACTACTTACATTTTAATTATGTAGGATCACTTTAAGGAAATTGGGCAAGATACAATAAATTTATTTGGACAGTATATAATAAAAAGGAATGTATAATTGTTTAACCCAGAGACAACTATTACATTATACTGTTTTGCCTTCCAGAATTTTCTATGTACATGTATTATGAACATTGTGTGTATGTATAATTATATCAAAGTTTGTTTCTTTGTGTGATTTGAATATTCCCTCTCTATATATTTAGTTCCCCCTTCTGAATCTTACCACTTGAATTTTCTTGAGTTTTATTTTCAGTAACTGTTCATTAACAGAATACTTATTTAAACAGGCATTAAATCCTAGTTAGTCTTTGGTATTTAGTAATGAAGAATGTGTTTTTCTGGTTCTTTTTTCTTTTTAAGTCAGTCTTATCTCTAGAATATGATTAACTTGGTCCTGATAAGAAGGGAAGTTCTCTTGAATGGTCTTTATTCATCTTGTTTGCGTGGTGTCGGACACATGGTCAGTGTATTGATAACTGTTTTTTTTGTGGCTCTGTGGGTGGGATAAGAGAAAATTAGATTTTTTTTTTATCTTTTCTGGTTTATAATTTTTATAGGGCCAATACTCTCATTTGGTTTTGCTGGCGGCCTTTGATTGTATTGATGATACTAAGCTTGTGAAGCAGATAATCATATCAGTAAGTAACTCTTGATAGTCTCCAATTTAAGTTAATTAGTGTACTAGCTGTGGGCATCTAGTTTGATTTGCTGTATATAAAGATTTGCCTATGCTTTCTATCTGTATTTTCTGTTACCTTTTAGTTATCTCAGGTAAGTCACATTTTGGAGGTTTGCTCTATTCTTGTGAAATCATATTTGTAAGTTCATATTAATACTGTTTTAAGGTTAAAAACTGGTTAAATGTATGTTTGACACTTATTTTGGATTTGGGCAGCAGGGTTTTTTAGACACTATAAGATAACTAAAAAATGAGCAGAACCTTGTTTAGATTTGATCAGAAGTCAGTTTGTGTGGTATGATAATCTTGTTTAATACCCTGTCCCTGTGAACAAACTGCCTCTGCACAGTTAATCTCTAATAAACACAGTCGTTGTGCTCATTAGAGCTTTCATGAAGAGCTTTTGAGAATCAGATTAAAAGTTACTGCTCATGTTAAAATACAAACTTCCTTTTTACATTTCAGCAGTGTAGTCCACCAATCTAGTGTAGTGACCATGAAGTGGTAATGGTTGAATATAGGTCATTTGCCTGTAACATGGCTTTCAGAAAAACTGAGCTGTCCTCTTGGAAAAATTATGCCAGAGTATTTCTTTCTTTGTTCCTTTTTCTGAATGCTTTATTCTGTGGTCCTCTTTTTTCTTCCTTTCCTTCTGGTACACTGTGGTGTTGAGTATTGGTAGAGATTACAAGAGTGGGGATAGGAAATGACCACAGTGTTAGCATTGCCCAAACTTGGAAATGTTTTGAAAACTACATAATTTATATAGATATAGTCATTCATCTGAGGATTAACCACCCTTTGTGCTTGGTATATATGAATGGGGCCCTTGGAGAAGTCTTGTTGATAAATGGTACTGTCAGTGGAGAAAAAAGTATATCAGCTTATGGAAGGGAAGATCTGTTCTTTTTAGATGCCAGCTGTAGATCCTAGTGTATGTGAGTTTCTCATGCCCTTGCTGTCATTTTCCAACTTTGTGTTTGACTATTTGAAGATGTGACGACTTCCCTTGGGGTAGGATTGTGGGAAGAAGCAAGTTGGCAAGACTTTGATGTCACAGACTGAGTATTTTGACATGTTCCTTGTGACTTTATTAACCTTTAGACTCCAATCAATAATGATTGTTTTTTCTTCTCATGACAGAGATGTGAAACCATAGAATTGGCTGATAAATAAAGTTGTTTCACAAAAATGGAAATGGACTGGGCTATTCAAAGTTCGCTTTTGTGTAATATTTTCATGACAACTACAATTTGCATAACTGTTTCAAATGGATTTCAAGAGAAACCAAACTTTCTTCACAACTTGCCAAAATTGTCTGTTAAGTTAATCTCCAGAAATTTATTCTACTTAAAGCTGCTTTTGAGTTTTAATTCCTGTGCTTATCAGTTGGATTCCCACAGATATTTAACCAGCATTCCTAATGACTCTTACTTAAGGCAGCTTTCCCTGAATGGCCTGATTTGTGGGTCTCTTGCCTCTAAGTGACAAATGCTCAAGGGGTTCTCTATGTCCTTAAACTACGTAGCTAGTGATAAAAGTCTTGAATGTTAATTGCTCTTGCGTTTTTTTTTTCCCACCCATCCACCGCAGAACCTGCCGCAGTGTACAGTGCTTTTGAAAACTAAGAAAGCCTGGTGTTGCTAAGCACTGTATGCAGGAAACCTGGACTTCCCTAAACATCAGATTAAAATTATAGCCTGGTCAGCTGAGCCTTCAGCCTTTCAAAATGGCTACAAATTGCTCTTCACCTACTTTAGTTTCTGAAATAAACTTATTCATAAAGTTTGATCCAGTTTACCCTGAAGTCTTTGGTGTGATGCAGCTGGTTTGACAGTAGTGCTCCCAGGGAAGGTGATAAGTAGATTTACTAGTTGTTTGAGGGTAAATACAGTAATGATGCATATTTTAAAATGTATCTTTAAAATGCTTAGCCTCCTGCTATCTGGCATAAAAAAGTAAAATCTGAAAAATATAGTTTAAGCCTTTAACGTATCCATCCCTAATCCTCTAACCCCCTACCCACTATAATGAATTTAGTATTAATTACTCATAAATATACCTGTGTCCAATCACTACATGTACTCTGTATGTATGTATGTATGTATATCTTCATATTTAAAAATTCTACATAATTGATATCAGTATGTTTCTTTAACTTGCTATTTTCATTTGACTTGATGAGATTCATCATCAGAGGTCAGCAAGCTTTTTTGGTAAAGAGCCACATAATTATTTTGGGTTTTATAGGCCATTTATGGTCTCTGTCTCATAATCCGGTTCTTTTGTTTCTGCTTTTTAGTACCTCTTTAAAGTGTCAGTACCATTCTTAGCTTGCAGGATGTACAGAAATAGAGTGTAGGATGGATTTGACCTATGAAGTATAATTTGCCCACCTTTGTCCTAAGTCATTTATTTTTCAATACCAAGTATTTACCGTATTAATATGTTGCAATTTTTAAATTTTCCCATGTTTAATTTTTTAATAGTTTTATAAACTTATTTATTTCTTAGTAAATTTTGCTATTCCAAATAATCCTGTGAACAATGATGTGTATTTTTTTATGGATACATTAAAAAATTTCTGAGGCATCTGCTTAGCAGAATTGCTGGGTTGCCAGCAATGTTGCACATGTTTATTGAGAGTCGTGTGTCTGTTTTCCTTTGTGTGTGTGTGTGTGTGTGTGTGTGTGCCAGGAATTGAACTCAGGGCCTTGTACTTGCCAGGCAGGTGCTGTGCTACTGTGCTGTATCCCTGGCCCTGTGTCTGTTTTCTTTGTCAGCCACTCTCAAACCTATTGCATTATGCAGTCTTTATAAAAATAGCCAATAAAGCTTGGCTTTGCTAAACATTCTCTTTAAAATAACTGGATTTCTTGAAATGTTGGGTTGAAACTATAGCTTGGTAATTGTTTCTCTTGTTTTCTGGTAAGAGCAATCTCCGTAGTATTCCCTGATCTCCCATCCAGATCCAAGCCGTTTGTATCCTCTCAGGCCCCACTGTCTTTGTCTTTGCCTTTCCCATCTACTCATTTGGTGGTTAATTGCGATCTGATACAGATCACATAGGCTCAGAAACATCCATTGACCAGGCAGGTAAATGAGTGAGGCCAGCCAGGCAGGAGACGAGAGGGGCGGAGTCATAGGGGCTGCAGAGGGCCGCTGGTCCAGGTGGCCACCGCTCACCTCCAGTCTAGCAGTGTGATGGACCATCCCACTTTTTTTTTTTCTTTTAAATTGAGGCAAAACACACATAATATAAATAAATAACACGCGCCATCCTAACCAGTTTTTAGTGTACGGTCAGGTAGTGTTAAATATACTTATATTGCGCAACCAGTCTCCGGATAACTTTTTCTTGAAAACTGAAACCCTGCACCCATTAAATTAGACTTGCTAGTTTTTTGAGTGCAGCCAAAAAGTGGGCCCTGGAATAAAATCACCATATTTTAAAGGGAAACACTCCACAGCCTGGCTGGTGATTCAGGCTGCCCCAGCACTTCCCTTGGTGTTCATTATTTAAATCTCTGATATTTTTAACTTTCCATTAACTTTCCTGGCTTTCCTGGTACAGATTTTAGCTGCTTATAGCTAAAAAGGTTTGATTTCTTTTTGTTCCATGGATTGTGTATACCACTGGCTCAGTTCTCAGTAACTTATATTGCTTTTTGCATTTCTGTGCTCCATGGAAAATGTGTATATGCTCTAATTCTGCTTCCGGTACGCATCTTTGATTCTGACCGTTACCCTTCGTCTAAAGGAGGATTGGTGAAACAAGAGTGCCAAGGAGTCTGGCAAGGGCTGAACACTAGAAAGTCAAAACTGGCCAAGACTGGAGATGTTTGTAGCTCAGTGGTAGAGTACTGGCTTAGTACGTACAAGACTGGGTTTGATCCCCAGCACCCCATAAGTAAATAAATAGGCAAGCAAATGTACTTTAAAAATAAAAAAAGTGACCAACGAAGTCTTCAGGAAGGACATCTTTTGTTCTTTCCATGTTTTCCTTCTGCTCACATGCCTGCTTCATAATATAAGAAATTACAACAAATGGTCCTTTATGTGATTTTCTTTTGTTCTTACAAGGGGTAAGCTAAGCCAAACTTAAAATTAAAATTGAGTTCACATTGTTGGCATTTTCTCTCTTGTGAGGGTGAGGACTTCTGATTCCACCAGTTCTACTTATCTCTAGTTGAGGATGCTGCGTAGTGAAAGGTGTGTAGTAAGTATAACAGTTTGTAGTTGCAGTGTACATTCTCTGATTTGCTTAGGGTAATAGCACATAGTCAAGCAGGTGTATCATTTCCTTTTACAGATACGGGAATTGATGTGCAGAGAGGTTAGAGGATTTGCCAAAAGCTACACTTTTAAAACTCCAGAGACCAAATTTAGCACAAAATCAGCTGTGACTTAGCTGTCTTTTAATTATTTGTATGCAAAGGGAATTGTTAACACTCTCCAGATGATAGTCTAGAGATTTCTTTCCTCTTTCTTTGTAAACCAAGCTAAAGAGGGTAATACCCCATCATATAAGAGCACTTGTATACTGTTTTCTTTATATTTTTCAAAGATTTATAATTTCATTGGGAGGGGAAACCTGGGATGAAAGTGAGATGGAGGAAAGTTAAATACCACATTTTTAGGTAAGCATTTTTGAGTTACATGAAAGTGTTTGTAAGCTTTGCATACTTTTAAAAAAACTTCAAGCATATTTGCAAACCAGGTTAATTTGGGGACTAAATCCTTCAATACAGTTATGCATAGATTTTGTGCATATAGTAAACTTGTAGTATTTTATGTTAAAAAGCAATGTCTGTTTAAGACGTGTGCTAGATTTGTCCCTCGGTGTGCAAAGCCTAGGGGACCACATCACTGGCTTTCCTCTCTGTACACCAAGAAAAGCATTCTCATTAAAAATAAGTAATAGGCATTGTAGTTCACTGTGTAGTCCTGGTTTTGAGTGTACTACATTTCAGTGTCATTTTCATAGGAAAGCAAAGGGTGCTTTTTTTTTTTTTTTTAATACTATGGAAAATGGTCAGACTTAGTGAACATTCTCACCTCTTTCGATAAATTAACAGAATAAATAACAAATAAAAACATCTGTCCTCTTTGAGCTGAAGTTTAAAATAGGTACCTAAAGATATACCAAGGGTCCCCCAGTATATCAGCAGCTAAGCTTCTCATAACATAATGAACCCATTCTGGACTTGTTAACTTAAGGATTATAAAAAAGCTCTCTATCCTGTTATAAATTCTGTATGCTTTTTGTCCTGTCTTCCCTTTTATATTACTGAAATTTTAAGTTCATTTTCCCTAGATGGTTAAAATTACATAACTATTTTGAGGTGTTACATCTATTGGATCTATTCTGGAAAATTTTATATTTTATGTGGGAATCATTATGGTGGGTTCATAAACTCCAGAAGTAGACCTGAGTAGGGATTGGAGTCATGGAAAGACAGGGTCATGTGAAGATCATTTAACTCATTTAACATAATAGATGTACCACTCTCAGCCTCTGTTCCTCGTAAACTTTTATTTATTTATTTATTTATTTATTGGTTTTTCTCTGGTACCGGGAATCTAACTTACGACCTTGCGCACTTGCCAGGCAGGCGCTGTGCCACTGAGCTAAATCCCCAGCCTCCCTCGTAAACTCTTAACAAGTGATAGCTACTATTAATACTGATCAGAATTACATACATTCTACAAACAGTGATGGAGGCTTTGGATTTTAAAAAGAGAAACATGAAACTGGGCACAGTGGCACACACCCATAATCCCAGCACTCTGCAGAACTGAGAAAAGAGGATCACAAGTTAGACCCTGTCTCAAAACTATAAACAGAAGAAAAAAAAGGATAGGGATATAGCGAAGGCCCCAGGTTCATTCCAAAAACTACAAGGGTGGGATTGGGGCACGTGGTGATCTGGACAGTTGCATCTGCTGTGGGATCTTGGATTTGGAAGCGTTGTCATCCCATGGTTGATGACTAACTTAATTTTTAGCTTGGTTCCCTGCATTAAAATTACTAATCTTACCATAATAGACTTTTTGAAGAAGAAGAGGCCCAGCTGTCATCTCATAGAGTTCCTTTCCTTTAGAGGAACTTGTGTGTTCTCTTGGAAAGAGCCTAGTTTCAAAGTCAGGGAACCAAGGCTAGTCAGCCCTGCTTCTGATAGGTCACACCTCTGGCAAGGTGCCTATCTCCTCTCTGTTGCCTCCTCGGTAAACCTGGTGAGTTGAACTGAACTCTTCCTGAGTCAGTTCTAAAGGGCTCAGTCAGTTCTAAAGGGTTTATGGGTTTAGAAACAAGTGTATTCGATATTTATAAAGTTTGTGGTAAGAAATGGGACTCTAGGGGGTGATGATTTTTCTTTGCACTTCTCTTGACAGTAGCTCTCTGCCTTTGAAAACATCAGCTTGTATAGATAGACCAACTTTGCTTTTATTACTTAAATTCAGACCACTAGAAAGGAGGGTCCTGTTCTTGAGTATGTTGGTTGAGAATGTCATACAGGACCTCTGTTTTGTAACTGTTCAGAAGAATCTTCCTGGAGGTTCTCCACCTTCTGTTCTTGTTTTTTACTGCGGTCATTAAACACCTCTCATTTCCTAGGGATAAGCGACCTAACTTTTTAAGAGTCTTTGTCTACTTGTTCCATTTAATAGACGTCCTTAATCTCGCTCACGTCCCTCAGCAGGGACTTCCAAGAGGCACGGTTGTCTTCAAGGCTGATGTTAACCGCTACTCAGTGAGCCCAGCAAATGCTGTCCCTGAGACTAGTGGCCTAAGAAATACTGGTTGTAGTGAATGGTGATTTCTCCCTGAAATATTCTTCAGGTCCTTGAGCTAGGTTAGTTAACATAAATGGCTTGCTTCGTAATACTAGTCACAGCAGAATATTGACTGTGCTCCAAATATAAATCTCTCCATGCATTAATGAGACAATTTGAAAACTAACTCCACATTTGCCATTAAGTGCACTGGGGAGTTAAATGTATCGTATTCATTATCATTCTAGTTCCAGCTGTACTTTAGGAATATAGGTAATGATTCATGTTTGTTTATAATTTATAGGAAATTATCAGTTCCTTGTCTAGCATAGTCAATGACAAATATGGAAGGAAGGTCTTGTTGTACTTACTGAGCCCCAGAGACCCTGCGCATACAGTACGAGAAATCATTGAAGTCCTGCAAAAAGGAGATGGAAATGCACACAGGTAAAAGTCTCGGATTGCTCGTTAATTCTTTTCTTTTTCTTCTTCTTGTTCATTAATTCTGAGTAGCACCCGCTTGCAGAAATCTACTCACATAGGCATACTGTTTCTTGACATCTCTACAGCTTCTCAAAAGATGAATTCTACTTTTTAGGTCATCAGTTTTGACAGATTTTTAAAGTTGTTACATTAAACGAAAATACAGGTATCATGCCAAATGACCTCTGAGTACCTGGCACATAGATGGCATTCCGGTGTGGAGCTTACCATGTATTCAGTACCGTGGAGAATAGAGTTCCTAAAGAACTCTAAACGTGTGTCAGCTTATGAGATGAAGGGTTGTTGTTTGACCTTATATTGGTTTGGTTTAGCTTTCGGGGGGGGGGGGTTTATTGTTGTTGTTTTGTATTGCACGAAGCGGGCTTTATCGAATGCTTGTACTGTGTCAGGCATTACTCAGATTCAGGTTGCAAACACGAAAAGCAACACCCTCAGATCGCCTGCTGACTGTGTGCTCAACAGAAATATAAGTTACAACAGGGTGTGATGTAAAGTTACAGAAGGGTGTGAGAAGCTCCCGAGGTTTTGTGACACTCAGATCACTCTATGTCCTTTGCCATTTATTTTACCTGACTACCTCATTCAACATTTTCCCACAGTAAGAAAGACACAGAGATCCGCCGTCGCGAGCTCTTAGAAGCCATTTCTCCATCTTTGTTAAACTACCTGCAAAGAAATGCCCAAGAGATGGTGCTAGATAAGTCTGCGTGTGTTTTGGTGTCTGACATTCTGGGATCCGCCACTGGAGATGTTCAGCCTGCCATGGATGCCATTGCCACCCTGGCAGCAGCAGAGCTACACCCTGGGGGCAAGGATGGAAAGGTAGCGTGCTGCTGAAAGACAGGAAAGCTGCAAGGGCTTTAAAAACTCCAGCCAGCAAGATGTCACTACAGGAAGTTTTAACAATAATTATCCCAATTTACCTCATGCCAAGAGTACATTTTGTTTTTGGGGCGGGTTTTGTTGGGGGGGGAAGGAGGTTGTTGTTGTCGTTACTGGGAACTGAACTTAGGACCTCTGTTTTGCCAGGCAGGCTCCGTGCCATTGAGCTATGTCCCCATCCAATGGTACTTTTTAAAATTGTGAATTCAAAATGCCACCCATTGTATCACTTGTGTTTCTCAAAAGTGTGCAGTTACTCGGTATTATCTACAGAGTAAAGACACACTGTCACTGTGTCTTTTTTGTCAATGACTGACCCCGTGACACCTTTCCAGAGTATTCCATACCCTTTTGTTTTTGTTCTGAATTTGCTGTGGGTGCTTCCTCCTCCAACCCGATTGCTGCCCCATTTCTCCATTTCCCTGTGCTGTCTGCAGAAAGCTGCGCTCACCTGACACCCCCAGAGTCCTCTGTGAAGCCTTCCCTAAGTTCTCTTCAAACAGATTCTTGCTCATTCTAATCTCTCCTGCCTCTCATTTGAGCCTAGTGTTCTGCATTGCATTTTAAAGTCACTGACGCATGCACTCACGATATGTGAAAGGCGGGGCCGGCACTGCCCTGCCAGTCATTTGAAGGGCACAGCATTTAAATACGCAAATAATTGCTAGTATTGAAAGGAAAGCTATGAAAGACAACGCCAGGCTCTGTGGGATTGTGTAAGAACAGTGCAGTTGAGCCCGGAAAGATGAGTAGCTCAGTGAAGAATGATAGAAAGCTCCGGGCTGAGGGAGCAGCGTGAGCTTCTGTTCTGGAGAAGGTGGGAGTGGGGCGTGTTAGAGAAGAAAAGGCTGGGGTTGGACCAGCAAGCAAAGGGAAAAGAAGGCCGAGGGCGGATCACCAGGACCCTCATCCCACATGGGTTGTGAGCTCCCAAGCTCCCAGTAACACTGTGGGGATCCCTGTCTTCAGAGGCAGTGGCCTCTACTTTCATTGAGTTTCACAAAAGCGTTTGTCTCAGTCTCACAGTCGCCTTTCGGTACTATCCCTAGAATACAGTTCGAGGGTATGAAATAAGGTGTTCAAGTTTATGCCTTTCACACATTAATCAAAACTATAACCTGCTCTGAATGCCTCAAAGGTGCTCATACCTGAAATGACAGGCTCCCTGTCCTAAGGATGGAATCCGTTGGAGAGGCCCGTGCAAACAACGTGTTACAGTGCAGTAATACCTGACTTGTGGTCCTGATCCAGACTTTAGTACTATGGATGGTGTATGCTTTGGCAACAATCACTAGGCTGCCTCATGGTAGCGTTTAGGTGATTAGTAATCCTAAGAAAAGCAGAGGACTGCTGCTCCAGATCCCGCTCCGCTGGCTCGCTGTCCTTCCTCTTCTCCCATCTGTGTAGCTTTGACTGTTAACAGTCGCCACACAACACAACACAGTACTGTTCACAACCTCAGCCCTTGTCTCTGCATCTGAGTCCCCGCAAGAGCAGTGAGGCTTCTCCTGGGACTAGGAAGAAGGCTCCAGGCAGCTTTCTTGATATCTTACTGGCCAGAACTGAGTCGCTTCTACTTCTGGACCAGTCTCTGGCAGAAATAACCGGAGAAGTAGGGCTGTTTGAGATCAGTCAGGATGTATCCCCTGAGAGCAGCAAAGGATATTTAGAGAAGGGGGTGGAAGGGGCAGGGTGTGAGCAGGGAGGAAAGCTGAGGCTGGCAAGGTGCTGTTGAGTTAATAGCTGAGACCTTTTCCCCAGCAGCCATTGTCTGTTACTCATCTTGAGTCCCCTGTAACCCACTGGGCACTTGAAAATGTTTCGCACCAACATGTGTTTGGTTCTGAATAAGAGTGATGCGAGGTAGCGCGTGTTCAGGGTGCTTCTGAGGTGCAGGGTTGGGAAAGAGAAGTGTGCTTGGGCCTTAGAGAAGCCCTGACCCCTGCCCTTCTAGAGCAGATCATGAAGTGAGAGATGAACGCGCAGTGAAAGTTTCTCTGTCAGGGGGCTGTGCCCGTTGTGTCTCATCCTTGGGGAGTGCAGACCTCCCAGGTGCTATGGGAATCGTTGGTGTGGCCCTTGAGAAGGAATGGTATTGACCTGCGCAGCTCTTCCCTGGCCTGCTCATCAGGTAGTTTGGTAAAACGTATTTTAAAATTCAGCATTAAATTTTAATATTTCTGCTGTAGTGTTCTGCCCGGAAGGTTTATTTGTTCCTCAGAACTGCATGTTACCATGGGAAACAGGGCCAGCATGATTGGAGGTGAGGAGTGTGGTGGTGCTGATCAGCCTGGAACCCCTGAAGCCTCGTCTGCGCTTCCGTGCTGGAGCTGTACCCTCTTGCATAACCCTGTTCATGTCAGCGCGGGGAGCAGCGGGGATCTCTGGCCCCTCTAGATAGGAGCGGTATTCTAAGGATGTTTATAGCATTGTGGAGCCGAAACCCCATTGTGTCTTTGATCTGCACGTGGTGATGTAGATTAAATTTGGCTCGAGGCCCGGATGTGACCAGGTTTTAGAATTAACATATTCTTGATCCCTCGCAGCTTCATGTTGCGGAACATCCTGCGGGACATCTAGTTCTCAAGTGGCTACTGGAGCAAGATGAAAAGATGAAGGAAAGTGGAAGAGAAGGTAGGCTGTGCATTTTGACTTTCTCTTATGTCTGAAGCAGAATCTTTGTCATTCTTGGCATCCCGGGACTTTACACTGGCCATGTAAGTTCGCATGAAGCTTGTCAAATGTTTAGAAAAGAATCTGTGAGGAATTACTTAGTCATTGCTAGTAATGCTTCTTCTAGAAACTTCTGTCCAAGTCATTATTTCTTGCCCACCCTCCCTCACTCCTCTCTTCTCTGCTTCTTCAGAATTTCAGGCCAAACTAGGTCAGTGCCCTGCAATGCTGTTCTGTTTCCTGAGGATGGTACGGCATTATCCCTAGTTGAAAGGCATGATTTTTATGTCTAGTTTTGATGAAAGAGTAAGCAAAAGAAAATTATCCCCATCAGAGAATTTTGGACGGTTGCCTGTTTATTTGGCAGTGAAATCCATGTGAGTGAAGACAAGCCGGTCCTTGGCACTTCCTGGCTTTCTGTAAGCCTTACAGCTGCTCTGTAGGAACTGAGCTGTAAAGAGGAGGACCGCCTCTTTTCTGACTGGAATTGCATACCATTCCCTTTTTTGTCCTGTCTGTTTTTGTTCCTGAATTCAGACTCCGTCTGGTGTGTAAGCCTCTAAGGAGAGTTCCCCCACTCAGCACAGTTTGGACTGTTACTGTGGCGGGAAGGACGACAGCCCGGGGGTTTACTCAAGGCAAGCTGCATTTCAGTGGCCACTCAGTATGGGAGTAGAGCTGTCGCTTCTCACCTTACCTTTAAGAATAGGCTAATTTTCACTGCAAAAAAAAATTTTATGTATATGTAAAAGAGGATGCTTGTAATATTGAAAGAAAATAAAGTACTGTAACACCTTTTTCATTATCAAAGAAGTTCTTGCAAACTTGAGTTGATGCCAGAGAAGTTGTCAAAGTCCAAGGAATGGTCAAGTGGTTTTTCTGTCTCCTAATGGAAATGTGCTCAGAGCCCTAAAATATGCGCATCTGGGCCTCATGTGTTTGTCTTTTTCATCTCGCACTAAATGGGTGTGTCTGGCAGTTTTGATTATCTGTTGCTGTGTAGGAAGCCACCTCAAAACTTAGAAGTTTTCAAAACAGAGTCAGAGTTTGGTATAGCTTGCCTCTGCTCTGCTTTTCTGGCATTGCCTAATAGACGTATGTGTAGGACAGGAGACAGGGTAGTTATGTTTGGAAAACACGAATTGCTTTACTGACTTACCTGTCACCCTTTAAGCAGGTGCCGTGAAAGGCTGGTAAGCTATAGGCCCATGGCTGTCCCTACATTTGGGTATCTTTGAAAGAATTGTGCAGGCAACCGAACCCAGCTCGTTGCTGTGAGGATAGGTTATCCCTTCTGTCCCTGCCATAATCCTAGCTATTAGAATTTCTTCTTAGTCTAACAGTGGGCTACACTAGATGGCACAGCGAGTGAGTCATCCCAAGACCTTGGAGTCAGAAGTACTAAATAAGATGAGTGGTATTTTTGACGTGTGGCTATCTAAGCATTGTCGGGAGAAATTGCCAAGAAAAAGCTCAAGTATTTAATCTTCAGTCGCTGTGTTCATGGCACCTTCTGGGTAAGCATTCCCTACGAGGGAAGACTTGGTTTCAGCCAAAGTGCTGCTATCAAACATTTACTTTCTAAATAACTTTCAGATAAAGGTCAAATCACTCAATACTGCAAACATGACCAAATAAGCATTCTTTAAGAATTCGTTTTTCTTGAGTATTTACCAGTAACCCTAGCTTAGGGTTTGAGTTAGAATTAAAAGAAATGTCTGTACTGACACATTTTATAAACTGGCACTGGAATTTTCAGTGTTAAGGGAGGTTGAGTAAAAAGTCTTGTTATTAGCTTTTTTTATTAAAAAGTACTCGCAAGCTTAAGGGTACTGTGAAAGGTTACTGAGTCCCAGTGTATTTTACAGGTTGTTTTGCAAGAACACTCGTAGAACATGTTGGTATGAAGAACCTGAAGTCCTGGGCCAGTGTCAATCGGGGCGCTATTGTTCTTTCCAGGTATGTGCAGTGTGCATCTTCCTGTGCAAGGGAACTGTCCTGCTACCCACACGTCTGCACCTGTATTCCTCAGTTCTAGGGTCTGTTCCCAGAGGCCTGATACTGCTTTCATTACACCAAAGAACAGCAAATGACAGCTTTTTCAGTTTGTCCTTAGGATTTCTTTTACACTGCCATCTTCTGGATATCAAAGTTCACAAATTTGTGGCACTTGTAATACATACTGATTTAACTATTTATGATTTTGACAAAACTATCTTTTTTGTTGTTGTCATTTTTATACTGGGCCCATGTCTAACTCAAAGACATTCTATCACGGAGCTATATCCCCAACTCTTGTGTGTGTGTATGTGTGTTTTAAGGCAGGGTTACTTGCTGGTTATCCAGGCTTGGCTTGCACTTGTGATCCTCTTACCTCAGCCTCCATAAGTGCTAGGATTATATGCATGCAGTATGCAGGTCGTGTCCCAGTGAAAACCTTGAGAGTGCTGTTTTTTAAGTCATGCCCAACTTTACATGCAGTTTTCTTTTTTGTGGACTCCAAAAGGATTACACAATCATTTGTTACAGTAATTTATGTGCTAGTTGTTTGTTTCTAACTTAAAATGAGAGAAAACTGATGATGTGCAAATCGAGGCCCATCTTGTATATTGTTCTCTGGACTTGGTAGCATTGCGTTTGTAGTTTACAGGTCATTAAAATTTCTGCATTTTATGAGCAGATGAAACCCTTCTGTTAAGCACATTCACTTTATAAGAGTTGTGTGTTGATGTGAAGCAATCACTGTTGACTGATGTGTACCGAGGTTTTGGAAAACATACATTAGTATGTTTTGCATTTCTCACCATATTTTACTTGAATTTGCTATGCAATTGAACTGTGTTGTTCCGTCAGTTTAAATATTTCTTCAATATATAATTTGATCTAGTGCATGTATGATCAGAAACAACACACAATAACATTTATATCTCCCAGTAGATCAGTATCTCCAAATATTTGGATACTATCAAAATGATAGTTGTTTATTTCTCATTAAAGTTAGTTCATTTTCCAGTTCATGTTGAACAGTCAGAGTTCATTAACTGAAACATGAAGTTTTTTGTTAGGAATTTCTTTACCAGGCGTTTGAAATGTTAACACCTACTGACACCTTCTTTCATTACACTCAATTAAGTAGAAATTTCAGTGATAAAATTAATTTATAAAGGTGCTCATCAATCAGAGTCCTTGGGCAAATGTCAAAAATAAAGATATCCCAGGTTATTTTGGAGCAGGTGAGGAACATATGAAATACTTGAGGTCCTAAATGGAAATTGAACGAGATATAACTTCACAGTGCAATAATCGTTTTGTTTGGTTTCTAAACATTGTGAGGAGTTTGACTTAGTTGGTAAAGTTCCCTGCTTGTTTATGTTTTACTTAAAACTCATGGGAGTTTGGGGGAAGTTTTTGATGTTGTGTGTTCTCTTCCTGAGTTTTTTTATACCAACTTGAAAAGCAATTTTGGTGGAAAGACAAAAGCAACTTTGTATACTAGCTAAAAAGTAACTCAGGGAAGCAGAATTCTCTAGTATCTAAAAACACTGGCTCTGGATAGACTGCTACATTCCTACCCCACCTCATTGTGTAGCCTTAAGAAAATTAGTGATGTTTTTCCTATATTTCTTGGTTGGAAAATAAGGTTAATAATAATCCTAAAGTTGTCATGAAAACTGTGCATGTAAAATTTCTCTCATTACATCTGACATGCTCGATAAGTATTAACTTGCATTGGTGTTACCCATTATGTAGCTGTATTTATCCAAGTTGTAAAAAATAAAAACTGAGCCACAAAGCTGTTTAAGGAGCACTTTGCTTTTTGACTTTTTTAGCCTTCTGGGTAGCAGGTTGTGCTGTCACTTGGCCCCTGGAAGAATGGAATGCTACCAGGTGCCAGTTGACATGCTGTCTGTTGACATAATGGAAGTTATTAGGACTGGGGACATCTGAAAGTACCAGATGATTTCCTTCTAAATATGATTCAGACATCATCATTTACGTGTGGTCCTGAGGAAGTAGGGAGAGACAGGAAAGTCAGTCCTGATATTATGTAGTCAGGTGACCATGACCAAGTCTTATTTAAAGAGCAATGGGGTGCTCTTCCCGGTCTGCAGGATTCTGTTCACTTTGGTGTTGGAGTGCTCCAGCAAGGTTGTAGAAAGCAGAGGCTGGGATTTTTTGGTTCAATGTTATTGTCATCTCTGGCTTTAGACACAAGACCATTGAGCTTCTGAAATCAACACTGTGAGGCCCGGGAGTGTGGCTCAGTAATCTTAGTATGTATGAGACCCTGGGTTCAAATCCCGTACCAAAACCAAACAAGCCTTTGAGGGAGAAGATGAGTCCTGTTTTTAATTTCATTCTGCAAATCAGGAAACAGTCCTACAGAATTTAAATAGCATCTTCTTGGTTGTGTAGCCATTTAGTAAGGGAGAAATTTCAAACCCAGTCAGTGATTCTTGAAGATAAAACCCACTCCCATCTTCGTCTGCGTGCTGTAGATAGAGCGTTCAGGAAGTGACTATCAGCATTCACGCTCCCCACCTTGCCTCTTCGTGCATGTTCACTTGGGTTGAGTCAGCTCTGTTAACGGGTTTACAGTCTAGACAGGGAAGGAAAGATAAAGAGTGGAGGTAGAATAATTTTAATGCAGGATATAATTAAGTCCTAAGATAAAGGTAATAAAGTCTGCTTACGTAACTCTACCTTCAAGGTTATAAACTTTTTTATATGGTTTTAGAATATTTAGAATATATAGAATATATGGTAGCCCACCCCATTCATCTGGTGAATAAAAAAAAAAAAATACTGCATATAGTTACAGGGCTTGACTCGCAATTAGTGTATTCTTTCATACTGCGGGTACAATAGCATTGTAGGTTATCTAGGGTTTCTATGAAATTTAATTTTTGTTAATTTTTTTCTTCTCTTCCTCAGCCTTCTACAGAGTGCTGACCAAGAGGTTGCAAATAAAGTCAAAGCTGGACTGAAAAGCCTGATTCCCACATTGGAAAAAAACAAAAACACCAGCAAAGGAATAGAAACTCTACTTGAAAAACTGACCTCATAGGTGGGAACAGTTAAGAACAAAATGGAATCATTTTTCCCACTCTCTGTCCATTTTTCCCACTGCAGAAAAGCAGGGTGAGGGGCCACCTCACTGGTAACTTGGGAGCTCTATACATGTGTGTTTTTTCATGAGAACCAATTATATATAAAATTATATAAAATGGTCTTTTCTTTTTTAACCTAGCTATCTCCTTTATTACTGTAATAGACCAAAGTGTGAGACAGTACTGTTGATGGTTCAGCTTGGTGGAACTACATGTGTATGAAGGATTGTTGGATGAATTGGTTACAAGTAAAGACACCTTCAGTGAACAGTAGTCAGAGAAGGTGTCCTGGGGGAGGGGGATCATGAAAGGACCATCCTGCCAAGGGAAGGCAGGATACGGAAAAGAAGAGCCAGGGAGAGTCCTTGGTGGGAGTAGCAAGTGGGAATGAATGGTTTTTAGCTGAACTTCAGAAAGCCTTGGGGGATATCCTGCATTTCTAGCTGTTGCGTGGATCGAGTTCCATGTCAGGTATTTTTTTGGATACCCACTAAAGTAATGTGTATACGTCGAGGAAAATGTGCTGGGTGAATTGGAGGATCACAGTGGGTAGGATCAGGATCACTGGGAACAGTTCTCCTCCCTGGATTTGAGGGTTCCAAGTAAATGGCTCCTCGTGATGAGACACTTCTTAAAATAGTCAAAGCTTTATAGATGGGGCTCAGGGTGGGTAACTCGGTGCTAAAGCACACTTAGCTAGCATGTGTGAGGCTCTGGGTTCCATTTTTAGCACCACAAAAAAAAAAAATGAAAGAGAGCCTATAGAGAGTTTGCATAAACTTGTTACTGTGCAGGAGCTTGCAGGTGGGATATTAGAAGGGTTGGTAGATCAGGTGGGCCCACTTAGCCATGCTGCTTTTGTGACAGATCCTCCGAGCGTTCTGATGTCACTGGACACCTGCTCAGGTCTGTCACTGCACTTGGGCCCGTGAGAGAATTCGCTGGGCCTTTCCTGTCCAGACTGCAGGCTTGCAGGACTCCTCCCAGTGTAAAGCTACTGGGACTGCACCACCTGCTGTCCTACCAGGGCGCACTGAGCTCTTCCCAGAGAGCAAACACCCGAGACGTACTTGTAACTTACCATGCAGGTCTCGGGGTGTGGGATGGGACAGCTGGAGGAATGGGGATAGGGTAAAGAGGTGAAAAGTACTTTCGCCCCTACTTTATCCATTGTCTCGCCCTCTTCAGAACGACTTTCAGTTATTTTCAGCCCTGGTGAATTTCTAAGTATACTATTTTTGTAGCATGTATTTCTAATGTATTGGTTTCAGGTATTTTCTTGACTTTCTATTCCACAAATACAGATCAAAACCTTTACCACCACCGCTTCCCCCTCTTCTCCCTTCCCTGTAGAGCATTTGTGAGGAATCAAAGGGTTTATGTTACTAGACCTAAGCATTCAGTCAGGCAGTGAATTGTTGCATTTTCTCTGCCATTTTATGTCTCCAGGAATCAGTAGTTGTCATACATGTTTTTATTTAGTTAGTTTTCTACATTCTATCTTTAATTTTTCCCAGACTTTGCACCAGATTTGCTTAAATTCTTCTCTTACAGCTCCATTGGCAGCTCCCCAACAGCCATTCCCCTCTTTTCAGCCTGATAAGCCTCCCAGGTTGTTCTATTGTGTCTTCCTGTCCACGTGATTCAGATCCTGACTGGTAGAATTCATTTTTTCTCAACCACTCGTCTCCCATGGGTCATGCGTTTGATGAAGTTACTCACCCAGCCATACGCCTATGTACCTTGTATGTCTTGTGCAAAAGAGTACTGTTGTCAGCTAATCCCAAGGTTCTGTGTTTTAAGTGATTGATAGTTTTAAGAAGGAGCGCAGCCGCAGGCTGAGAGGTGATGTTGCTGGGAAGTTTCTGGTCTCTGGACGCACGGGAAGAGTCTCTTCTCTGTTTACCAGCTTGGGCTTGTGAGCGCAGGGTGGGTCCCAGAGTTGTTGTACCGTCTTGCAGCTGAGAGACGGTAGCCAACATGTGGAAGGTAGGTGAGCAAGAGTGGAAAGAATCTAGAACTTTGATGATATGAGCCACTGTGCAAGCCACCTGAGCTCTACTGAATGTGAGAAACTAGACTCCTCCTTTAGTTTAGGCCATTGTTAATTGGATCTTTGGAAATTTGCAGCCAAAAGCATGCCAAATCATCTCAGTGTAATTTGCATACTCTCCAACTCTTTGAGACCGCACTTGGAAGTCATTTAGCACTCACTTTCTCCTGGAAACACCAATCCTTGCTTTCTGGATGTCCTAAAGAACTGCTGGACCTTGAGCATCATTCTCCTGGGTCTTTCCTTTGTCCTAGGTCAGTTGAGGGTTCTTTTACTCAACTCAGAGAGAAATCATGAATTGGCAAACTACAGCACGGTTCAGCATCCTTGATGCCAGCCAACACTGGTTGCTGGTCCCTAGTTTCTAGCACTCTTTTGAGCTAACCATTCCTAGTGTCTGTAACTCTTTCTCTTAAAGTAACTGCTCTGTCCATGCTACTCAGGATAAAAATTGGTGGTAGATTCACAGGACCTTCCAAGCCCACACTACCCAAGAAATGAATCATAAGGAGATACACAGGAACACTGGAGGAAGGTTTTGTTTGAGCAGATCCTGTGCCACAGCATCGGGGAGAGGTGTGTGAGTACACCAGACAGAGCCTAAACCAGTCTTGGCTAACCTTTAAGACACTAAGTGCCAAACTGCAACTCAAAACCCACTTGCTTACCACAAAGTTCCAACACTGCATTTAAACCTGGATACTGAGGTGTTAGCTTAGTAAAAACAACTCATACATTAACATCTTTTGTCCTAAAAGAAAAACACATTAACAAATATGCCATAGGTTCGCCACTTAAATCATCCAACCCCCTAGAATGTATGAGGAGAGTGCTGCTTCTATAGCAGGCCTGTGATTGGTCCAAGTTCACCCCTGCAAGTGTCTAAATTTGAGCCTGCTGGTTGGTTCAAGCCTTCTGATCTGTGCATATTGATTGGTCCAAACTCAATTCTGCTTGTTTCAAATTCAAGCAAAGCGGACATCTGGACCAGGTGTGGTATGTCCAGGACAGCTGTATCTGTCATGGCGGTGGAGTACAGGAGACACCAGCTGTTTGACAGCTGTCCCATCTCTAAAAAGTGGCATAGCTGAAACTAGGAAATCTTCACGGGGTTGGCTGTGTCAATCATAGCTTATTGGAGCCAGCGAGGTCTGGAATGTTAATAATGGGCCCTCCTCTGCCATGCTTGGTTGGGTTTCCCTACTGCTTCAAAGAGGCTGCAGCAGTTGGCTCTGTGCTGGAAGGCGCTGCTGCCGTCATTCAAGCTGCACCTTTTCTCAGAGCTGCCCTGAGAGAGGCCACAAGGAAACCTGAAGTGCAGTGGGAGGGCCCTGAGGCAAGCTGTCCGAATGGAAGTAGGGAACAGGGTGTGACAGCTGTAGACAGAATGTGCCAAACCACGCCCACCACAGGCGTTAGGGGAGAAGTCCTCCTTCTCTGCCTTCATTTCTTCTATGGAAAGCCTTTTCTGTGATCCTGTACAGTTTTCTGTCCTACCACCTTTTTTAATGGGTCACCACTTTTGAAAAGCTTTCTAGGAGAAAAACATGTGAGGTAAAATTTTAAAGTTGTTCCAAATCTTAAGATCTGTTCTACTCTTTCACATCCAGATACTTAGTTCAGCTGGAACTCGGGTTTAATTTTGCCTCAGAATTTGAAAGCTTTGGTTGATAGTGTCTTTAGTGTGCAAAGTTGCAGTGGAATTCCAGTGCTGGCATTGTTCTCAGTCTTTATGTGTGGGTGTTGGGCAGGGATACAGTTCTTTTTAAACTTACAGTGCTTCAAATCCCCGGCCTTCTCATGTTTCAGGGTCACGTGCGTTGGTACGTGTCACGTACATCACGTACGTCTCCTTTCCATTCTTCATGCCGGGCACTTGGTGAGCCATTGTCATCAGAAAAGCCAAGCCCTTTCTGTTCAGGGAGACGGTTATGTCCTGTTTCTCCAATTTTTCACTCCCTTCCTCCCCTGTTTTGTCTTCATGGAATTCCTGTTACTATATTCAGATTTGAAATGCTGCTTAGAGTCTCTGTATTTTTTTTTTCCTCTTCTGTTTTTGTTTCACTTTCTGAGTAAGGTATGTTCTCTGCCAGACTTCCAGTGAAATGCCTTTTTCTTATTTCTTAAGTGCACTGTGTCCTGTCTCTGGGAATGTTCTATTTTATCGGGAGTGTTGTATTTTATTGAGGATGTTGTATTTTACTGGGGGTGTTGTGTTCTGTGGTGGTTCTGTTTTACTTTGCCTTTTTTCTGTTGTGCTGTTTGTAGTGGTCTTGGTGTCCGAGGCTTGCCTGGAGATCTGTTTGACTTACATGTTGCAGATATTTGAAATTGATGAGAAAGACTGCAGGCTTTTCTTGCTCTCCTCTGCTCTCTGTACCGTGTGGTGTGGATCCTGCTGTTTCACCGGGGTCCTCCAGATGTCAGTGTCTGTAGGCTCTTTCTCTGAAGCCGTTCGGTGCCCTCTGGAGAGCAGTCCTCCTGCACCCAGCATTCCAGTTGCTCAGTGCTCTGTGTGTAAGTTTTAATGAACCAGCTCGCTTTCCATACAGGTCCTCTCCCTCATGCTCTCACACGCGGTCTCCCAATGTTGAGCAGCTGAACCAGTGTAAGTCCACAAAATGCACCTCCAGCTCTCTGCCCCGGGTTCACCCTAGCCTTCCCCAGAAAGGGGCACCTCTCGTTGCTGGGATTTCCTGGCACACCCTGGTGGGAACTGCCCTGCTCCTCTGCCTGCATTGGACCTTCAGCACTCTCTGGTCTCTGCGGCTTCTTGCTCTTTCAGGTGTTCATTGCTGTTCTCACCCGTGGATGGCTTCTCTCTTGTTTACTTCATTGCTAATGAATTTTTGCCATTTTTATCCTTTATCCTGTACTACTCTTTCTGCAGGCACAGAGAAAAATACACAATGCACCATTTTTAAGTGGCAGTCTACAAATGGCTTTATACAAAATAAAACAACAGACCTGGTTCCCTGGAGGGCTTATTTTCTGTGGGAGAGCTTACTAGATTTTAACATTTCCTTAATTTGAAAAGTTAACTTATTGCAGTTTATAATTTTCGTCAACTCTACTTTCTGCAGGGATCATATGTTGCCCAAAAGGAAGGAGAACCCTGCTTTCCTATTGCCTGGCATAATAAGCATTTCCATAACAGACTAAGCACCTAGAAGACGTGGCTTCTTGCATGACTGGACTCAAAAGACTGGCTCTTTAACATACAAGATAGCACTTCTGTTTGTATTTTCAATAAAATTTTCAAAAAGTTACATCTTGATTATCACAGATTGATGTCTTTTAGAGTAGGTCTTGCAAAGATGAAAAGGTGTGTGTTCGGAATAATGATTAAGAGAACACAGGTTTTCCGAGTGCCAGCAGTTAGTATATGGAGCCAGTTATACTATCTCTAGGCCAAAACTAATGAACTAAACAAACAAAGCCACTGTCATTTAAACTTTTTTCACTTGATATTGTTTATCCTAAGAAAACAAGTCTGTAATAATCTCCAACTTTTCTAAATTTGAAATGCTATCAAGTGCCCCAAATTCTTCCAAGATGAATTTTAAGATTTTAAAAATAATACCCTCACCTAGGAAATGCAGTGTGCTGTTTGAATTGCCTGTCTGTTATGAGTAACTAAAGTAAATAACTTCTCTGCATTCAGGAGTGTGCAGACAGACACTGACTTTTGTGTGCAGTACATATTTGGTTCGAAAATAGTGCCTTGCAATATGCTGATGCCTCCACACCCATCCTTGGGATAGAATGGAGTGGAGTCTTTCATAAAAATGAAATGGTTTCATTCATTTATGAAAAAGGTTTTATCCAATTTGTAAGCATGGACTTCTGCCCACTGCTGAATGGAAGTGGACAAGTAGATCTGCAAAAAAACGTGGGAATGAGAAATTTTGGCCCATGGTCTCTTGCTTTTAGGGAGCTAATTATATCTTGGGAGGAAATGATCAGCTCTTAGTAGTGCCTCGTATGTGATGGAAGGGGATAGGAGCCTGGTAAGGTCATGAGAATCATCTGACTTTGCTCTTGGTGACTATAATTAAGCATAACGAATAATTTAGATGTTTTCAATGACTTCCAGTTGCTTGAAAACAGACAGTCCTTTTGGATGGAAATCCTCTTGCATTTAAAACTCATTTCTGTTGATCAATCTTGCAGTGAAGACATACTGACTTGATGTTACTTCATTTAGCAGTAGACAGTGATGTGAATTTTAAAGACCAGTCTAACCGCAGGAAGGCACTTTTGAGGAAATAGACAAGCTGCGGACTTTGGTTTTCATACAAGTTCAGCTGTTCTGCACCATCTCTATTGTTCAGCGTCTGAGTCTCTTTATAAAATCACATCTGTTGGAACCCACTCCACTGGTAACAATAAGCTGGTGGATATGTTTTTGTCTGGGTAGCATCTCTAGGAGTTCTTCCGCATTTCATAGTCTTCTTATCTGGGAGAGAGGTGACTGTCGTAAGCCAGGTCTCCCAAATCACAGTAGTGGATGAGGTGCTATAGTAACATCAAATCAGAATCTGTTGTGGGACTCACTCTAGAACATGGAGAGTTTTAGAGCTTTGAGAAACTGAAGGAATGTTCTTCCTTCCCCTTAGATCCCAAGCTCCTGAGACTCTGCCTGGACCTGCCTGCCTGGATGTTACCATATTTCATCAATTCAATTCTGAACACTTTCCCCCCACGTTTTAGCAGATCTTTCAGCGCTCATCTTCAGTGGCATGTTAACATGACCAGTGTTTGATTAGCCAGCTTTTTATCTTAGTGACAAATAATGGTGGCTCTTAAAGTCAAAGCATATTACACTTGGTAAAATACAGTATTCCAGCCTTTCTGCTCTTAAATCCTTCCACAACTCTACATAAGCCTGGTTTGCTTTCTGTAGTACCTTTTCATTGCTCAAAAGTCACCTGTGTGCTGGACCCTTCTACAGGCAAGCAGGATTAGGGTAAAGTGTCCTCAGCAGCATCCTTGCACAAAAATCACACCCCTCTGGAAGATAAAAGTCAAAAAAGCAGGGACAGTGTAGGACAGTGCTGGGAGCACTAGGCCGGGGCCACATTATGATTTGAAGCCTGGCTCTGTAGCTGGGCAAGTCACCCAGCCTCTGCTTCCATTTGCTCATCTGTCAGACGAAGACAGCACACACCTCGCCATGTCGTTGTGAGGAGCGAATGAGGTTATATTTGTGAAGCACCTGGAACTGGACCTGGACCTTTCAGGGCTCCCACTGAGGGTCAGTCTCCTGTAAGTGCGGGTAGAATCACGAAAGTGTTGGAAGTAACCGGAAAGGCCCCCTGTGACAACTCTGAAAGTCATGACTTTGAAATCAAATAAAATGTGCATCCGGCAGATGTTTTGGATTCAGCATTTCAGTGGCCCCAGCCTCTGCACGCAGTGTTCAAAGTGAGCTGAGCCCTACTTTGTTTGTTTGTTTTGAGACAGGGTCTAGCTCTAATTCACGCTCCTCCTGAACCCACTGTGTAGCCCAGGCTGGCCTTGAGCTTGTGGCAACCCTCTTGCCTCAGCCTGCTGAGTGGTGGGGTTGCAGTCATGTGCCGCCACCGCTGGCTAGCTGAGTCCTCGGTGTCCTTTGAGCTAGTGTCTGGGTAAGCACGTTTGCGCACCCCTGGCAGTTGCTTCTCCCCAGGGGCTAACAATCAAGGGTGAAAGCACTTGAGCCCAGAGAGGCTCATTTTTAAATGCAGATAACCCTGGTAAGAATAGCACGGTTAGCTGTCACCTGTCACACCTTCCTGTGAGTCTGTCACCTTAAGTAGACAGCAGAGAGGGACATGTTAGGGAGGTGGGTGGGGAAGGGGGTAGGTTGAGGTCCCTTGCCTGGCTCTGTGGGTGTAGGTAGCATAGAAGTGGGGGGCTTTACCCTGCACAGTGGTGTTAGCCTCCAGAGAAGAGGTCTGGGTCAGAGCGGGACGCACAGTGAGCTGTTCTGTGTAAGCAGTGGTCTTAGACCCTGCGGAGAATGCGTACTCTGCAGCAGTTGGCGTCAGGTAACTCGCTAAGCAGGTGACTTTGAGCCTCACTTTCTTCACCTATGAGGCACAACGCCTGCCTAATGCGCTCCCCATTCGTGTGTGACCTGACTAATTGATTCCCTGGGTGTGAGAGGCTGGAGCAGCAGCACAGTGACTAGCCCTCAGGTTTTTGCAGCGTGGCCCTGGGTCTAGCCAGGGACGTGGTCAGGTCCCAGTCTCCAGGAACCTCTGTTTTTTTCAATTGTAAAGGTAAGGATAATATCTGAAAATCTAAGGGTGCTGGGTTCAGAATCAAATAAGGTGGCACATGTGGAGGTGCCTCGGAAAACATGGTAGATTTTTGTGATTCCTGAGATAGATCAGATATTCCTTGCTTGTTTTGTCCCCACACTGTAGGATTATAGTTTACAGATTAAGAAGAGAACAAAAATAAACAAAAAACTTCCCTAGTGCTATTAACATAAAATTATCCAAAATCTGGAAGGGAAAAGATTTATCCAATTCAAACTCATACTGCAATACAGTCTGCAAAGGCACCTGGTGGGGTGGGGGTGGGTAACTTGCTTCAACAAACTGTTTAAGGAGGATTCAGACTCTGGAAAGGTGGTTACTTGCAAATAATTTGTGTGCAGTAGTAGAGATGGCCCCAAAATTAGTTTTGTTGTCCTGTCAGGTACTACCTGATATTGATCTAACTTTGCAGTCTTATTCCAGTCATCTTCAGTTTGTTGAATAATATGTATTGTGTATGTATGTGTGTGTGTGTGTGTAATTTCAGCCTGTTCTATCTTCTTTTGAACTAGTTTTACCATCCTTTTTCTCATTAATGTGTTATATAAGTCTTGGATTCATTATGTATTTATATGAGAATCATGTTTAGTGTTTGGAGAATAATACTTTTGACATTGCTAAATTCCTTTTTGTCATTTCTCTGTGGTGCTTTAAATCTGCTGTTTTCAACCTCTCAGCGCCCCCACACCTAGATCTACTTATTCCTTCCTGGCGGTAACGGATTTCCCTCATAGGAGAAGCAAACTCTGCAGTTGCCGTTTTGTCAGTGGGCGCCATAACGTGACTCATGTGGAGTGGTGTTCTGTTTCATGCAGATTACATGTTAAGTTTAGATTGTTTTGAAGGAAGCTTTCGAGATTTACAATTTTAGTTACTGAATAACATGAAAGCTTGAGATTTTTAAGGAAAAATTGCATAATTAAGGAAAGCAAGGAATTGTGGGAAGAATCTTCTCCAAGATCTTCCTCTAGAAGACCTAAATTATTTAATTTTGCCCATACGCAATGTAATTGAATTGTTTGCATCAAGAAATGCAATGAAGGAAAGAACAGACGTGATGGGCAAGTTTATTTCAAGACTTAGGTGGGCAAAAGGTATAAAGGGATACTTCTGTGACAGGGAGCAGCAAGTTAAAACACCTGGAGAGGTTTCTTAAGGTTCTGCTAAGACCAGAAGAGTCAGAAAAAGATGTGAAATTCCAACAGTAGGAGTAAGTTTGCAGCCCATATTTAAGTCAGCAGTAAGATGCAAAAATTACAAAGTTAATGCAGAAAGAAAATTATCTATGTGCATACATATGATGTGTCTCTCAATCTCTGGGATTTTTTATTTTTTAATTCTATAAGGTAGCTTTCCTCTACTGAACTTACAGATGTGCGCTCAGACCTATGTATCTGAAGATCCAACCAACTGGGGACCAAAAATACTTCAAAAAATATGTGTTTGTACTGAACATGTACACTTCTTGTTGTCTTTTCCTAAACAGTACAGTTGTAACAATTTTTACATAGCATTTTTATTTTAGGTATTATAAGTAATCTACAGGTGACTTAAAGTGTATGGGAGATTTGTACAATTTAGAGTTAGTCTCTAAGAAAAAAAAATGATGAACATTAAATTAGGCGGTGGGCTCTGGAATGCCCAGCAGCAGGTTTTGGTTATATACAAATACTGCACAATTTCTACATCACAGTTCGGGCATCTGTGGATCTTACGTTATCCCAGTGGGTCTGTCCTTTGGAGACCCAAGAATGAATATATTTCACGTTCCTCTGACCACTTTAGTGGGATCAGTGTTGCTCCTGGCTTCATTCTCTGCCTCTTGCCTTCCCTGTGTATGCCAGGGACTTGGTTCTGGTACAGGTTGAACAAAGGGGAGACCTAGACCAGCACTTTGGGGTGGTCACCTCCAGTGACGTAAGCTTTGGGAATACCCACCCTCTTCTACATGGGCTGCTATAGGGAGAGATTTTCTGACTTTTCCTAGCAGGTAATTCCTCCTGGTTTGATTCTGTTGTACTACAAGTACTACATCTGGGATAAAGTGAGAAACAGCTTCTGAAATCTGTCCTAGGAATCAATTATTATGGTACAGTGCGAAGGTCTGTGGATGGTAAGAGTCCCAGTCCCCACCCAACCAATAAGCTAGTAGTGACCTAGGCTGAGCTGTTGCAACTTTCGTCTTGTCCTGCCTGAGAAGAGGGATGGGGAAATACATCATGTGTTTCCAGCCAGGATCCTTGAATTTGCATGTACCCAAGACACATCAGGAGCTGCAGAGGGGCAGAAGGTATGGCAGAGCAGGGAGCTCTTGCTGTACCATCTGGACCCCAGCAGGAGTTGCCCCAATTATATCTGGTTAATGTGCTCAGATTTAGAGTGAGATTTCCTTTTGTAACGGGGTGCTGCTCTTAAGAACATCAAACAGACATTAGGAAACCACTGATCGGTATAATCTCCGGTGTTCCTTCTGGATGTAACGTTTGATTGCCTAATTGCATTGACCTGCATTGTGCCCTGGATGCTGTCAGACAGTAGTGCTTGGAAAGGAAGGAAGCCTTGGGCTGGAGGTGGATTTCATGTGAAGCTAACGAGGCTTAAGTATCTTGGCCCCCTGCTGCTGGGCATTCCAGAGCCCACCGCCTAATTTAATGTTCATCATTTTTTTTTCTTAGAGGCTAACTCTAAATTGTACAAATCTCCATACCCACAAACCCTGGCTTCTTCCTGTCATTAGCCCCAGCCTGTTACTCTGCAGACTGTCCAAGTGGCCTGGAAGTACAGTCATGAGACAAGTCAGTCATTTGGATGTGGCTAGGGGTGGCTTTGCAAGCTCACCGCTACTAAGTGATGGCAATCAGTGTTGTTCCTGCTAATGAGGGTGGATATAAAATGTTCATATTTCATCTCTAGCAACACTTTTATCAGAGTAGCATAGTTTAGAAGCTAAGCATGCATGCTCTGGGTGTAAACTGCCTGGGTTAAAATCCACTCCATCACTTCTGCATTAACCAATCTCTTCAAGCCCCAGTTTTTCATCTGTAAAATGACAACTTCCTATAGGATCGTGAGGGTAAAACAGCTTACTGCTATTCACACAATTCTGGGATGTATAAAAAGCACTCTTAGTTTTCCTTAAGACAGAAACAGCTAGTTTACTGTTTCAAAACCTCAGAAAAACTACCTCAATTTTTAGCCTGGTGGCTGTGTAGCCAACAAACGCTACCTTCACAGAAAAAATTTTTTTTTCTTTGAGGTGTAAAGGGAGGCGTTGTACTCTGACAGAAAGTCATACTAAAGGAGAGTGAGTGTTCTTTTCCTCCTATTCTTTTAAACTTGGATGTGATGGCCATTTTGGATTTTATGGACAAGGGTCATATCAGAGGAATGAAAACGGTAAGCAGAAAGGAACGTGGGTCCCTGACAACTTCATGGAATTGCCGGACCAGCCTTGGATTGCCTTGCCTTTCAAATTATTTTAAGGGCATTTGTTCTTGAATCACCTGAGGACTGGCTAAGACAGATTTCTTTGCTGTATCTCCAAGGTTTCTAACACAGTAGGTCTGATTAAAGCTTGGGAGTTTGCATTTCCAACAAGATCCCAGGTGTGAGTATGCTGGCTCAAGGACCACATATTGAAATCCAAAGTGATACACTCTCGGGGGCTGGGGATTTAGCTCAGCGGCAAAAGCGCCTGCCTGGCAAGCGCAAGTCGTGAGTTCGGTTCCTGGTACCGGAGAAAAACCAAAAAAAAACAAAAAAAAAACAAAGTGATACACTCTCATTTAAAGCCAGTATTATTTTGGGATATTCTGTTATTAAAGATGAACTTCATATGTTATTTAAAGTTTGCAACTTGCTTTCCTTGTTTTGGTGATGAAGAACAGCAAAGCAGTGAAAATGCTGCTCAGCAGGAAGCAGAAAGCCACTGCGAGCTGCACATGGAGCCGGCCTCTGGGCCACATATTCATCAAGTGAGTCCTGAGCACCTGACATGTGCTAGACATGTGCAGAGATAACCGAGAGAGCCGGCCTTGGTTACTGCCTTGCTGACACCGCCTAGCCGATACTCGGGTGGAATTCATTTGGGTCAGATCTATAACCAGCACCTGCAAGAGAATGATGGCATGAGCAAATGATTTCCTGTCAGCCAGTCTGGAAGTGGAGCGGGGCACAGGAGCACCGGGCTGAACGGGAGCCTGGAGTTCATTGAATGTCGTAGTAACCAACCCTGCCCATATACGGAACCTACTAAAGAGCATTTAAACACTTCTGCCTGAGCATTGCCTTAGGGATTCTTATTTAATTTGTCAGGGGTGGCTGGGTACCCAGATTGTTAAAACTTCCCTTGCTGAATCTTCATATGCATCCAAGTTTAAAAACCATTGATCTAGCACTACCCAGAGAAGTGAGGTGACTGCTCCAAAGAGACTGCATAGAGGGTCAGAGACGGGTCTACTGTCCATGGAGTGTCTGCAGATGCCTGATTGACCCTCACAATCTGCCTGAGGCTGGGGGCACTGCCGGGTTAATTCTCCCTCACCCTTAATTGTCAACAGCAGGGGATGCGTGGTGCTGTAATGCACATCTGCTCCCAACCTGGTACCAGGGAGCTCGCTGCAGCTCATCAGTTTCTCTAACAAGATTTTCCTTGGTGACAGCGAAACAGATCATTTTAATTAGCATTAGATAATGAATTTAAACGGCATTGCAGTGATTCCAAAATCTCCCTTAACTGCCCTAAATAATGTCATGCAGGAGGTGCTCTAGTGGGATTTGTTGTTGAGAAATGTTGGCGGTAAGAACACAGCTCAAACGGCTTCTTACACGGGATTATTTTCCCTGGTATTTCTTTGAACATACAGTGAAGCCAGAGTTATACTGTCACAACTGTAGGACTTGGGGTTCCTCTGCTGGCCTCACGCCTTGCCTATAAGGGCATCCCTCTCACTTGTCGCTACTGGTAAGGGAGTGTTCTCTACCTGCCGAGGAGCGCCTTCCATTCAAAAAGTCAGTCGTTCCTTACACTCCGCAGGGAAGGTCTCTTGTACCTTCCACCTTTGTTCCCAGTTCTGCTCTCTGGGAATTCACCCTTTACCCTTCTGTGCCAAGGGAACAGGGTGACATTTCTGAGGGCACCATACGGGATTGAATAGATGTTGTGTTCCCGATGAATACTGCTGCTGTTCAGCCTTTGACTAAGGAACTGTGAAAATAATGCATTGTCCTTATGGCCGTGAAAGAGCTTGCGGGTACACTTCTCCCTCCCCCACCGTGGCTGCGAATTGGCAGTAGTTTTGATGCACATTTCTCTGAAGGAAAAGAAAATTCTTGGCCACTTTTGAGCTGCTGGGCCATAGGCATGCTTATTACTGGCTGTCAGTATGTCTAGGCCGTATTCTCATTTGGGAAAGCAGGGCTCTGCCTTTTCTTCCTTGCTCTCCAGCCGCCCTGTAGGTGAGCTGATCCATCATTAGACCTCTGCTGCTTTATGCTAACATAGATAAATAAAATCATAAGAACTCAAGACTCCTGTGTTCCAGTTTTCCTGTATATTTTGAGTATAAATTTCATTGAGACAAGGAGACAATTGTCTAATAGTGTCTCTGTGGGCCAAGATAAAAGTATTCTTCGGTCTCTCCCCCTCCTCTTTTATGACATTACAGGGCTCTTGGTTTTTCTCCGGTACCGGGAACCGAACTCACGACCTTGCGCTTGCCAGGCAGGCGCTTTGCCTCTGAGCTAAATCCCCAGCCCCCATTACAGGGCTCTTTTGAGGTACTATATAGTTACATCTATATTTAATTTAGGACCTGCTCTGATACCAGCTTCTGTGCAAAACACCAGAGTTCGCTTCAGACTCCACAGGGTAAAGGGCATGGTTATCAACAAAACCCCCTACTTCAGATGCCAGTCAGCCACACTTCAGGGGTCCCCAGGCTATTCTTGACTTATTCCTGGCTACCAGTTCAGCCCACAGGAACCTGAGGTTTGCTAATTCACTGGAATAACACATAAAACTTAGGAAAGCACATAATTACAATTGCGATTTCATAAAGAATACTAATCAGAACCAGCTAGATAAAAACATGGGAAGATCTGAAAGGATCTCAGAGCTTCCATGCCACCTTTCTGTAGAATCATGGTGCATTATCCACTGGGACATTGATGGGTTCACCAACCAGAAAGTCACTCAGCTCAGCATGCAGATTTCTTCTTAAGAGTTCTATCATGTAGGCAGGATTGAAGGACTCATTGGCCAAATGATTGAACTCCCATTTCCAGCCCCTCTACCTCCCTAGAATGTAGACTGAAAATCCCAACCTTCTTTTCATGTTCTTGGTCTTTCTGGTGACCAGCTGCCATCCTGAGGCATCTTACTTTAATGTAGACTCGGACATGACCCAAGAGTCCTGTGATATTCCTATTAATTGGGATATTCCTATTAATTGGGAAATTGTAAGTCTTTGGAGTCTCCTTCCAGGGAACCAGGGATAAAAGCTAGTCAAACTCCTTATTATACAACAGGATGATTCAGTTATACGTGCCTGTTGGGTAGTAAGGCGAGAGCACAAGGTGCTATCAACAGTGTACTGACCATTTCACTCAATCAGTATGTGCCCTGAAGTGAATGCCGAGGAGGAGACTGGAAACAGTGTTGGTTTGATTCTGTCCCTACATACTGGACAAAGCCTCTCACAGGGTTTTGTGATACCAATGTTTAAAAGATTGCATTCATTTTTATAATGTGTGTTATTAAATATAATACATTTATATTGGGGCTGGGGATTTAGCTCAGTGGCAAAAGCGCCTGCCTGGCAAGCGCAAGGTCGTGAGTTCGGTTCCCGGTACTGGAGAAAAACCAAATACATTTATATCACATACCCCAAAACATGATCCATATACCATACTTTACAGGTGATTTTCATGGCACTTTTGGCTGTGAGTGGTTTTTGTCACTTAAAGTGCTGTTTCAGTATGGAATATCCTAATGCTCTTGTAGCATTCTAGGAGTTTGATATTCAAACCCTATTTGCACATTTTTGGTAAAGGGAGTTCCCTGGTTTAAGTCAGCTCTCACAGTTAGAGTATTTTCTTGATCCTAAAACTGCCCCTTGCTCTGCCCAGTCCTTTGACTTTCCTCTGCAAAGTCACACAGAGGACAGCCTGTTGTAAGTGCCATGAAAATCACCTCTAAAGTATGGTATATAGACCATGGTTTGGGGTATGTGACTTAAATATATTATATTTAATAACACATAAAAATGAATGCAATCTTTTATTTTTTTATTTTTATTAATTTTTTGGTTTTTCTCCCGTTCCGGGAATTGAACTCACGACTTTGCGCTTGCCAGGCAGGCACTGTGCCACTGAGCTAAATCCCCAGTATGTCTAGATGTCCCCCGATAGCCTCATGCGGTCATAGGACTTCTTCAGAGGGAGCTGAATCTAGAGTGTGTGATGCTGGGATTAAGGGTGTGTGATTAGTAAATCAGTCCACTGATTAGTTTCACGCTGTTCTGGCTAAGATTAAGGGTGTGAGTGCTACTTCTGCCCTAAGGGTGGGTAGCCTGCATACAATACAAGGGACAGAAACAATCTTATTTCCCCTTCTTTGCTTGCTCTTGCTGTCTTCCGCTTGCCCTGAACTGGTTCTCTTCTGTGTGGCCCTGGAAAGTCACCCAGCCTTGGAGCCCGCCAATTATGAACTAAAACCGGCCTGGGGATATAGCTCACTGGCATACGTGCCTGCCTGGCAAGTGTAAGGTCTTGAGTTCAATCCCCAGTACCGCCAAAAAAAAAAAAAAAGAACTAAAACTTCTACAAACCGTGAGCCAAATAAACCTTTTCACTTTCACTTTGCACTTTCGAGTATTTTGTCTCAGCAATGAGAGAAACGACTAAGACAATTGCAACATGATTTTTCTTTGGCCAGCTACCTCCCCATTCACAGCCTGTATACCCAGAGATGAGAATGTTTCAGGATTAATAATTAGAACTTTCTGTTTCCCTTACCAAAGTGACTGGATCTTTTACAAACATTATTGGGAAAGAGGGGCTGTCTTCCACAGAGTTGCAGTGCTACTGTGATGAAAGCTTTGAGTTACTACTGAAGGAAGCCAATAGGGAGGAGGCAGAACTTAGTACCTGGAGGAGAGAAACTGAGTCTCTGTGACATCATGAAAGTCCATCTTCCATCTATGCTGAAAACAAATGGAACAGACTTTTCAGTTTGTGATAAAATCAGGGGAAGTTAGAAAACTTAAAAAGTTTGTTGTCATATATGTGAGAAAGTGCAGATCCCATTCTAGGAGACTCCAAACTTAGGGCAGTAAGAAAGTCAGTGTACAATTTATAAAGCACAAAAGACAGGTACGTTGTTCCTGGTCCTGGTTGGCTACTTGAAGTTTACATTCTTTTTAGGGTAGCAGGACTGTATAAGTTTCTTTGTAGCTGACTGGCTAAGAATTTTTGATTCTTGCTGACCTGAAAAAGTGTGAATTTTGTTTATAGTTACAGCTTACATTTGGGGGCAATAAGGGGAGTTTTAAGTTTTGGTTATATGGCTATGGATGTTTATTCTAGGTTATATTCAAACCATGGCCTCCCAAAAGTTTATATGTAACAATCCACCCTTCTGATCATTCAGTAGACTAACGGGTTCCTCATGATCCTCACATATACTGTTCCTCATGGTCATTTAAAGATTTCATACTAGATTTTTTTTCCCCTGGTGCTTCAGATATACATAGTTTCTGTCATTCAGTTCTCAGGGAGACTGCTGGCTTCTGACCAGCATTTAAGGCTCCTGAGGGAATGCAGCACAGGGATATCATCACTCTGATTGAATGGAGCTTAACGCCAAGGATTTTAAGAATACTCCCAAGCTAGATTCACAAGAGACTTTATTTATCCACTTGGATAAGATCAACAGTTGCATTTTTCAGATTAGGTAAATATGTACCTTTAACTTTTTAGGTCTCTGAAATTCAGAGCTGCAATTTCTGGCTTACGTTTTTTTTTTAAAAAAAAAAAGCATTTTTCTCTAAGAAGAGCATTGTGGAAAACTTTTTTTTATCAAGAAGTCTTTCGAAATACACCTGAAATTGTTCATTTCAGATAATATGGCTTAAAGAGAATTTAAAATATCATTAAAATTTTTTTTCAAGAGTTTCAGAAAAGGCTGGGCATGGTGACACATGTAGGTAATCCCAGCACTTAGGAAGCTAAGGCAGGCAGATTGCTGCAAGTTCGAGGCCAGTGCGTGTTCAGGGGCAGCTTGGACTACAGAGTGACTTCAAGGCCATACTGAACTGCATAGTGAAAGCCTGTCTCAAAAAGACCAAAACTAAAAAGAATTTTAGATATTGAAGTCACTGAGAAGGTGTTTTTGTTTTCCATTCACTGAGATTGTATTGGTTGTGTTGAGCACAAACTACACACATTTTACTTTGTACACAATGCTTAACACGCATACTGAGAATCTGAAAAGCCGTGTATTGTTTCTTTCAAACAGCTATTTCAGTGAACTTCTAGCTTCATATTTGGAGGAAAATTTTCCTTAAAAGGATTACCAAATACCAGTATACAGTAAGTCTCTGACTTATGAACATTCGAATTGCAAACTTTCACAAGAATGAACCTCACTTTAGGAATATTTGTAGATGTGAACAAATCGCAAAAGTAGCTCTCATGTCTGCCGGACATTGTCACAGCTGTGCTGCTGTATGCGTACTGTACAGTGTGATGTGTACAGTAGTGCAGTGCTCAGTCGGAGCCCAGGATGTCCGGAAGCAAGAGGAAAAGCAGCGGTGATATGGAGGGGACTGCTAGGAAGCACAAAGCAGATACATTGTATGTTTGTGTCAAAGGTGTATAAAACTCACTTTACTGGACTTATAAACAAATCTGACTTACAAATATTCTCCTGGAGTGGAACTTACGTGTAAGTTAGGGACTTGCTGTATTTTTAAATGTTCTTAAATTGATTCTTAAGTTGACCAGTTCACAATTTCATATCATATACACTACATATTCAAATTTTTTAAATTTTCACAGCACTTTAACAAAATGATTAGAAAAACTGGACTACCATGACGAAACATATTATAGAGCACATACAATTCTGACAGGGCAACTATTAAGGAGTAGGGGTTTCTTAAGGAACAATGCTAGGGAGACTATATGATGTTTACACATGTGGGTCTGATTTATTTCACTTATGAGTATGGTATCTAGTTGCATCCATTTACCAAAATGTATAGTAGATAATATGAAAGGGAAAGAAATTGCTCAAAGGAAGAAACAACTGGGATGAGGGAAAGAAGAAAAAGAAAGAAGGAAGGCAATATATAGATAGATAGATAGGTAGGTAGGTAGCTGGGATAAATGTACTGCTAATATCTAGTGGTTTATTGAAAGGAACAGTTAATGCTTAAAACTTTTTATATTTTGACCAATTTTGCATGCCTATATCTGGTAACCTGAGCAACTGATTTGAAGACAACAATATGCAATAGAACAACCACTGGTGAATTCCTACCATCCTGATTAGTGAAACTCTGTGTCATCTCTAATGTTTCTTAATAATTATGTTTTATTCTTTTTAATGGTTTGAACAATCTTCCATTTTTATATCTGGTAATTTGAGCAACTTTGTTGAAGATAACAATATGTAATGTAACAACCACTGTTAATTCCTATCATTTTGTTTTGAAACCCTGTATCATTTTGAATGTTCTTGCTTTGTTTTATTTGTCTGTGATGTTGGCATTTTGCTATTTTTTCTACTACTCTTTTTAAAATAAAAAATAATAATAAAAAAGAAACAATGCTAATGGTGGCACATACCTGTAATCTCAGCACTTGGGAGGCTGAAGCAGGAGGAGTGCTGCTAGTTTAAGGCCAGCCTGGGGTACACAGATCTCATAACAGGCCTAGAATACACAATAAGACCCTACCTCAAAAAACAAACAAACAAAAAAAAAAACAATTCTACTAAAGACAACATGGGCATAGAAGTAATTTCAGATATTTAAGATAAATTAAATACATGACTCTGACCCCAAATTGTCATTTACTATGCTTTATACTGTAGGATATAAGACTAACACCCCACCTATAGAATGTTAAACTGAAATCTAAGATAGCCAAAGCTGCTCACAATTCAATTTTCTGGTTGTATCTACTATTTTCTGGTTGTACCAAAAAGTAAACAGCCAGTGAATGATTTTACCTCTAAAAAAAAGAAACATTTACACTAAAAAATAAAAACATGTAATGTGGTGTGGGAGTTCCTCCTTTTGGAAAATGTTCATCAACAGATGAATGGATAGAGAAAATGTCATATTTCACACAATGGAGTACTAGCCTGCTATAAAGAAGGATAAACTTGAGTCGTAAGAAAATGGAGAGACCTTGAGACCATGTTAAGAAATAAATCTGACACACAAGCTTAAATGTCACATAGTTTCTCTCATGTGAAAAACAGGAAATATGCATGAAGAACAGAACAAAAGCAGATAACAGGGAGTAGCGAGATAGATCCTTCTCAAAGGGAGAGGGGACCAGGAGATGGAGGGAGGGGTGGGGAAGGGGACGAAATGGAGGTAAGATGTGTCCTGTCCATGCGCCAGCTCCACACGGTGAATGTAAACGTGCAGCACACAGGTACTGATAATAAAAATTAAAAACTGTTTCTAGAGCTATTAAAAAGCTTGCACTTACAAAGTAGTTGATAAAAGTATTCTTCTGGATTGTACAACAAGGGAGACAGGGACCTCTAGTAAAACACGGCATACAGACTTGGCTTCTTTCTTGTCTGCTTCATCAGAGGCTGTCCTCGTCTCGTTTCAGTTCCTCCGTTTTCCACAGGTACGTCCTTGGCTTCTTGGTTACCACTTCCGTTTTCCTTTTCCTCCCCTTTTCCCTGTCCCCTTTTGTCTGAAGAGTTATCCTTTCTGGCTGCTACTTTTGGCTTCATTTCCACTTTTCAAGAAGCAGCTTTAGCACACAACTCTGCTGATGTCTTGGGCTCCTCCTTCAGTACCTGCTTCAGAGCTGACCTTCCTCTCCCGCATCTTGACAGAGCAGGCTTGCGGGTGCCTGGAGCCTGCAGATGCCCGGAGGCTTTGATGCTGCCCTGCCTGGCTCTGCAGCTCCTGCTGGGATGCAAGGCTTGGGGCAGTGAGACCCTTCTGGAAGTTCTAACGTGGGAAATTTTGTAAAATAATTTTAAGTTTAGTAAAGAGTTTCTCATGTTTTGTTTCTCAAGGAAGAGGATCTCAAGTGCTATTTTTAGATTATAAAATGAAATGGGGGGTACTTATGATCTACAATTTCCATCAAGTTTGAGGGACTCACTGAGTTGCCATACAGTTACTAGTTTAGAATAATTTGAGATAATACTTACTCTTTTTCCCAGACATAAGATTCCTTTGTCGATAAATCCTGACTTCAGCAATGTGCAACTTCTTGTGAGAATTGAAGTTTGTCTGGGAAGCTTTATACTCCTTGAAAGCCAATTGTTGCCGTAATTTATTGGATCACTTTCAGAGTCCTCTTTGGATGAACCCGAAGAAACAAATCACCTACATATTGAATCAGGATAGAATTTCTGGGAAGGGGCAAGCTTTTAAAATCCTGATGTAAAATGTGTGAAAAGTGTCACGGAGCCTCAGTAAATCCCTGAGGCATTACCATCCAAGTATATTGCTGATTTTTCCAAGTACAATAAAGGCAAACAGATGTTTGTTCAGTTTTTCTACTGGTGTGCTAAGGAGAGCAAAACATCAGTGCTCTACTGCGAACCATGTAGAGTCAGCTGATACATTTACCAGTGAGGTGTTTGCATAAGATAATACAAGAAAGTTTGGAATAACAATTTTTTTGTTTCTGCTTTTTGGTGCTCAGAATCAAACTCAGGACCTCCCGCTTGCCGGGCAGGAGCTTATGCCACTGAGCCGTGTCCCTGGCCCCTTGGAATAACAATTTTATTTATAGTTCTAAGGTCTTGGATGAATCTTCATCCTGGTCCATGGATTTTGTTTGTTTGTTCATTTGTTTGCTTTGTAACAGGCAGGACAGCAGTATTATAATGACTGATAGGAATAGTGAGCCTAGATTAATTACATCTTCCACTACAGGAATAAACCCTGGTATGTCTTCAGGTTTTAAGAAGTTTAGTTTCTTCAGGTTTTAAGAAGTACTAAAGCAACCTAGGAGGTGGTTTTGAAACATCAATCCAAATTTTAGTAAGTTCAGCAATTTTATTTTTCTCACATTTGTAGAAGAGGGCAATAAAATGTCAGGGATTTCAGAAATCCAATACTTATATTTTTATGGAATTTAATAATCTCATCAGGATAATAAATGTGGTCCTGGAGCACACATAATGCTTCAGTGTCTGATGACTCTGGAGTTGATATGGTTATTTCTTCTGAAGATGATGCTGTTTGATAGCCTAGCTTGAAAATCAGACCTCTCCCTATGAGATCCACAGGGGCAATGTCACATCCTAGAAAAGCATGACCTGCAGAAATAGGGCCAAGAATGACAAGTAGGGATTCTAACAAAGAAACTTTTAATTTCCCTGGAAGCTTTTACCACTGATTATTTTTATTTTTCTAAAGATTTTCTGGATGTATTATTGGGAGGTTTAGAATAGTGTGAATTACTCAGCAGCTACCAACATAATACCAACTTCTGTATTTAAGTTAGTTTTTCCTTATTGATTTAAAGCAGCTCTTCAAAGTAGTATACCAGGAGATTCCTTAGAGCTCTATTAACAATGACTTTTATCAGAGGAGGTAGAAGATTATGAGTCTCACTTTAGTGGCTACTTTTAAGGCTTCAGGGGGCTGTTTTAATAAGGGGTGATCCCTTTTTGGGCATCCTGTGTGTTTGCAATAACCACCAATGTCCTTATCCTAAAAGTTGTGGGGTAAAAGTCTTTTCAAGGTAGGGCAATGTCTTGGAATTGTTGTAAATGCACGGTCATTCTGCATGCTGGTTTCTTTTTTGTCTAATGTTTTATCAGAAGTGTTCTGTTACATTTTGTCAAGTTGTCAAGGGGAGTCATTTGCCATCCGAGTTCAGGTTTCTTTGATAAACCACATATCTGTATGTACTCCATTAACAAATGATGAGATGACATGGCCCCTTGGTCTTATAAGCCACTGAGACCAGAGTTCTGTGTAAATATTTCTTCTAAATGTATATGATAGTCCACAGCAGATTCCTTTTCCTGTTTGTAAAGCTGGATTATGACCTAATGTATTCTTAAATGAAAAAGCTCAATTCCCTTGAAGTATTTTTTCTCTTTGTATTCCACTCTTAGAGTTATGTTTGGTAAGAGCTTCAAAATATCTAGTGATATTCTCCCAGTCTACATTTGAAGACTTTGTTTGAGCACATCTACTACAATCATACAGAAAACGTGTAGATCAGAGAGTGCGGGCCTATAAGCACTAAGAACTTTAAATACATCTGTGAATTTAATGTGATCCACTGTGGTTTTTGTTTTTTAGAGGCAGGAAAAATTATTCTTCTTCTTTTTTTTTGAGACAGGATCTCACTGTATAGCTTGGGCTGTCCTTGAGCTCACTATGTAACTGCAGCTGGCCTTGAATTCACAGTGATCCTCCCACCTCAACCTCCAGAGTTCTGGGATCACAGGCACACACCACCATGCCTGGCTAGAAAATTCTTTTCCATGGCCCAAAGTCTGCCTTGAGACCAAGGTTTGAATTCAGCTGGGTCTAGTACCTGAAGTTTACTAGAAGAACTTATTTTAAAGACCATCTGATTCCAAAGAAATTCAGGAAAAAAGGACTGAGGATTAAATGAGTTGGTATAGTCAAACAATTCAGGCAATAGAAGGTAGAAAAAAGGAGGAATTAAGGCATCCATTGAATCAGTCCAAATTGTATCATTTAATTACTCATTAGTACATTTACAGGTTATCTAGGAAAAATCATAAAGCCACTCTGTTTTTTAAAAGCCTCTGGGTACCAAAAAAATAATGTATTCATCGTTTGAGGGAGTTTTATATATTCTTTTCTCAAGACTACTTCTAAGTTAAAAGTTTCTCAAAGTGGCCACTGTAATTCCAAATTAGGCTTAATAAAGTTCACCCATTTTTCCAAAAAATTACAAAATCCTGGTGTGTGGTTTTTAAATATGAACACAGTCAGAGTTTCAGCTGGAAGATTTCCAAATGCTTTAGTCTAGGAAGAATCTGTCCAGCCTTTTGTTTTCTCACGATGCCGGGTAAGCTCTGGGGAATCTGGCTGAGGGAGGTACTATTCTGGAACCCAGGGAAACACAGATCCCTCCTCCTCTTATTGACCAGAAGAGTACAACTTATCCAAGCTCAGACAAATAAGCAAAGAGAATATTCTCTATAACAGAGCTCAAACACAAAGAATGTGGAGTCTGAGTATGAGTGCGACTAGCCCTAGGACTCCATTGCTCGCAAGGAAGCAGCAAGTGCAATGGGATTTGTTTTACGGTAAGTCCCTGACTTACGAATGAGTTCCATTCTGGGAGAACGTTCTTAAGTCAGATTTGTTTATCAGTTGGACAAAGTGGGCCTTATTCACCTTTGACACAAACATACAATGTATATTGCTTTGTGCTTCCTAGCAGTCCCCTCCACATCACCACTACTTTTCCTCTTGCTTCCGGACATCCTGCGCTCTGACTGAACACTGCACTACTGTACACATCGCACTGTCCAATAAATGCACAGCAGCACAGCTGTGACAATGTCCAGCAACTTGTGAGCTACTTCTGTGACTTGTTCTCATCTAAGGATGTTTGTAATGTGCCGTCCCTTTGTATCTAAAAGTTTGCATCTCTAATGTTCATAAATTAGGGACTTATTCTACTAGTATTTAGGTCTTCATTGGCTTTGAGGCTTGTCAGGGGTCATTTTCAGATCGCACTTCTGGCGCCAAAATGATAAAAAACCAGATCAAGTTAGAAAAATTGTTAATTTATTATATAGCTAGAAAAAGTACAAATTTCAATATAAGAGATTTCAAAGTAAAAGTGGTAAGAAAGTCAGCTTACAGCACAGCTCATGAAGCATAAATGATCATTACATTGTACTCTGTTATAATTGCGTTAAACTCGTATGGTTTTTAGGGCTGCAGTGCTGTATAAGCTTGCTTGTTTTGGACGAATTGATTAAGAATTTGCAGGCTCATGCTGATCTGTGACACAATGGATTTTATGTATAGTTTGAGCTGCATTTCTGAGACACAAGCAGTTTCAAGTCTTGGTATGGCCATGGATGTTTATTCTTGGGATTATTTTAAACCGTGACATACAAAAAGTTTAATGTATTACTTGAAGCAGCAAATTGTTGGATGGTTTGTCTGCTTTTTAAAAACCAGTAATGGCTTCAATCAGGAGTCTTAAATAACATACCTGTTTTCTAAGCAGTGTTGTGCTGATAAATGTTTGTCAATGTTAGGAAAGGTCCTGATTGGTAGTAATTTCTAATTTCTATAGTTGAAAGTCTTGCAATATTAACAGTAAAAGCTATTCACTTGTACAAGCTACCTGCTTGTAAATTTTCAAAAGTGAACCATCGGCTGTAACAAAGCAGCTCCAACACACCCTTTCTTCTGTGGCTTTGCTAGTTTACAAATATATGTATTTTTGAGACCCAAGACCAAGCCCAGGAGGGCAGCCAGGGAACTCTCTTGGGTTGTCAAGTTGGCATGAATGCATCAATCAGTTACGCTCTGGGAAATTTCAACAAGGTGGAATTTTAAATTTTTATGCTAACATCAATCCATGTTTGTACTTTGTCCAATATAAGGAAAGCATGTCAGAGATCTTGCTAATGGGAAGTCTTTAGTATCCTTCTACTCTGTAAGCCCAGCCACCATTTGAGAAGAAGAAATGAAGCTGTAATGTCCTAGGTTGCTCTGAGGACCTCATGTTGGCTTCTGAGGCTCTAGGATTTTTATCTAGATGGCAGACTACCCACTAAACACTATAGGGTAGGATTTCTATTGCATGATGATGATCTGTCACTTCTAAAATATGTCTTTCTCCCCACTCTGGGTACTTTAACATTCCCTGGATCTAATCTTTGTTCTTTCACAGATTATGTTGTATATGTACAAAAGAGAAAGCAGAAACAATTGGAGCTGGAATTTTGTCATTTTCATTTGTATAGTTTTACCAGTATCAATTCTCTTTCCAACATATTTGCAATTTCTTATGGGTCTAGAGGGTTACTTTATTTAAAGAAACTGGGATTCTTTAATCTGTTCTTCAATCTTGAGATTTATGCTCTCTTACTAATATTCCTGTAGCCTTTTTGATAAATACATTCTCAGACAGGTAAAACATATTTTTTGTCTTTTAGCCTCATTCAAATGCTCTTCTTGTCATTTTGTTTTAGTTTGCAAATTTCTAATTCAGACAATTCCCTTAACATTTCCTAGACTCCCCTTTCCTTTCTGTTAGTTATTTCTCTTGAATGATTCAAACATCTACTGGCCATATTTTCAGTGAGCTCCTTAAACCACAAAATCTCCTTGCTAAGACTGTACTTCTCTCTTTGGATTAAAATTCTACATGGTCTCTGATTATTTCTACTTTTTATGCCTCAATTTACTGACTTCCCAGATCATAAGCACTGTAGCTAAACCCATTTTTAATGGAGTCCTAGTACAAATCATGGCACAGTATTGCCATTTTATTTCACCATTCTAATTTCTTTTTAAAAATTTTTCTATTTTTTAATTAATTTTCTTGGTACAATTTAGATATACATAATGATCACATTCATCACAGGGAACTTGAGCCTGTACATGATTTATCTCAGTTCCTCTTTTGTTCCCCATTCCCTTACCCTCCAACCCTTCTTCCCCTCCTTATTTACAAAGCTTTGTTTCCATTTTATCCTTTTTTCTGGTGTTTTTCTTTTCTCTCTTGCTCCCCCTCCAGTTCCCCTTTCCTTTTGCAAAATTTCTTCCTATTTCACAATATCTATTATACTTTTTGATTCATATTTACACTATCAGTTTCTCAGACCAGAGAGACCATGCAATATTTACACATATATATCCAATTTATTTCACTTAAGAGTATGGTCTCAAGGTCTATCAATTTGGCAATAAATGTCTCAGGTTTATCCTTCTTTATGTCTGAGTTGTACCCAAAAAAATTAAAAGCATCATACCACAGTGATATACATGTACCCATGTTTAGAGCAGCACAGATTCTTTTCTTTCTTTCTTTCTTTCTTTCTTTCTTTCTTTCTTTCTTTCTTTCTTTCTTTCT